>NW_009258120.1:3859926-4325011 GCF_000149755.1 Phytophthora sojae | reverse complement strand
GATCCACTCGAGCGACTCGACGCAGCTGATTTTCTGGACATCGTCGAGCGTCGAGAGCGCACCTCGCTCTTGGAACTCTGGTGTTGACTCCGCTCATCGGCGCATCTGAAGCACGCGAGGTACCGATGGCACTTGGCAACGTGCCGGGCAGCGTCCTTGGCTTCCGCCTCCAGAGAATCATGTCCATTGGACATGGAATTCAGGGGAGTGGAACCCTGGAGCGAAACGCCAGTCGAGGACTTGTACGCTGAAAGAGAAGACAACGACGGTGTAGACAGCGCGGATGGCGTCGACGGGACTTGCGGGCGAGGCGGTCCATGTTGTGGGCGCTTGGATCGCGGCTCACCATCACTTCACCTTCGCGGGCTCTGTGAAATCCTGAGTCCGGTGACCCTGGATCTCAGGACAAACTGTCGGCCCAGTAGATCCGCATCGTAGTCCGTCATCAATAGATCACCGTCTCCATCTTCCTTGTGGTAATCCAGTTTTGGCGCTTGATCTTGGGCGCTTGGTGTGGCGTGATCTTCAGAGTTTACCTTGAAAGGCACACCAGCTATCACCAATCTCCACTCGACCAGTTCCACCGCAATGAAATTCTGGACTTCCTCCATGACCGAGCGTACCAGGGTTTCTGGAATCCTGGAAGCACGCGTCGAAGACCAGCCAGGGATCAAGTTTACAAACTCGAATCCCGCTTCGAAGAACAGAGTCTGCAGCATGGCGACGCACTCGCGTGCGGTCATGATACTCTGGGGAATCGTAGTCGCCATGAGATCCTGGGCAGTTCCGACACCCCACCGGGCGAGGTGGAACTCAGAGATCCAAGCTTCGTCTTGGTTCGCCAGAGACAAACGCCACTTGAAGTAGTCTCCCGTTGCGTACGCAGCCGCGAAGTACGAGTTGGCCTCCGGTTTCGGAGTCGGCCACTCATAGACGACACTTGGGAGCGTCACCTTCCCAGGGTTCACTTCTTTCCAGCGTCGGACTTCACGTCGGACGTACAGCACCATGCTCTCCGTGTCCAACGCCGCTGCTCCCGATTCCGGAGCAGGAGCAGCAGCTTCCCGGACGTCGTCTTCAGGCGTTTTCCTGGGTGCCGCTTGCGAACTTGGCGCTGAAACCCTGGGTTCAGGTGGTGCGAACCCAGAATTCACCTTGGAACTCTGAGTCTTCGCCTCCTCCTTCGCTCGCACGGGCTCCGCCTTCACTTCCACAACAGACTCGTCCGAAGATGAGACCAAGTCAATCACCTCCGGGGGCTCAACCGCATTGGCGCTTCCCTCAGACGCCTGAGCACCACCCTCGCGGGTGTGCTCCTCTGGGACTTCAGGAATCCGCGACCCAGAGTTCACCTCCGTCGAACCTTGGAACGCAGGGGAAACTTCTCCCTCCTGAGTTTGCGATCCAGCAGCAGGCTGATCTTGAACTGCAGACGCTTCGACGTCCCCACCTTGCATTGCCTCACTCTCGCGAGCAGCCTTCTTCGCCTTCCGAGCGTCGCGGACGACTGTTTCCAGGTCCTTGTGCTCCTCAGGCTCTATACCTTGAACACGACGCGACTGGCGTGACGCCTTACCGTGTCCTCCATCACCGCGTCCACCCTTCTTCGCCCCTCGTCCTCCAGGCATCTTGGTAGCTTGAAGCTGACGGGCACTCAGCACTTCTTCAACACTTGAATCCGGCGAAATCCTCGACAATCGAATCCGGGCACGCGCACCAGCTGAAGCGAGGCCCGATGAAACCTTTGTCGCCCAGGGGGGTTCGTATAGCGCAGCCCAAGACTGTTCCCCAGGGTGTAGACCCAGAGAATCGACTTGAGACCCAGAGATTCGCAGCCGCGAAGCTTTAAACCCTGGGAATCACACTCCTTGGTTGGCGTGGGTACCTTGTGTAATCCCTGTCGGCTCGTTTGTCTTCGACGGAACGGCACTCCACCGGTTGTAAATGTAGCGTCGAAGAAGTGCGCGAGTGCACGTCTACTTCAGAACGCACCTCCACACCAAAAGGCAAACCCAGAGAATCAGATCCCCCGAAACCCAGAATATCACGAATTCAGGGTCCAGGATTTCAGTCAACTCTGGCACTTGGAACTCAGAAGAAACCTTACCCAAATGCCCTCCTAGCTCGAGAAAACCAACAAATACAGAGTATACAAACACTACAACTAGCCGTCACTTATTCTTTTGGACCCTTGGACGGTGGGTCACACACACTAGGTCTGAAATTCAGGGGCCTAGATCCCCTGAGACTCACACAAACGCGCACCACCTCCAATAAAGGAGGAAAATACAATCACTATCAGTTACCTTCCCTTCACACAAACAGTCAATACAAAATCCTGGAGGCGACTACCTAGCACCCCAGAATACCCTCTGGAATAATATGAAATGGGCTACCACGAGCACAGCAAGTGACCCAACTAGGATATGGAATAGGTGGATCACTCCAGGAAGCTCAAGGCCGTCGCTGGTCCCCACCTAACTGGACTTGAGTTTGAAGGAGTCCTCACACACGGCTGTCCTTCGCCGTTGATGTGCCCTTAGCGTCCCGCGGTCGTAGTCTCGGGTCCTCCGGATTTCCGTCGGCAGGCTTGGCCGAAGTCACTTGCGCAGTACAGGGTAAAAGGAACTCTGTTTGTCTTTTATCAGCTACTTCTCTCTCTCTCTCTTACTTCTTTCTCTTCTGCATTCTTCTTCGGGCAAATATCTTCTGTTCACTATGCTTGGGGTCAAACGTCTTGTCTTGAGTATACCTTGGGCTCAGCGGGCCCAACTTGCGATCGGCTTGCGACTCCGTTTCTCGCACGGCGTCGAAAGTATCAATTGTGGGTCCTTGGACTTGGTTTAATATTGCGCAGGACTCCCTCTCGGCTCCTCGAAAGTATCCAGTCTGCGCATCCATAGCGGTTCTTCAAGGTCACGCATAACTTTGATTGCAGACTGACTTCGAGCTGGCTTGAATCCCTGAAAATCATGTGACACTCAGGGTCATCTTCTGAAATCCTGGGGAATTCTGAGGAATCTTGGATGTTGGCTTGGGAAACACTTAAGTTCAGTATAGAGAGTCTGGATTTATGGTCCAAACCCAGAGAATCATTTTTTGGAACTCTGGGTCACCTGCACTCAGGGTGGTGAACTCTGGGTCATCGTGCGGCACTCTGGGTTACAAATCTGCTACATCACAGACTCGCGTGTATCTCCACAAGTCCAAGCTTTTTAGCGGGTTTAGCGGCCTCCTGCGCATGATCATGGAGTTAGTGGGTTGATTCTCAGGGTAATTGGATCCTCTGGGGCACTCTGAGCCACAGCAAGATGAGGTGTACTCTGGGATACATTCTCCAGAGACACTTTCCACCAGACTTTAGGCACTCATCCTAAGGGAAAGTCCGCGGCTGGACTGAGTGTTCTCTGAAATCCTGGGCGTGCACTCCCAGGATTCACACTTCCAGCCAGCTGGGCCCATCTGTGGTCAGGCGCTGGATTCATCCCGAGAAATCACTTCTCTCCCACAGTCGTCATCCATGTCACACGGGTACAGCCGCGCCGTATCCAAGTCATCCACCAATCAGCATCCAATACAAACTCCAAGTCCAAAGGGTGACGGCACATCGTCGGCGATTTTCTGGGGGCCGCCTCGTGTCACGAGCTGAGCGAGAAGCAGCAGACGGATCTGGTCGATGTGCTGAAGAGCCACGAGAAGATCATGATTCCGAGTGGCAACGCTCTGCCGCCTCCAGCCTATGGTGTTGTATGTGACATCAATGTACAGGGGCACGTGCCGATCAAACAGAAGGCTCGGCGGATCCCGCTTCGCTTCCTCGGTAAGCTGTACGAATTGCTGAAGGGTCTGCTGAAGGCCGGGCTTATCTCCTTCTCGGACAGCCCATGGGCGTCGCCAATCGTCATCGTCCTGAAGAAGAATGGGGTGGATATCCGCCTGTGTATCGACTACAAGCTCGTTAATGCGATCACCGAGATTATGGAGTACGCGCTACAGGACATGGAGGCGTACTTGTGGTTTTGCTCGCTCAACGCCGCTAGCGGCTTCTGGGCCATTATGATGACCGAACGAGCTCGGAAGATCTCTGCTTTCGTCTGCGCACTAGGGCACTTCGAGTGGTTGCGTATGCCTTTCGGCCTGAAGAACGCACCGATGATCTATCAACGCATGATTGACAACGCGCTTTGGGGCTTCGTCCAACCGAAGGGAGGATGGTTTAAATTCTCGGAGCGCATACGTCTAGCTGAAGAACATGACAAGGAAGCTCATGCTGGGGTGAACGAGGCTTCGACTGGCGCGCCAAAACCATTCCGGACCAAGTTCGAGGCCGACCGAGATAACTCGCTTGGTAAGGAAGCTGTAGCCGAACTAGTCAACAGCCCTATCGCCGACATGTTCGCCAACGGGGAGCCCGATGAATCCTCGTTGACACAAGTATTCAGACGCCGGTCCTTCGTGGATGATATCTGTTTCGGTGCCGAGACTTTCGAGTCGTGCTTGGCGACGCTAGACCGATTGCTGGCACGGTTCGAAGAGTACCGTATTAGTATCAGCATCACGAAGAGCATCTTCGTGCAGTCCAAAGTAGACTTCCTGTCCCACAAAGTCTCGGCAAAAGGTATCCGACCGGACACTAAGAAGCTGGCTGGGGTGACCGAGCTTCCGTTCCCGTCAAAGAGGAAAGGAATGCAGTACTTCCTTGGGGCACTCAACTATTACAGTCGCTTCATCCAAGACGTCGCGGTCTATGGAGCAGCGCTGTACCAGCTTAAGGACGAGGACTTCCAGCCGGGGGTGACCTCACCGCGGCCAAGCACAGCTTTGCGATGCTCCAACAGAGGATCTCGGCAGCGCCGATACTACGACATTTTGACCGGAAGAAGGACGTACATGTTATGCTGTTTGCCAACGAGTGGGCTCTAAGTTCCACGTTGATACAAGAGCACGAGGGCAAACTACACCCCGTTCGCTTCTGCGGACGTGTTTTGAAGGATGCTGAGATGAATTATCACCCGGCCGAGAAAGAGGTCCTCGCGCTTCTGCTGATACTGAAGGTGTGTTATACTCAACTCGTTGGACAGCGAGTCCGGGTCTGCACTCGGTTTTCGACACTCGACTGGGTCCACAAGTCCAAGACATTGTTCGGTCGGGCTCCCCAGTTCGCCGTCTTGCTGTCACCGTGGCACCTATTGGTCGAACGAGTCAAAGAAACCGACTGTTCGTTCGCCCAGCTACTCCAAGCCGGCCTGACGAATTTCGTTGATTTGGATAAGTCACTGGCGTTGGTAACACCCGGACGCGAGGGCCACCGACTGCTCGTTTGGACCCGCATCTGCTCTACGCACGCCTACCGCAGTCCTATCGAGGCTTCGTTATGTCGTTTGACGGGTCTGCGAAGACCAAGAAGAATGGTGGATATGGCAGTTGCTCGTGGATACTATGGAAGCTACCAGAGTCGACTGTAGTGCTTGCCGCGAGCGCTTACCTCGAGAACACCACGGTCAACCTCGCTGAGTACACCGAAATGAACAACGGCGTCTCTGCTGCATTACAGCATGGAGCCGACGATCTAGTCGTCGTTGGCGATTCGAGGCTCGCGATCCAGCAAGCCCTAGGGGTGGTAGCCTGCCGGAAGGAGTCATTGCTGCAACAACTCATTCACCACAAGAAATCACGGCCAAACTGCGGTCGGTGAAGTACCTGCATGTGGTGAGAGAGTTTAACGCTGCGGCCGACTCTCTGGAAAGCGAGACTCTCGAGTGCAAGAAGTCTACGGTGGTATCGTCGGACGACCGAGTATTAGAGCTGATGAAGCTGAACCGTATCGCTGAAGTCATCTACGAGGTTGCTGACGGATGCGTCGTCGAGGACATACCCTCGGCCAACACAGTATGGGCTGTGGTAGCTTCTGCCAAACCTCGTAGCAAGAATTTTTTCGATTTTGTGCGAAGAGAAACCGACCACAGACGGCAGAACGAGACTGAACCCGGACATGTGGCTGTGATGACCAGACGGCACGCGAGAGCAAAGGCGAAACACGCCCGGTTTGCAGATGAAGTCTCGGTCACCGATCAGGGAGATGCATCTCACCGAGTAGAAGCCAATGGTGTGCCGAACGAGTCTCAGAATGAAGCAGAAGCTTCACCGCTGCGTGCCGAGACGTCACCAGCCCCACCGTACGCAGAAGACATTGACCCGCTGGTAGTACAAGGAGAACGCCGAAGGAGAATCGCCACCGCTCAAGATGAAGAGTTACGGTGGTCGAATCGGAAGGCAGTGCTACGAGGAGACGATGCAAAGATTGGATACAGAGCAGCACGAGATGCATGGAAAATGGCGGACCAATGTGTGTTGAGCGAGGACGATGTGCTATATTACACTAGAACGAGCCGTCGTTCAACTGACGACGAGCAAGCCGAGTTGAAGATGAGACTCGTGGTACCCACAACGATGATCCAAGAGGTCCTGCAAAGCTGTCATGACTCACTCGAAGACGGTCACCAAGATATTACTCGTACGCTACATCGAGCAGCGAGAGACTATTACTGGATCGGGCAGTATGCCGATGTGGAGAAACACGTTAAGTCGTGCCCTGACTGCAGTTCAAGTAAGAGCCGACCCCAGTTCCGCGGGTACTCGCCAGGGAACATCCTAGCCGAGAGGCCCTTCCAACTAGTCTCTATGGATTTCGTGATACCGCTACCGAAGAGTCGCCGTGGCAACACGGCTCTCCTGCTGTTCCAATGCTCGTTCACGGGATTCGTGATGGGCAAAGCCATGTCTGACACTACCGCCTTACGCGTTGCGCAAGCTTTCGAGGAGTGTGTCTACCAACGTTTTGGGGCACCGTCCTTGATCCGTCATGACCGAGATCCTCGATTTATGAGCCTTCGCAGCAATGATGCAGTCTCGGTCGAGAGCGACCCTGAGCTACCGACCGCAGGCCAACGGTCAGCAGGAGAGATCGGTGAAGACGATCATGCAGTCAGTCCGCGTATACGCTGAAGACCCATTGCAGCAGGATTGGGACGAGATCGCCGAAAGACTGATCTTCGCCATCAATAACTCCCGTGATACGACGAGGAAGGAAACTCCGTTTTACCTCGTTCATGGGTGGGATGCACAGTCGACGCTCAAGGCAATGTCCGCGTCGCTCAAACGAGGTTTCGGTAGCCAAACTGACGCGCTAGCATGGCGCCGAGAGGTCAACCGACAGCAGGAAATCGCCCTGAGGATGACCAAGGAGTACCAAGCCGCGGAAAAGGCTCGGAGAGCTGAAGAGCACAATGCATCACTTGGAAGGAAGGAGAAGGAGCTACGGCAGGCGTCGGCGAGAATAGAACCTCGGTCGACCGAGCATCGAATTCCCCTGACCATGGTGGAGCTACAGTGACGAGAACGAGGCTTGCTTTGCAGCCTGGGAGCAGAGTGTGGCTGTACATGGAGCGGGTTCGACCAGGACTGAGCCCATCGGTGGCACGGACCGTTCCGCGTGAAGAAGAAGGTCGAAGAGTTTGCGTATGAGTTGGACCTACCCGACCGAAGTGGATACCAGTTCTACCCGGTGGTGCATGTTTCACGACTCAAGTCAGTGGACGAATTCGAAGGCCGACCGAGGGTTCGTTTGGCTCGTGGGGTCACCGAAGACACTCGTCTTGACTTCGACGAGGAACTACTGCCTGAAGACAGTTTTGAGCCGGACCACCTGGACGGTGAGTATGAAGTCGAGGCTATCCTCGATGACCGGACACCGTTGTCAACGAGCACTCACCGGGCCGTCCGAGAGTTCAAGGTGAAGTGGGTCGGCTATGACGAGCCGACATGGGAACCAGCGTCCAATCTGTCGTGCGGTGGCCTCCTGTACGATTACCTGCGCCGGAAACGAAGCGACCGACGTTTGCAAATGGTCCAAGTGGCCGACGAGGAGTAATTCTGCGCCTCAACGAGGATTGAACTGCTCGCGGGGGGAATCCAGCCCGCGATGTCAGACGAACGAGGCTACTGGAGACGACTATTGACCTGCCTGCGAGGGCTATCCAGCTCGCAAGGACAGACGAAGAATGCTACTGGAATTTGCATGCTGCATGTAATGTGAACGAAACAAGACAAAACGGAGACGTGGGGGTAGCTGAAGACGCGAACAAACCTCGGTGAACCCCATAGTAGATGAAACGAGTGATGGCGAAGCTGAAGGAGGGGTGACCGAGGTTTCGAACGCCGTTATTGAGCGGTAAAGGGGTGTGCACCGGTGCGTCAGACGTCGACTTACGCTTATATATGGACCTATGATGGATGGAGATTTTGAAATGGAGCTAAAGACGATAGAAGACGAAATGGGGCCTTGGTCGGAACCCCTGCAGGAGAAGGAAGTGACGATTAAGCTAATGAGAGGGCAACCCAAACTTCGTAAGCAGCGCTTCATACGGAAGGGATCCGATTGTGCTTCCCAAGCTGACGGGTGAGTATTAAGCTAACGACGAAGTGGTCAGAGAACGGGGGAGTGTCATGGCTACGAACCGATCGTTAGGCGCAGCCACAGCGCTCAAGGACCGAGATGAGACTCTGGGAGCCGCGACCGGGCATTGGAGGTGGAGAATGTTAACGCGAGCAGGAGTGACGAAATGGAACAAACAACATGACATTATTTTGGATTGGGATAGCACATGCAGTGTCGCCTAAGGCGCCACGAACCTCGGTCGACATTGGAAAAGAACGTGTACGAAACGGTGAAGCTGAAGCGGGGTCTAACGAGGCCAAATCTTCACCCGACTCCTTCGTCTCCTCATCGGGGCTTGGAGAGCAAGAACGACGGGCGTTTGCGAACTCGGCCACCCATGGAGCGACCACCATCGAAGTCCGCAGAGAAGATTCAACCACGACCGACGACGCCATGGTCTCCCCAGTCGATCCGTTGGGGACGAACAACGGGACGTCGTTGCAAGGGGCGAAAGCCGTGTTGTAGGGGTGGTCGGCCGGCGCTTGGAACCAACAGTTACGCCACGGCTCGCGGGCGTCCACGTCCGCCACCTCGGGGGCCCAGTCGTCGGTAGTGGGGACCCACTCCATCACCTCGAACGAGTATTGCAAGTACGACGGCTCCAGCAAAACCTCGGTGCGGTGCTGTGGAGGTTGTCCGTCGTACGTAATGGTCCCATTCCACATCCTGTGGAGCATCTGGTCTCGCAAGCGATCTGCACGATAACTGCGCTCTCGGTGGTACTTGGACCACGCTTGTCGAAGCGCTAGGACTTGCACGTTGCGCTGACCGAGGATTCTGGCGAGGTTATCGATATACGCCTTGACGGCTTTACCCCTAATCCAGTGGCGTCGCTCCCACAAGGCGAAACCAAGGTCGCCCTTCTCGGTGGAGTGGTAGGAGTACCCCGGAACTGCCGCCATAGGCGAACGAGTAGAGCTCGACCAGTTGCACGACGGGATATAGCCACCGAGGATGGGAAACCCGTCGTGTTGATCAAACAAGACTCATCTGGGAAAAGCTGGCGCAACACTTGGAAGGGGTGAGCGGGATCCGTCCCCAAGCCAAACTCCACGATTTCATCCACTGAACTGGGGGCGACCAAGTCGTCCTCGAAGACGAGGGGGACACTGGCGTTTTGGATAAGATGTCAGCACTCCAACGCCCCGGGTGCCGTGAAACCCGGCTCCAGGAACAGGGTGGCAAGCCCACTGAGCTTACGTGATCCAGGAGCTACGTCAGAAGCGTCAACCACGGCTGGAGCAATCGAGGCAGGTCCATCCCTCGGTGAAGCTGTCACCGTTGCTGTTACCATCGACCGAGCGTGAACAGAGGCCGACCGAGTGTGGAGTCGACTCGGGGGTGACACGGTGGCCGCTTGTGAAGCTACAGGAACCCCGGTCTCAGCAGCCAGAGGAGAAGGAGCCTCCGAAGGAGCGACAGGTTGCGCCACCGAGATTGCCTCTCTTTTGTCGGGGCCGAACATCTCCAGGAACAACGCGTCACGGTCCTCGGAGGTCTCGGACTCATTAGGCGACTCACCGTTAGGTTAACGGTCTGGTGAGCCGCCAAAGCCCTTGGTGACCCCAGCCGCCGATTCTCGAGGGGCACGGCCAGCGCCGGCTGTACCAGACGAGACCGGCGGAGGAATAGAAGTCGCCGCCGAAGGCGAAATCTCGGATGGAACCTCGATGACGGTACCGGAAGGCTCCGTAATAGGACCTTGAACACCCTGAGCATCGGCCGACATCTCCGGAATCTCGCCAGGCTCAAGGTCATCTTGTGGAGCATCACTAGGACTCATACCCCCTCCAAACTCCACGTCAGACGATTCCTACTGTTGGGCTGGGGTCGGCGAGAGAAGCGAGGAGCGACTAGCCAGCCGAGGATACAAGGGGACGTCTGAGTGTTCGTACGGGAGGGGCTGAGACTCCAACCAGCTTGAGCGAGCCGTCGTTGAAGGACGCACCATCGACTGAGGAGGCGGAGAAATCTCTCCTGATGCCGAACGAGGACTAGATGGCGCGGCGGCCGCTGCAGCCCTGGCCCTCAGGTCGACTCACGGTCTGCCGAAGGGTTTGTGAGGAGGAGGCTGGGATGCCGTATTCCCGACGGAAGCAGACTCGGTTTGCCGACCCCGCTTGCGCGATGACGACTCAGTGGAGACCGGGGAACCAGCAGAAGTGCCCACCGAAGCAGCGGGAGCGGACGTAGCCTCGGTAGACTCAGTCATCGGCACGTCGGTTGTCTTGGACTCCTCTCCCAACTCTGACGAGGATTAGTCATGGCATGGACTCTCGACAGTGACCGTCGGTGGGGACAGCCCGAGAAAATTCCAATCGATCTCTGCGGCGGTGATGCCGGCTGAGGCCAGACCAAGGTGTCGACGTCGAGACCGTGTGCTGCCGAGTGCCGACGAAGGATAGAATTCGCTCGCCGCAAGCTGTTGTTCTCGTCCGTCAACGCTTGAATGCGTGCGGGGATGACGTTCGCTCGGTCGCGGTGGGCCAACTGCTTCCGAAGCCTCTCCAACTGAGTGTTGTAGGTAACGAGGCTTGCACTTATACGCTCGTGGAGCTGGGTGTTCCGACGTACAGCAGCGGCCGAATCGGCCTCAGCAACGAGCGTCCGCTTCTCCAACGACTGAGTGACATCAGCGTGGTGGGCGATGACCCCGTTCGCTTGCATCAACTGAGCGCTGGCGTTGCTGAGCTGGACGCGCATATCCTGGACGAGGTACAGAGCTTGGTCGCACTCGGAGTTGGCCGAGATGAGGAAGTAGTCCAACTTGGTCCGAAGATTCATCTCTTCAGCGAGTTTATCTTTGGTGTCGGAGAGCTCAGCCTGCAGCCGGTCGTTCTCGCGACGGAGGGCCACCAGTTCATCAGCCTCTGCAAGAGGGAGACGCGGAGGAGCAACGGCAGCAGCCAACACCTCACCGACGTTAGTGGCGGCTTGCAGGCTGCGGTCGAGAACAGCGTTGACTCGAGCTGGAGGTAAACGGGCAACGCCCACGACGAGACGAGCGAGCTCCAGCATCTGCTGCTCGCCCAAGACAACCGCTGTCGGAGGAACCTCGGCCGGATAAGCACCAGCTCCGGCGCGACCTCCTACAGCTGCCTCGCCCCCACCGACGCCCCGCGAGTTGCCAACGTGACCGAAGGCGCGGGAGTTGGCGACGGTGGAGTGCTGGGGCTTGGCGGCGGTGTCGGCGGCGAGTCGGGAGCCTCTTCCATGGGAACTTCCGGCGAGGGAGTCTCGGTCCCCCCAGCGGCAGACTCAGGACTACCTGGAGGAGCCGGTGGAGTGTCGACCGAGGTCCTGGAGGCGGCAGGAATGAGCGTAGGGTCACCGGCAGGCGCGGCCGGGGCTGGAGGCACAGCACCAGCGGCAATAGGGGCGGGGGCACCCGCCGAACGAGCCTGGCGCGCCGGACGACGACCCGAGGTGTCGGTGGCGACATCAACAGCTCCCTGAGATGATCAAGAAAGGGATGGAGTCAACAACGAGGATCCGAATTACAGTGAGGAGCGGCAGGAGCGACAAACGTACGTCCGGAGCACTGGAGAGCCCAAAGAGCAGCGGCAGCCGCGTCGGCGAATGCACGCGACGGAGGAGCCATGGAGTCGAAGAACTGAGGACGCCTAGACGCTCACCAGCGTGGGAGGCTCGCGTCGAGGCGGGGGTAGTTGTGGTATTGGAAAGTGGCAGTTTCCAACGCTGTTGACACGCCAGCCCGACAATCAAGTTCAATCAAGGGGCAATCAAGGCGAGGTCAAGCGAGAGACGGAGATGACTGCTTCTGATTGGATGACGACATTATCCTCGGTGGAGTGACAGTCAGTGGCTGAAGCCTCGTCGGGTCCTAATAGAACCCCGAACGCGGCTTCACGGTACCCACTTTTAGGTACAGATGCATTTAGTTACGTACTTCGGCCGCACTTATTAGTGTAGCCGCGGTCGTCATTTGATGTGTCCGGAATCGCCTTATTGCGATCGTTCACACTAGATATTTGTATAGGGACATAGGACTCATCATAGGATGACCAGAACGAGGCACCAGGGCCTCAGAAAACACAGTAATAAAAAGACAGTCTTCCCCCAAAGCCAACAAGGGTCAAGTCCGACTTCAGCAAGTGTAGCTAGCTTATTGTAGTGCCTGGACACGCTCGGCTGCGTGTGGATGCCTGTCGGGGAGCTTATCGTGCATTGACCGAGAGTTTCCTTGGCAGCGCCAAGAGTTGACGTAGCCGGAGAGGCAGGAACGGTATTAGAGTATCGTTCGGTATATATTTGTGGGATTAGAGTATCCCTGAGTGTATTAGTCTACCTACCGAGGTTTTACCTTGGTCCCCCTGTATAAGGCCTAACACGCCGGTACCCTTCCTTTCTGAGGGACTGCGGTGGGGTTGCGCGGAAGCGCTGCGTAGTATCCTAGCCTTAGCTCGTGACTAGTGGTACAGGTTTTTGGGTTGACCGAAGACAACCTAAGGTGCACAGAGGCGCTTGCAACCGACCCGGTGTAAGGGATCGTTCCTGGTCTTCCGGTTTTGATCCAATAAGCGCTTACCTTTGCGGGTTAGCGTGTTGTTGGTGTCTCTAATACATTTTGGTAGAGGAGGATTTTAGTGGAATTACCACACCACAATTTGTTTGGTAAGTGAAAGACCGCTGTATTATACGCCGAAAGGAGATCTGGTGTCTCGAGTGCGTACTTCGGATTCACCGCTTGATCTAAATGGACAATTCAATCACTCCCGGGATTCAGATCGGACGTCTTCTTGTCGCGTACATCAAGGCCATCGCGGAACCACGTATGGAGCTTTCTCTTACACTTTTCCACCGAACCGATCGTCCCACCAGTTGCTCTCTCCAGAACCACCAGCATATCTACGGGCCCTTAACTTTCTCCAACGTCTTTCTACGAGAAGTGAGCCTGCTGCGTTGTCTTGATGCGACGATCGCGCCGATGGGCTCCTGCGCAAAGCGTTGTTCCTTCATGCGGCTGGTTACATCTGCATCCAGACCCTCCATAAGTTGGGCTTCCGTAAGCCATTCACCGCCCTCCTTGGGTACAAAAAGCCGCAGTTGGTCGGCGTCGGTGTTCCTGCACGCGTTCGGCCTCGCCTTCTTGATCTCGTTATTTTCGATCGGGAACGAACCGCGCGCACCTACGATCCCACAGAAGAGCTTAACGATCTGTCTCTCCATCTCGTGCTTCTCCTTCTCTTCTCGACCTGGCAGATTCGTGCCCGTCAACTTCATTTTGTTGCATTACATGGGGCCTCTTGAAGGGAGTTCGTGTTTTAAACATCAATCGTCGTTCGGAGAGACAGATCGCCACAGGATTGAATACACTGCAGTTGCCACCCTCAGCATCG
This sequence comes from Phytophthora sojae, assembly GCF_000149755.1. Classification (NCBI taxonomy): domain Eukaryota; phylum Oomycota; class Peronosporomycetes; order Peronosporales; family Peronosporaceae; genus Phytophthora; species Phytophthora sojae. The sequence goes on along the minus strand of NW_009258120.1, from coordinate 4,311,154 downwards.
TGAACAGCAATCATCATCGACTTCAGCTATTGCGCCGCTGAAAAGCTTTCAGAGAATTGAGCAGCAAACGTGCCTGGCGGAATTTAGTGAAGATGTGCTAGGCTAGCACTGCTAGCAATCCCTACACCGAGCCCCCCTGACTTCGATATCATGATACGCCGTTACCAGTGGTAACTTCTAACCCTACGGCTGAATCAGGACTGTAGCTCTCTCATCTCATGTACAACGTAGCTACAAACTGTACGAAGGTTGAGTTCAATTGTGAGCGGCCCGTTTGCAAAGTGAGAAATCCCAGAAGCCTCAACTGGTGAGAAAGCTCTTCGCTACAACCAGCAGGAGAGCCAAGGGCTCCATTTTCTCGGTTTCATGTTGATAAACGAAACAATGTGTGCAACTAGAGGGTGGTGGAAGGGCGCTTGGGCGCATGATATTCTAGTGAGCCCTTCACCCGTTCGCCATCTTCTGCTCGCCACAAACACAACTTGATAGACGCGTGTTGTGTGTACATCTTACGTATGATACGTCCACACCATAGGCGAGGACTTGATCGCGAGCTGAGCTTATCTCCAGCGAGCAGGACAGTATCAAGTTGATACTCTCCTGCTATGAGCGCTGTGCTTGAACGGTGGATGCAGCCCGGCCCCGTTCATTTTGTGAATGGATTTGCCATGAAACCACGTCATGAAAGTTGCGCTGAGTACCATGCACAGTGCATGCATGTCCCCACCCCCGCTTGCAACAGCGTTGGGCTCTCGCCCGACAGCCTAAAGCAGAAGGAGTACGTGTTCCATCGAAACTTACGAGAGTCAGCGGTGGTCAGATCGCAGGCCAAAACGCGTTGGCACTACGATCAAACCACACCTTCTACGAGCCCTGGGGAGAGCCGGGCTCCTGGGCTCTTGGGTGAACCCAAAAAGTTACGAGCTCGGGCTCCTGGGCTCTTGAGTTCAATAGGTTAAGTGAAAGGAGCCCTCCAGAACTGTGAGCCCTCCCCCCTCACCTGTGTTAAATATCTCACTGATGATTGGCCGTCATTGAAGTATCTCCAGGTTCTAACCTGAAAAGGCATAGGAAAAAGGGCTTCTCCTTGAGGGGAAGGAAGGACGATCGGCGACGCTGGGGAGGCCTCGGAGCGGCTGTACACATATGAGCGGCGCGAGATCTTCTAGTGTGGTGATCTTTGAGCTCGATCTTCTAGGGGAAAACGTCAAAAGGTGTATGCGTTGGGAAAACGTTTGTCAATAGGTGTAGTGGTCGTGGGCGTCACGTCGCGTCATGTCTCATCATACACGTACTGACACACGTTTTGGTTGCTGCGGTATTTCGGCCGAGGTCGGGTCATACAGACCCAGGATCGAGCTTCCAAGCACAGTAGTTTATTAACGACACGCTCGTAGCGAACACGGTCAACTAATAATAGCATATAGAGCAACTGTACTCCGCTATTGTAGCTACAAGGAACTACCAACGCAATCCGCAAGGGCTATACTAGGTATTGGGGAGCCCTGGAGGGGAGCCAATTCCTTGATCTCGTACTTACCATGAGGGAGCCCATTTTGTGCGACTTTTGGCTCTCGTATTAGGGGGAGCCCACTTTTGAAGTTGACGGGCTCGGGCTCGTAGAAGGAGTGGATCAAACCGGATTTCGTGCCAAATCCTTGTTGAATCGACAGAAGGAAGCGCGTTCACCGAAGCTTCACCTCCACCGAGGCGAGCCTTGCAATCGACCACGACGACTGGACCGAGACGCGCGTGGCTAGCGAGAACAATGCGAGATTCAATCCCTCCCGGGGTCAATTTTCGCGTCGAGGAACAATTGCTCTCTGCACCGCCAAAACCCAACGGAAGCTCGGGCCTGTCCTAACGTTAGTTGCTCCTCTCGCTCGCAGTGACAGTGGTTGGATCATAGTCGCACTTCAATTCGGCCCCACCTCGCTAACGACGAACGCCTGGCCTGACCCGCACCACCTTTTCCTGCTTGGAAGAGTACCATGTGCTCTCGATGTCAAAACATTGCCTTCGGGCGAGCAGCACTGGTCACAGCTCACTCTGCTCAATAATTGCTGCCGTTACGCTGGACTTGTGATCATGCGCACGAGTGAAAGGCTCAAATGCGCGCCGGTTGTGCAATGCTCAAGAGGGCGCCCTTTCAAAGTTTACCATTGCTGCGGCGCAGTAAACTTTGCATCTTGATCCCCGACGACCGTGAGCTCGGTGATCCACAGACGCCCGCAGTTAGCTAACATCTTGGTGCTGTCAAATGCGGCGGCGGCGCTAGAGATACGAGCCGTGGGCCACTCGGTTTGTTTCCAGGGATGCCGGCGTGCTCCTTCCAGTGCAGTCGGCGTCCGGCCCGTGAGAGGGCCCCACCTGAGCCCTCGAAGTCTATCTATCCACCTGCCGTCGCCGAAAGTGTTCAACTCGCGGTCACCACTTTCCATTCTGCGTGCCTCGTCGCTACCCGGCAGACAATTTGACCCCCATCCCGAGGCTCGTGTGAAGAAGCATCAGGTTCTGAGACTGCGAATCAAGCGAGCAAACGCGCGTAACTGGTTTCGGGTAGAGCTGAAAGGCGAGCGAGACACGGACCACACGAAACCGCAGCGCCAACGCCTTCGTCTAGTTGGGGGCTGAAACGGGGGGATCAAGCGATCACCAGTCGGCACTCTTGCAATCGCCTCGTACCACACAGGCAGGACCACCATGAATGGCTCCATGAGCTCATTGACAGCGACCATCACGTCGGCCTTGGCGCTCAAGGCGTTCACGGTCTACATCTAGCGGGTTGAAGACACCAAGACGCAGAGGAGCCGGCACATCCGTCGCTGCTTCTCCGAGTTCTGCGAGCTGCGCGAGAAGCTCCTCGCACTCATCGACGACGAGATGGCCACGTACCTCACCAGCCCGGACATGGACAACATCGAGAGCAGCTTCAACACCAGGTCCAACGTCAGCTTGAGTGCCAGCGCTAGCTCCAGTGTCAGCACTTGTACCAGTATCCCTAGCTGCGCCGGGTGACATCGCTCCTCGTCGAGCAGGTTTGACGTTGTTGCAGTCCACACTTCGTGACGGAGCGACGCGCGGGGCTGCAACGCGGTGGCTTCCAAACTCGAGGAACGTCTCGATGTGGGTCATCATGCTGAAGCAAATGGCGATGAGTTGGCGCTGGCGAACGACTTCGACGACCTCCAGAGCATGCTGCAAGAAGCGGTTGAGCGCCAGAGATCGCGCCTCAATCACGCGCTTGGAGCGTGAGCCAAGCAGTTTTCGCGGCGGGAACTGCTTGAACACGAAGGCGAAGCGGTCGGACGTCGGCGTCTGGCGATGCCTTCCGCGGTGCGAGTTAGGACGTCGGCTGCTGCTTCGCTGACTCCGGGATTCCACCACTACCCGTTGGTACCAACTCCAGCCTTCGCGATGACGGTGACGGACCACAAGTATCAGTCCTGCACCAGCAGATATCACCTCAGCTCCAGCAGCGAGGAGGACGCAGGCGGCAGTGACGACGAGACTCAGCGCTTCAACAACTTCGACTTCACGCGGCGATTCTACCGCGAGTTCGGCCGCCAGGAAGAGCGCGCGGAGATTTACGCGGACGACTCGGACGACGACGAGGAGATGCAGATGCTCAAGAAGACATGGAGCGCTATGCTCGAAAGCGAAACACACGAGCGCAAACTGTACCACAGCGGCAGTCACTTCGCCATGCTGGAAAGCGCACGGCACTCACCGACTGAGACGTGGGCGAGACGCATCGAGATCGCAGGCATCCACAACGCAGTCAAATCTAATGCAACCTTGAGCGCCACCTGCCCAGTTAGCACACAGAAGGCGCCCGAGCCAGCGACTCACAGAGCAGAGCAGCTCCTAAGTCGCCACCGATCACACCAGCAACTTCCAGTCCAGCACTTCCCGACCTGCGCTTGAGTCGCGTCTGCAAGACTCTGCGTGCAAAATACTCGTAAGCTAGTCAGTGAATTAGGAAGTGAGTTTGTGTGAATTACCACGCACAGCGCCACGGTTGGGAACGGCTGGAGTTCCAGGCCATCGAAGGAAGTGGCCGCCATCGTTCCCCAGCTTGGCGAAACTATGAAGTAGGAGAGAAGTAATCTAACAGGCCATAGTACCATTAAGTTGTCGACATGCCCACACTCGCCGACTTTACAGTCGATTCCAAAGCCTCCTCCTCCAGGATCACCTTGTGTGCAATCTGCACGATGCGCTCGAATGCCAGGTCAGAGTACCGTCGCCAGCAGACGTGGTCGCGCCACTGCCGAGTTGGAAGCTGCGGCGTCGTCAATCCGTGAAATACCTTGGCCACAGCGTAACTCGTCCATTTGATACCTTCATCGTTGCTCGTGCTCTCTTCAGTATCACTGCCCTCAAGCGGACCTCCACCGCCAAGACGGAGTTGAATGAGTGAGCGTGTACCTCGCTCGATAGCCTCGATCAGAGACTCGGTCAGCGGCCGCAGCATTTTCTGCAGCAAACGCTCATCCTCGTCACCTTCGACGTCGTCTCCACCGGCTGCAGCATCATCCTTATCGTCGTCGTCTTCGAAGTAACGTACCGGTTTGGTCTCGAGAGCATGGGCCTTATCATCCAGATCTTCTTCGTCTTCTTCATCTTCGCCATCACGCGCGGTTGACGTCGGAGAAGGCGCCGGTAGAGCTGCCGCGTACAGCGCTCCATACAAATGAGCGAGACGAGCAAGCTGGCGCGACTCGAGATGCCCGTGCTTCGCATACAACAGCTTCGTCCATCGGTCCACGACTTCACTCTTCATCTCGTCGGTCAGTTCAGCCCTCCAGCTCAACTGCAGCTGGAATGCGGGCTGTGACAGCGAAAAGCGCTGGATCTGACCAGTCTGTTGAGCCGCTCGCAATTCTTGTAGCAGCCGACGCTCATTCGTGGCGGCAGCGACCGCAGCAGCATTGGTTTCACCCGCCTGCTGAGCGTCGGAAGCTGCTAACAGGGCTGCAGCTTGGTCTCCATTGCTGTTGGCACCAGTCGTCCGTCCGTACCATTGAGCTACTTCGTGCAGGTGGCAGTCGATAACCCAAGAGCTCAGATACCCGTCCTTACGATGTGTCACGCGTGCATTAGGCAATTCCTTGCGCTGCACCGCTCCGAGCAGTGACTTACTGTAGATTGCGGTCCCAGTTTCTTCGCTTGAGTGTCCAGCAGCTGCAGTGTACATTGACTCATGCTCAGAGGTTGGAGTGCCACGCGTAAACCCAGCTCGTCGTCCTTCTGACGCTGCGTCTCGAGGGCCAGCAACGTGAGGAACGTCTCGATCGAAGCCGCCTTCAGGTCAAGGTGGCGCTCCAGCCAATCTCGCTCGAGAGACTCCAGCGTCAGGTCACTGCCAGCTCTCTGACCTCTTCCCGAGCACTTCACAGCCACTACATGCTTCTTGCTCGCTGGGGATAAGCTCTCCCGACTCTGGAAGACAAGAGCCATAAGCCTCCGAAGCTGGTCGCGATGTAATGCGGTTGAAAACAGTAACGAGCGGAAGTGCACCGCGTCTTCATTCAGCAGATACAGCAACGCTCGCGCAGACTTGCCGTCACGACCTGCTCGTCCAATCTGCTGCACGTATCCCTCGACAGACGACGGCATGTGGAAGTGCACAACAGCCCGCACATTCTTCTTGTCAATGCCCATACCAAATGCGATAGTAGCCACCACAACGCGCACTCTGCCTCGCGCAAAACCTGTGCGGACCTTTTCCTTCGCCTCAGGCGCCATGCCAGCATGAAACGCCACCACCTTTCCAGCAGTGCGCCAAGCGTTGGGCAATTGTTCACGCAGCAGAGCTGCAAGTTCCTCCGTCTGCCGTTGCTGGTGAACGTACACGATAACACCTCCACCGCCAGCCTTGGAGGACTGTGTTGATCCTTTGCTCAACTCGGGGAGGATGTGGACGAGATGCCGCAGTCGCTCATCATTCGACCGGACGGAACGAACTTCCAGCGCCAGATTCTTCCTTTGCCATGGCATCTGCAGCACCATGTCGCTCTCGCTCTCGCCACCTTGATTCTGAAGCTGCCGACGTGAGCGCAATTGATGCAATACATCGTGGACAACACGTCGCGAGGCTGTGGCAGTCACACACAAAACGCACTGGGTGTGGCGGAAGACCTCTGCCAGCCGCAAGTAGCTTGGACGGAAGTGGTGGGACCACTCTGAGACGCAATGCGCTTCGTCGACACACACTAGTGCCAAGCGCGCACGGACCCGCGATAACGCGAGCAGCGCTTGCATTCCAGCATCCAGCGCCTTCTCCGGCGACAGGAAGATCAGAGAGAGTTTGTCCGCCAGCAGATCACGCACAAAAGCCGCATGCTTCGCCTTGGACGAGCCTGAATCCGAGCCGGAGCCGGAAAGACACAAGGAGCGAGCCTTCAATGGGGCGGGGAGACTCTCGTACTGGTCGTTCATCAGCGAGATAAGCGGCGAGATCACGAGCGTAATTCCAGGCAAGAAGAGCGCTGGGAATTGATAGCACAGCGACTTGCCTGCACCCGTGGGCAACACAAGGAGAGTGTCCTTACGACGCAGCACCCTTGAGATCGCCCACTGCTGGCCAGGACGAAAGTCGGCGTGCCCAAACACCAGAAGCAGATTGGTGAGCATCGCCTCACGTTGCTCCTCTTCAGTAGCTTCAATATCCAGAGGAACGCACTCAATGGCTTCAGCTTCAGCTGCGGACTCAGCAACACCGTCAGAGGAAGAAGAAGCCGTGAAGAGTGTCTGCAGTGCAAGCGGGACGTGGTCGTCTTCCCAGAGGAAGAAGTCGCAGCGACCTTCATCGAATCCCAGCGGGCAGGCGAAGAACTTGCGGCCGTGGTTCTTGTTCTTCTTCTTGACCTCCAAGTTCTGACAGACCAACGCATGATGACACCTCGGCGGTGTCAATGGCTCGGCCTCCTTCTTCGGTTTCGATTTTTCTTGACTAGAGAGACCACGCGCTTTCTCGGCTTTGGCCAGCGCTTCCAGACACTCCTCGGTGAAGTCCACGCCGTCGTCAGCCAGCATCGACTTCTCCTTCTTACTCTGTTGAGTACCGTTCGCATTGACCACCGGAGCGAGGCCTGAAGATTTCTCACCTGTAGCTTCGTCCAGCAGGTTCTCATTACGTGCGCGCAGATACGCCGGTCGCTTCTTGGCGCGCCCAGAGCTGCCCTTGAATCTCTTACGCATGTTCAGCTTGACGAAGTTGTCGCTCACCGCACTTTGGGCGTCCTCGGCCTTCCAGCGCTCAAACTCCGCAGCCTTCCGAGCATCACCCACATCACCGGAACCCGCGTCGTTGCTGTCAGATGGAGCGTCGAAGTCATCGAGAGTGAACCCACTGTTCCCAGCCGTCGCGAAGCCCCACGCCTCCTCTTCTTTCTCGTCATCACTCAGAGCAGCCTTACGTTTGCCCGACACCTTCGTCACCTCCTTGTCTTTATCTGTCTCTGCATCAACCACCGACAGCCCTAAAGACGACGCATTGGCGCCTGTATCTCCACTGGATAAAACACTGTTGAGCTCCTCCTCGTCGCCTCCTTTCTTGTCCTTCTGCTGCTCCCCGAAGACCTCCTGGAAGACACGATCAAAGCCCGTCTCTTGACGTTCTCTCTCCTGCTGCTTGGCCCGTTCCGCTGCTTCATCTTCAGGCTTCTTAGCTGCTCCACTGCGCCACAATTGCTGGCGCTCCTGTACAGACATGGAGAGGCCTAGTGGACCTCCTTTTCGCTCATTTTTCGGCTTCGGCTGCGTCTTTTTCGCCGCTTTTTCGGGCTCTGAGGGCTTAGTGACCTTCTTGCTTGCATCAGGTTAGACTTTCTTCTTTTTCTTCTTGTCTAGAGCCCGTAGCAGCCACGCAGCGTCGTCTGTGCCTGAACTAGAGGTCTTTTGAGCTTTGACAGTGGGGTTTGGGGCCTTCCCGGCGCTCCTACGAGGCGCAAAAAGAGGTGCAGATGTGCCTGAAGACGCAGAAGATGGTGGTGCTCGAGAGGACAATGGACGATCTGCTGGAGCTGAGGTTGCAGCGCTTGAAGCCCCACCAGGAGCTGCCTGCGCCGGCTGCCGGCGCGGCCACATTTTCGTTCGAAATGGTCCAAAAATGGTGGCGCCAACACCTGCGATTGGTCGAAAACATTAACGTAACGCGTAGCGGCGGCGCTCGGCTAGTTGGTCCGCCATCGTTGTATATTAGTAACTTTATATTTATTAGGATGAAAAGCAAATTGAAATTGAAGTCAATAGGATCTTACGCGTGGTGCAGTCAATCCACAGCAGGTGCCATATCCTCGTGCTCTCTCCACTTCTTCTCTATCTCTTTGCGCTTCCACTCCATGCAGTCGCAAAACACCTTCTTGTTCTGTACGTAGATGGATGTTCGCATCTCCAAGCCATCATCCGACACAGCAAAGCCTTCTTTCAAACGCAGCGAGAGAAGTCTTGCGAATCCAGCATTCCACGCGCGCACAACCAAATCGACCTATGGCATCGTAAATAATGTTAGAACAAGTAGTATTCAGCACGTACTCAAACTACTCGTACCTTGTATCTGTTGCCGATTACAAATCCTTCAGATGTGGACTCGACGGAAATTTTCATCGTCGGCACCGCATAGGACCGAGCATCAAACCACTCGTGCATTTCTGCAGAAAGAGCAAGACGATTGCTTGGGTCGTTGTCATACTTCTTGTAGCTTGGATATTTCAGGCAATGCTCTCTGGACATCACATGGCAGCTCTGTGCCTTCCCCACCGACCCGAACCACTCTTCACTCTCGATACGCTGGTACTTAAATTCGTCAGTCGCTACGTCAACGATCGAGGTGTTGGACGAGAAAGTCGTCATTGAGACTTGAGGGGACTCGGTATCATCTGGAACATAATGCATGGCAAAGATGCGTCGCAGTTCGCTTAACTCCCGAGAAACTGGGGCCACAGTCGTCGAGATCGTGTGGCCATCGAGTGGGGAAGTTTGCTTGATACCTTCGGTCTGCAGTTCGTTTTCAAATAGCAAAGCATCCCTCTCTGTACAACATCTGTGAGACATCAACCAGCACAGTTCTACAATAACCAAAATGCATACCTTCTTTGAAAAGAACATGGATCCGCAACATCACCTCATCATACCACAGCGCCTTGTCGGTTTCGCCAGCACGAAGGTTGGGATCGTAGTATCCAAGGCATGACCCCGCCAGTCGGTACAGCCTGCAGCGAATCCCTTTCGTGTTCAGCGCGTTGCCAACGGATCCAGTGACAAGCCACAATTCAGTTTGTGCGTGTTCTTGCTCCGGAAGCATCACCAGCACGTGAATCGTTCCGTCGGAGACTGTGGGAAACCTCTCGCAGATCTTGTCCGTTGGATCGTCCAATTCCTCCTTCATGTAGTGACTCTCAACTTCATCGGGGATCTCCCCCTTCCGCATCCGGAGCAGATCCTTCGACTTCAGCCACGCGCCGTCCTCCCTCTTCGCCAGGAAGAGCTGCAGGTCACCTGCATCGATGTCCTTCAACTTGTTTGGCTTCTTCGCCTTGATCGCGTCCTTCAAGTCATCCACCGAGTCACTCTCGTCCACACGCACCGAGAAGGCGCTGCCCGCCACGCCACCGATCGCACAGAACAGCTTCACCATCTTTTCTCGAGGCGGCCGATTCTGGAATGAGGAAAGGGAGGGAGGGAATTCGCTACCTAGACCCACACGGGCTTTCAGCCAATCACAATAATGGTGTCGTAGAAATGGCGGTGAGGGTGAACTATCCATTGCGGTAAGAAAACCTGGGCATGATTTTCTTTCGAATGAACTCTCTAAGCGGAGGCAAACGCCCCGAACAATTTTGCGTTTTTTACGGCTAGGACACACTGCGCCTCAGCAGATATCTGCTGTCTGCACTTGTTATTGTTATTACCATTATCACCACTATTTTGGTGAGTACTATGCCTGTAACGCTTCATATGACTGCACTAGATATTTTAATTCTCATACTAGAGATGCTATAAGAGCATATCCGGCGGTTGGTCTCAAACACGGTTATAATTGATGTTGACAACAACATCATGTTGCTATTGGTATTGATTGCAACTGCCACTGTCGCCGCCACTGCCAGCTACTGCGGCTGCTACTGTCACTGCTACTGGACACTGCCACTGTTACTACTACTGCTACTGCTACTGCTACCCCATTACTACTTCTATTGCTATACTACTGAAATTCCACTATTGTTAAAGAAATTGCTTTTGATATTGCTAACTGTGGCGGGCGTTACTACTGGTCACTGTTACTAAGTACTGTTTATCCCTACTGCAACTACAGCAACTAAAACTACTATTTCACTATTGTTAATGATATCATAGTAATGCTGTCATTGAAGTTGCTAGTTCATATCTCCTGCTATCGCTACTGCGACTGTTTATTATCTGCTGCCACTGCTGGCACTGCCGTTACCGCTGTTATTTGCGCTACAACTACGATATCAGCTATGATAATGACATTTCAATGATATTTCCCCTGCTTTCTTCTTCACGCCGGAGAAAGACTGCCAAAATCCACTTCATGTTTCTATTATATATTGCTGCATAATATCGCTGGCCATCTCATGGCTGGCGCAAGCTAAATTTACAAGTAGATGCCGTCTGAACATCGCCGTCCCCACAAGCATTACCGATGATCTTAACTTCTTATCGGTCGTCTAGGCTTTGTATATCACTCTCTTTTTTTCTAAATAGTATATGTGACTTGCATTGCTGCGTAAGTAATATCAATACGAAGTATTAATATTTCTTATTCAGTAAAATGCTATTGGAATTGTTCGCCTGCGTCAAGATCACTGCCCGCTACCACTGCAACTGCCCTACTGTCAATGCCACCGCTACTGCAACCGCTATTAAATAATAGCTTTGCTACTGATGTTGTTATCGCTATTTCTGTTATTAACTTTTTTCTGCTCGCCCCACGACCAGGAAGAAAAACTGTCAAGGTCTACTCCATGGTGCGTGAGTTGTTGCAACTCAGTATGATGTCATCCAACGAGACTTTTTCGCGAACCGCACCTGTTAAGATATCTCTATTTACGAACGAGCAGTTTACACGTCACCGCAGTTATGAAGCTAATTTCGCTTTGTTATGCGTTCATATTGCTCTAGTTAGGTTCTTGCTGCAGCAAACATCACGCCCATCTAATCGGGCACATTTAGGGTTAAAGTGCACCAGAATGGCCACGAAGGTGGCTTGTCCGTCTATCAATGAATGTTTCTTCTGTACCTACTGCAGCTCAATATGATGCGACGTCCAGAACACTACATACACTACTGTCGCGCCGTGCGCACTCCGTTTAGCCAACGTCGCACAGCGCCGAAGTTCGCACAGTATGTTGCGTGTGAATTAAACCGCGCATTTTTTGCTTAAGTTTTATTCCAACCCCGTTAAAATCATCGATCGCGCTTCGCTGCTTTATACCGGTAATACCATGATATTTTGGATACTCTAGTTCATATTAAAAAGTACCGAATGTATTAAACTGATGGTCTGACTAAAAATGATGCTGGCTCTAAGCTATCCCCCTCCACGACAAAAAGATATGGACACCACCAAAAGTGGCTGTAACTTTGTCATTTTTTATCGTTTTAAGGTGCGGTTTGGACTAGAGTTGCAGAACACGCTGGTAAAGATCTGCACGCTGCTAACACGCGCGCTTTTGCGCTTCATCAGGTAGCTCACATACAAATCACTGGTTCTGCCCAGGTGACAAAACTTATGGACAGCTGATCCAGGTAGAGTGGAGAAATCATGGGTTGCTTTGTCTCCCCATACAAAGTCCAAGTTCGTATCATTTGTAAGGGGTTTTGGTTAATATAGGATTTTGTATGGGGATTAGCTGTCCATAAGTTTTGTCACCTGGGCAGAACCAGTGATTTGTATGTGAGCTACCTGATGAAGCGCAAAAGCGCGCGTGTTAGCAGCGTGCAGATCTTTACCAGCGTGTTCTGCAACTCTAGTCCAAACCGCACTTTAAAACGATAAAAAATGACGAAGTTACAGCCACTTTTGGAGGTGTCCATATCTTTTTGTCGTGGAGTGTACGTGATCCCATTGTTGCTGTGTGCGGTGCTCGGAGTTGTGGATGAGACCTCTTTCGCACCTGGTGCTACTGTACTTAGCAGTGGTGTCGACGTTTTCAGCAGCTGGGGGTCAGGAAGGTGCAGAGCAGTGCTCGTCGGTAAATTACGGTTAGAAAAAAGGACGGAGTCACACCTCTATAAATGACACCCAGTCCGGACACCGACTGCGCTGCGCTGCGCGCGCGATCTTGACGAACTTCGACAACTAGCACTGGACAAGACAAGATGGAAGACACTCATGACATCAATCCTCGATTCGCTACCTGCAGCGGGAGACCCGACATCTGCATCCTGAAATTTCGATGAATTATCGCTAATTTTTGATAGAATTACGAAAAAAAACTACGGAGGACTAAAATTGCTGGCAGAAAAAGCGTTGTGCCTCCTTCAGTTCTCACAGATAATGGGCAGCAAAAATCAGGCGTTAGCGCCTGCCTCTAAGCTTCATGATAAGGCCTCGAAAGGCCTGATAAGCGAGAAATCTCGCTTCAAAATCAACGAGGTTTTTCTAATCAAGTGTGCTATTATTGGACAAAAACCAATTGTAGCCCTAACCAACGTCAAATGACTAACGACATTCGTTGTGTGGTACACAAAAAACCTAACTAACTATACTTTCATGGCAGAGAAGTAGCATGGCGACGGGAGCGAAGGCGCTGAGCGCCATCGAGTTCTTGCGACTATGCGGCCGCCTCAAAGTGCGTTGAATGTGTCTCTGTATAGCTTTATGTCTCTTGTATCTGCTGCGTGAAGGAACCGCTCTGGAAAATTCTGTGGCGGCGGGTGTTCGAGGTCTAGCAACGCTAACGTTAACCCGTATTTGTCTTTGCTGGCAGACGCTCAAGCGCACTGGATGGGTGAACAACAAGGTGGCGCTGCCCGAGTCTGTGGCCGACCACATGTACCGCATGAGCATGTGCTGCATGCTGCTGGACGACGCCAATGAGACCGTGAACCGCCCCAAGTACGTGATCGGAGACTGTCGTTCATCCCTGGCCATTCGTTTGCATAGTAAGGAGGAGGCGGCAGTGCTAAGTTGTTTGGCTTGTGTTACGGTTGTTAGGTGCATTAAGATGGCCATTGTGCACGACTTGGCGGAGTCGCTGGTGGGTGACATCACACCTCACGACGGTAGGTCGCTGCGGTTATTGGGGTGGACGATGGATCTGGGTTTGATACGCCCTGTGTTGCTACCGAGCAGGAGTCGCCGAGGAGGACAAGCACCGCATGGAAAAGGTATGTTGTAGTGGTTTGTAGTGATATGCAATCTTGGAAAACGGTTTGGCTGACGGTGTGTTTGCTTCGATCTCTTATACTTTGGTGATACAGGAGGCGCTGGACGAGATCTGCAACACTTTGGGGGACACCCCGTCCGCCGCTGAGATCCGATCGCTCTGGAACGAGTACGAGGCTGGATCCACCGAGGAGGCCAAGATCGTCAAGGTACACCTTGTCTTATAGAGCAGGTCCATCGCTCTTGCAGCTTGCTAACATACCGATGAACGGCTGCTCTGCAGGACTTCGACAAGTTCGAGATGATCCTCCAAGCGGACGACTACGAGCGAGGTGCGTGACCTGCTACGAAGCATCTCCAACACCATGTTACTTGTTAGTCGATGTAGCTCACTCTGGTTTGTGCGACTGACGCTTGCAGCCCACAACGTCCCTCTGGACGACTTCTTCCAGAGCACCAAGGGCAAGTTCCGCACGCCGCTGGTCCAGTCCTGGGTGGAGGAGCTGACCACGCAGCGCGACGCGCGCCTCGGCAAGGAGAAGAAGTAAGGCTGCCTCGAGCCAGTGCCGCTAATAGTTGAAGGCGCAGCATGTCGTTGCAGGCAGTGAGCATTCACACGTCTTCACTTTACAAACCGCAAGTATAGCGGAGTGATGGTCAACTTCAACATGTAAAAAACACGCGTAATTACGGGAGATCTTAGTCGCACTTAATCGAAGCTACTACTCAAAACCGGTACAAAACCGAATCGACGTGGCCGCTGTGCCGTCAGTTCCGATTCCTCCCCGTTAGTGTCGACCGTCCTCTCCTTGTGCCATCATGACCCTCGCCGGCGTCCCCACCGCCTCGCTGCTCGCGGAGCTGCAGAAGCGCATTGAGTGCGCCAGCAAGAAGGAGCGCCGCACCATCTTCATCGGTACGGCATAACCGCAGCAATACCGCGTTAAACAGCGAGCGGATCTTGTGGACTCGGCACCGACGCGCCGCCTTTTGTTCTGTTACAGGACCCCCTGGCTGCGGCAAGGGCACGCAGTCACCCCTGGTGAAGGACGAGTACTGCCTGTGCCACCTGGCCACCGGTGACATCCTGCGCGCCGCCGTGGCCGCCGGCACCGAGATGGGCAAGAAGGCCAAGGCCGCCATGGAGTCGGGCGCCCTCGTGACCGACGAGATCGTGGTCGGCATCATCAAGGACGCCATCAAGAGCCCCGAGTGTCGTCGCGGCTTCATCCTTGACGGCTTCCCGCGCACGGTCGTGCAGGCCAAGAAGGTGCGCAATGAGACAAGCTTCGCAATAACGGGGCAGACACCAGTGGACTGACGCTTTGCTCCTCTTGCTCCTTTGATATGCAGCTGGACGAGATGCTCGCCGAGGTGAACACGTCGGTGGACGCCGTCATCAACTTCAACGTGCCGGACGAGGTGCTGGTGGAGCGCATTGCCGGCCGCCGCGTGCACCCGGCCAGCGGCCGCAGCTACCACGTCAAGTTCGCCCCGCCTAAGGTGGCCGGCAAGGACGACATCACGGGCGAGCCCCTGATCCAGCGCAAGGACGACAACGAGGCCACGCTCGGCTCGCGTCTCCAGGCCTTCCACAAGCAGACCCAGCCTGTGATCGACTTCTACCGCAAGCAGGGTAAGCTGGCGGACGTCAACGCCCACACGGACATGAGCCAGGTCACGGCCCAGATCCACACGGCCCTCGGCGAGAACTAGATCGCTACCGTTTGCGTTGCCACTCCTGATGGCGGACAGTAGAGCAAGCCCAAGCTCGGTTCCGCGCTAGATACGCTGCGTTCAGATGCTGCGGCTTGCTAGGCTCGGGATCTTGCAGGCAATTGGTTGCCTGCAAGTGAACGAGCACCTCACACCAAGAGCTGCATGAATATACTGTGGTGTCTTGCATGATCCTTGGATGCTCTGAAGCCATTGCGTCAACGTCAATACCGTCGCGGTCGAAGATCGGTAACCAGGTCAAGTATCCTGCGTAAAGTATGCCAGTTAGTTACCGGCACCCTTCCGTGGCCAATCAAACGAGGCTGATGCAGAATAGTGTGACGCACACCACATACCGGTCCATGCGTGTCAGCCGCAGATCTTGGCCTGCGTCATCGTCAGTGTATCATTCGCGACGATGGCCAAGAACGCGCTGCTCAACCTGTACCTGCTGGCCTTCAACGGCGCCTCGTGCGCCGGCTGGGCCTACGTGCTGTACCTGACCGTAACCACGGTGCTGCAGGCGCATGAGGCTGGCCAGGACTGGAGTCAGGTGGCCCAGAGCACGTGGGACGTGGTGTCGCTGCCCCTCAAGGTGGTGCAGACCATGGCCGTGATGGAGATCGTGCACGCCGCCGTGGGCTTCGTGCGCTCGCCGCTGGGCTCCACGCTCATGCAGGTGAGCTCGCGCCTATGGCTCGTGTGGGCCATCAACGTGCTGTGCCCCGTGTCGCGCTACCAGTTCGGCTTCCCGCTCATGGTGGCCAGCTGGGGGCTCGTGGAGGTGCCGCGCTACTCGTTCTACGCGCTCAACCTGTACAATGCGGTGCCCGGCTTCCTCTTCTTCCTGCGCTACCACCTCTTCATGGTGCTCTACCCGTCGGGCGTTCTCGGTACGTGCGTCTGTCCACCGTGGCTGGCTATTTGCCGTTGCTATGCTGTGCTATGCAAGTACGTTACGCTGTGCAATGTTGTGATGTGTTTCTATAGGCGAGGTGTTGTGCATGGTGAGCAGCCTGAGCTTCCTGTCCACGGGCGCGTACGCCATCCAGCTGCCCAACACGCACAACATCTCCATCTCGCTCTACGTGGTGGTCATCCTCGTGCTGCTCGTGTACATCCCCGGCCTCCCCGTCATGTACGGCCACATGCTCACGCAGCGCAACCGCGCGTACTCCAAGACCAAGGCCAAGACGGCGTAGATCAGTTAGGGAGGAAGAATGGGCTCCGCTCAAGCCTTTTAGGATCTGGTAGAGGTGTTGAGGCCGAGCAGATCAACAAGAGAAAACCGCGCTCGTGGGCGCGTGCGTTATGTCTATATTGATGTATAGCTTCTTGTTGCTCCCTCTGCTGCATTGCGCTTTGGTTGCCTAGTGCTTGGCGGCGAGGCTGCAGTAGCTTGCTCCTACCTCCGTTTAAATCACACTACCGACGCAGTAAAACTTTTTACAGATAGGGCCTCCACCCTTGCTTAGAAGAAGCTGGAGTCCGCCATGTCCTCGTCGTCTCCGGTTTCCTGCAAGACCTTGCGAGACACGAACATCAGCAACGCGCCGATTGCACCGACGACACCGACGATGACGACCACCAGCGTCTCGTCCAAAGACCTGCTGTCAGTCGTCGACGCAGCCGATTTGGTGCTCTTCTCGAAGGCCTCGGCGCTCTTGGCAGAGCCTGATACCTGGTACGACTGACCCTGTACGGGTTGCCCACTCGCACTGCCAGAGGCGGAGGACCCTGTCGACGGCGTGGTGGTGGCAATAACGTTAGACACCGGTTGGGTAGTCTGGGGGTACATCGTCGGCTCTGACCAGGAGAGCGTCTTGGCGTCAATAGACCCAGGATGCGTAGGTTGAGGAGGGTACGTCGTCTGCTGTGAGGCTGAAGTCGGCGTTGGGGTTGGTGTCGGCGTTGGCGCCGGTGTCGACTTGTTGCTGGTACCTGTCTTGCCGGTAGTCTTGTCGTGGTTCTCGCTGTCCGAGCCGCTATCGGCACTGTCGTCATCTGACTGGAGGTCAAATGATTCATCGCTGTCATCATCGTCCTGCTTGGCACTCGTCGTGCCCTTGGCTTTGGTGGTCGCGCTCGGTGTTCCGACTTCGTTGTCCATCGAGCCCGACGCCGACTTGGGCTCCTCGATACTCCGCTCTCCAGACGGAGCCACGGTCGCCGTTGTCTGCACCAAACTGGAAAAGGAGACGGACTTTTTGCTGGCGTCGCTGTGGCTGCCTGCACCCCACGTCTTCTTGGTGAACGTGGTGCTGCTCTGCGTCGTGTCCGTCGTGACGACTCCCGCGTCCACATCACCGACCTGGACCTCGTTCACTGCAGCGGACCCGGAGCCTGTAGTGCTCCCTGCTTGATGCTGCGTCTCGACACTGCTAGTACGCAGCGCCCGGGCGGCGTCCGCCGTCAGCAGCAACGTAAGTGCCAACATCAGCGTCGCCAGCAGCGACCGTCGCCGCCATCGCGGCGCCAAGTACACGCACATCCGCAACACTGCTCGCTTCCTGCCCACGGACGAATGTTCTCGACTGCCAAGACCAGCCAAGGAGGCTCAGACCAGAGAGATGAAGGCGAGCTACAAAGCGGCTTCGCAGCTCTTGACGTTGTGCTGCTGGCAGGCCTTTTCGCTCTTCCCGCGGACTTTCCTGTCTCTCGCCTCGACGAGGGCGTGCGTAGAATGGAGTGGGGAGTCTCCGCCCAAAGTTGCCAACTGGCGCATTGTTCGTGAGCTCCTCGGTGGACGCCATGCACGTGACCTGCCATGTGGGCCACGCTCGAGTCGAGCGGCTCGACGTGCGACTGAAACCAGAAAGAGCGCCAGCCGGTATATCGGAAACGTCTATAATCTTAAGCCCTGTTGAAATCATTTGGGTACATAAAATTGTATTGGGAAGGAATGTTAGTGGCTTACTGTTGAAACAAAATTGCTATATCTGATACACCCGACCTATCCGATTTGATTAAACGAGCGGGACTTTTGTATTGTGCCGCCCTTCGTGATTCGGTGCAACTTTGCCTTTGAGTCACGCCTTTGACTCGCCAAACTGTTGGGCGCCTTGCAGTCCGCCGCTGCCGTTCGATGTGATGAACGAGCCCTGCCTTGCTCGACGTACGGTGTGGCTGAACCACTGAGGCACCGCACCACGGTGAGAAGGTGGAGAGAAATCCAAGCAGGAAGGACTTCAACGGGTGTAGAAGCTGCACTCATTGCGGTGTGCCAATGCCCACGAACTTCAGTATTGCTGGACGCGCGGAACTGCTTCAGTCTTGGCGGAGGTGCACGTCAACTGGCACGTGTCCTGATATGTGGAGCCATGTACGGAGGGCGCTGCAGACACGGACCCGCCTCGACTTGCCCGTTTTAATGTCGCCTACGGAGCGGAGCAAGAATACGAAAAGGAATGCGCAGTGGCGACCAAGCTACATGTAGCTTATGAATGAAGCGGTTTTGCCTATAGGATACATACGTGCTTCGATGAAAACTCATCTTTGAGTTGAAAATTTGCCGGATAAATTGGCAGTGTTCATGTAGGATACTCGACAGCTTGCTTCACACAAAGTAAAAGCTAGCGCATAACACCCAATCGTGATACGTACTTGGCATTTTATGCGAGAACGGTTTACATGTATAGGGTGTCCAGGCTGTCCAAGGCTAGACTCCATTCGCATGGCTGCAATCCAGCCATACGCCTTATCCGCATGCGCCTGGCAGGTGGAACATACGCGCAAGCTGGGAGTTCGTGCTCTAATATGCTTTTGGTCTCTAAAGTTGAGAGCACCACGGAATCTGAGGTTTCCGGTACGTACCGTCCATTCCATTTCTGAAGTTTTGACGGTTAGAGTTGCCCTCCAAGCAGAAATTGAATGCTACAGTAAGTTAACGTGGCGATTTTCTAGTCCATGTATTGTAGAGTACGTTATGTGGTCTTACGGAGCTCTGCAAGTGCACCGCATTGCCGATCGTACCAGTACCATTTCCAGCACTTAATCGTCCTCACGCACCGAGAGCGACTTGCGACTTGACCAGCAGCTCACCTTGCAATCACAAGAGACCACCTGCTTCGTGGCTCTTACACTATTAATTGCTGCGAGCTCAGCTATAGGTACAACCATTGCTGAGCATGCGTCCGACAGCAGGGCCTGCTTTCGGTGGAGCCCTGTTAAACCAGGCCAAAGTTGAAGCAGTTGAAGCTCGCCATCTGATCGCTCTCTTCCCATTGGCCAGTCCTCGGAATAATGTGTGCGCCACACCAACGGTCGGACGTGGTGTCTAGGGCTGTTTCGTGCAGTGCTCGAAAGTGCACGAAAGTACTTTCGTGCAAATTCATCAGCCCTTTATTAGAGCCTGTTCGCGTTGTACTTGAGATGGAGATGGTGCTTGATCTCCACCTACAGCTCGTTCGCTATGTATCCATCTCCAGACAAATTTTAAGCCAATCACAGGACAGATATGGTATGGCTCTCCTCCCCACTTGAGAAAATGCCGACTCCTCACCAGTGCGGCCACGCGTGCGGCACATGCCGCTGCTCAAGGCTCTTCGGTTCCTGCGCCCCCCGCACGTCATGACGAAACGCCAGCGTCCGAGCCCCTCGTCTCGCTGACACCATTTGCCGGTGATGAAGGTCTGCTGCTAGAAGGCGCCGAGACTGCGTCCACATTTGTTCCGCTACCTCAAGTATCAGTGGCGATGTCTGCTACGCCAGAGCCTACTCCCGCTCCATCTCGCATGCTCGAGCGTCTGCAAGCCTCGGCCGCACCGCAAGCAGCACAGGGCCGAGGCAAGTCTCGTCTGAAAGGAGCTTCTAACGTCTACCTCCGTAGTGATCTCCATGACGTAGCTTCTAGCCATGCCCATTGCAGCTCCCACCTCGCGATATCCACCCGCTGAGCCCAGGAAATACAGCGCCGCTGCCACCTTCTTTTCGTAGGAATGCTTCTTGACCTTAGCTTGCGCAAAAGCGACCCCATGCTCTTGTAGAAAGCTAGCTATACGGAAGAAGGTGGATCTCGTACAGCGCAGATTGGTCTCGAACCAGCTTGAATAGGCTGATGATTGAAGCATCGACTCGAAGCGCAGAGTGGTGACGGTAAAACAGTTCTTCTTGCCAGCAGGAGATCCTGGTTCACAACTGTCTGCATACAAAGCCACAGCGAGGACAATTGCATCTTCGTCTCCCATGTTGTGCCTGGCCCTGTAAATCTCTAGGTAGATCCGCCCCTCTCCACCTCAAAGAGCTGGAGACGAATTCACAGTGCCATCTCTAGTTGTCTTGTTGTGTGCTACCTACTTTTGACCAATCCGGTCACACTTTTGGTTTTCGTCTCCATCTCCAGCTACGTAGCGAACCGGGGGATAGCCCATAGAGACAAACATTACGTTTCTCTGCTAAGTACGATTAAAACTCTTGAATAACCCTACCGAAACTGGTGCACGAAACAGCCCAACAGTGTAGTGGTGCCGCTCCAGGAGGTCACTCCGCTTTCAGCCTTCAACAGCCCCACGATGCTCGCTCGCTCGGCCCTCAAGCGCTTCTCCGCCGCCGCGCGCAACGGCACGTCCCCCGCCTTCGTGCAGCAGACGCGCCTGTACCACGAGAACGTCATCGACCACTACGAGAACCCGCGCAACGTGGGCGCCATGGACAAGAGCGCCAAGGACGTGGGCACGGGCCTCGTGGGCGCGCCCGCCTGCGGCGACGTCATGAAGCTGCAGATCCAGGTGGACGAGCACGGCACCATCGTGGACTCGAAGTTCAAGACGTTCGGCTGCGGTTCGGCCATCGCGTCCTCGTCCGTGGCCACCGAGTGGCTCAAGGGCAGGAGCGTGGACGAGTGCCTCAAGATCAAGAACACGGACATCGCGGCGCACCTAAAGCTGCCGCCCGTCAAGCTGCACTGCAGCATGCTGGCCGAGGACGCCATCAAGGCCGCCATCTCGGACTACAAGCGCAAGCAGACGGCCTCGAGCTAAGACGGTTCTATAGGATAGCAACAGTCTTGTCGCCGCCGAAATGAGTGACTGATACATCGGCGCTTCATGAGGGCGAGCTTGGCCCCCGTGGACGGAAGACAGGTCAAAGTCGAAAAGCATACAGTACTTGCTCAAGCTGTTCAATTACTAGTAACACAGTTGCAAACTTATTGCCCTCCGAAGCATTGTTGTCCTTGACTTCCCACGTCTCTACGCTTTATCTTTCCGGTGGTGAGGGATTTCGCGTAGATACGTCGGAGACGGATGCTTCTTATCGTAATCAAGCGAGAGTATTCGACTGATTGAAATGTCAAGCCAAGCATTGGACTGATTGATACTTAGTCGTGGGACGGCCTGGTCCTCAAGTTGAAGCGCTGAATGAGTTCCAGCACCGCAGTCCAAGTGGCGATCGGCGTCAAGGTATACAGGACTCGTCGCCGCATCATCCTCATGCAGCGCAACGCTGATACCATCGAGATGGACTTCGTTGCTGGCCAGGGGGAGTTCGTTTCGTTCCCGCTTCGGGCCCTGTTCCATGGTGTGGCGGCGATACCCGCGCTGTTGGCTGAGCATTCCAGAGCCGTCCGGTCCATCGCTGTGAGTGCCGCGTCGCTTGTTGCGGTGGATGGAGAAGGTGGAGGCGTTGCGACTTCGACGATCAGCGTTGGAGAGGTGCCGCGTGGGGAACCCTGAGAACCTTCGGGCTGTCAGCAACGAGGACGACGCTGAAAAATGCCGGCCTGTGGTTGTTTTCGAGTCGATAACTCGTGCGGAGTTTCGTGAGTGGCTGGACAAACATGACGGGCATAATGATTTTGAGTGATTTTTGATAATTTTATTAGAATTAATTAATATTTTTGAATATTGTTCTATACAACGTGGCAGCAGGGAGGATCATCCACGAGATCCTCGTCCATGTCGGCGGCACCCCCGACAAGCAGAAGGCATCCTTGGCGGCGCTCAACATCCTGATGTCGCCGATGTGACGGAGGCTTGAAGCCGAGGCGAACAACGTGATCGCTGTCAACCTGGGGGAGCTGGGCAGTGTCATCGATGAGGTGATTCAACGCGAAGAAGAGGGACAGTAGTGCTATCTTGCTATCTGACGAGCGATCCCTTAATGGCACGCAGATAAGGCTCTTAAACACGATTTTCAGAAGCCACGTCGAATATCGATCGTTGTCTTTCGCTTGAGTCGGTCTGAGCATGCAAACGCAACAAAATATTAGCTTCCAGCTTGCAACTAAACACACTTGAATAGGATAAGTACTCATAACGGCGGCGGCACGGCGACGGACGTCTGGGGGATCACGTATCAGCGCTTCCAGGCTAGTAGCGCCTGGCGTCGATCCATTCGCATAAATATCTCCTCGCCTCTTTTCCGGTTTTCCAATTGCCTGCCTCTCAAGCGTACACTGTCCACTGCGTAGCCGAGTAAGCGTCACACGTACGTGGGACCCACACACCAGCACCAGTTTCACCTCTTCAGGCGTGATAACCGACACGAATCCGTGGAAATCCTCCTCCGTTAACTGCGAGATGAGCACCACTGCGTCCCCCACAGCGAACGTCTCTTGTCCATTTCCACCTCGACACACGATCTTCTGTCCATCTTCACCAACTGCCACCTGCATTTGCGTTGCTGCCCCTTCCTCCGCCGCCATTGTCGCCGCTTCTTGCTGCTCTCGATTGCGCTGCAACTTTTGACATTCCTTCACGACATCCTCCACAATCCGCTGCGGCGTGGGCAGCACTCCACCGGCCAAATGTCGGAAGTTGAAGCTCTTCCTGGTGCGCCGCTGCGCTCGTCGTAGCTGCGTCTCCAGCTCCTGTGGCTGCAGCTGTCCCTCCAGCCTGGACGCAGCAACAATAGCTCCAACTTTTGTCCTCTTTGAGTTGCTGGTGACGTTGGTGGGCTTCTCGTCCAGCGCCTTCAGCCGCTTCTCGACCCTCAGTCGCCGTCGCCGCACCCTCTCCAGCAGCTTCCGCTTAAGTTGCAGCCGCTCAGCGCGGAACACGTCGTCGGCCTGCTGCAGGTCGAAGTCCCGCAAACTCAACGCGTCACTGAGCGAGAACTGGTACTGGGCCTGCGCCACCTGCAGCTCGCGCTCCCGGTCGGCCTCGAACGGCCTGCAGCGGCGCACAAAGCCCTCGTGCTCGCCGGAATGCAGCTGCTCCTGTTGCTGAAGCACGCGGTCGATGCTCTCCTGGTAGATCTGGCGCTCCAGCTCCAGCAGCTCGCGCACATTCAGCTCGCGCCGCGCCATTTCGGCTAATGTGCCCTATTATAGTCCAGACTATAAAAAAGATACTGTCAGGTCTAAGCCTTTCACTTTTGTATCACATCACCGGTAGATACCGATAAAAACGGATAACATTCCAGAGGACCTTGTCTAAAGCATACCCTAGTCGAAAGCCTAGGTTTCAGCCAGTTTCCGCATTCCTGCACTCAAAACTTGGGATCAGCCGCAATGCGCCTCCCCGCCTTGTCGTCGCTGCTGCCCGCCGCGCTGCTGCTCGCGTCTGCGGACGCGGCGTCCGTGACCGCGGGCGCGCCCGAGCACCTGGTTACCACGGGCGGCGAGTGCGTGCGCCTGTTCCACTCCGGGGGCAGCGTGGGCTGCCGCAGCCTCTCGGCCGCCGACATGGCGCCGCTGTACCCAATATCGAGCGCGGACGAGCTGCAGAGCTTCGTGGCCGGCCAGGCGCAGCAGCAGGACGCGGCATCCAAGTACGTGCTGGTCATGGCCGAGTCGCTGCTGAGCTACGACGCCATCTCCTCGGGCATCGACCGCATCGGGGGCCTCTTCGTGTACCCGGAGACTGGTAGCAACAACGGCTCCTTCGACGCCGCCACGCCGCAGGGAGACGGCACCGTGGACGGCGCTTTGAACCCATTTGCCAGTGACAAGACCAAGTGGAACCCGACGGGCAACGGCCTGCTGACCGAGTCGCTGCCGTTCCCCGTCGTGATGCTGCAGAACGCCTCGACGGGCGCCGAGTTCACCAAGCGAGCCGAGATCAACCTCAAGAACGGGGCAGGGGCCACGTACAAGGGCTTCATGAACTACTACTTCGGCCCCGAGGAGATGAACTCGCTCAAGTGCCTCAACTTCACCAACATCTACGGCAACCGCAGCCCCAAGTGCGACCCCATCGGAGGTCAGAGCTCCTGGGCCATGAGGGGAAACTTGAAATCGGGCGAGATCGTCATGGCCATGGCGGGCATGGACGCCACGTCGGTGTCCCATGTGCTGGCGCCCGGAGCTAACACGGGGGCGTCTGGAGTTGTGGCGTTGCTGGCAGCGGCTCATGCTCTCAAGGGACTGCCGGACTCGGCGTTCGATAAGAAAGTGGTGTTCGCAGCGTTCCAGGCCGAAAAGTTTGGCTTTGTGGGATCTCGCAAGTTTCTCTCGGACCTGCAGAAATTCACGAAGGACCCGGAAACAGCGTGCAAGTATCCCGTGGACGATTCATCATCACCCATGGGCGAGAGCTTCTGCACCTCTCCGATGCTGAGTAGCACGGAGTTTGCAAACGTGAAGCTGGCCAACATCTCGTACGCGATTGCTGTGGACCAGGTCGGCATTCTCCCGAAGTCGGGCAACTTGACGCTGCATGTCAACCCTCACGCGAACGACACGAGCGATCTGGTTGATGCCGTTTTGAGTGCGCCGTCGGCTGCTTCCGCTGTTGGAGAAGGCAGCACTGGATCGCTCCCGCCTACGCCGCTGACCTCTTTTGTGAATGGTGCTGAATATGGTCAACGGGACCTTGTGGGTGCGGTGCTTGCAGGTTACGACGAGAGCTACACGTCCAAGAGGACGTACAACAGCCGTCATGATGAATTTACTGTCCTGGATGTGGATGCAGTTGTGCAGGCTGCTCAGATTCTTGCGGAGAGTGTGTTCACGCTTGCTTCGAGCAACGCTACCACCGCACAGATGAACAAGATCGAGGTGGATACGTGGCTGGTGGAGTCGATGCTGTCGTGCATCTCGATGGACTGGAATTGCGACCTCATGAAGAACTACTCGCAGTACATGGTAACGACGCTGATCGAGTATCTGAGTCTGACGGACTCGGCGTGGCCGTCGTACTCTGTGCCGGCTACCTTGTACCCCGGCCCGCTTGACGCCGACCGGTCTACGCTTGTGCTGAAGAAGAGTGATGGCTCATACTCGTCACTGTTCAACGAGTCCTGGTCGGATGACGACTACGCCGTGCGCCTTTTCCCGAACGCCTACGAGTTCTTCACGCGCGCGTTCCTTGCGTCTGCCATGGTGCCGAATGCTACGGCTGATGCTGCTGCCACGTGCTCACAGAGTCAAGGATGCGGCGACGGTGGTAAGGGCATGGAGTGCGTGTATCCTGGTGTCTGTGCCGACAAGAGCGCGTACCATCACGAAGCCAGCTCGCCGGGAGTCACGCGTACCACGACACCGCTGCTGTACGACGTGGTGAACTCGTCGATGCCGATCTGGGCCGAGCCGCAGTGGGCCTCGGACATCGGCAGCTACTCGTTCCCGGACCCGGGCGCTTGGATCGGCTGGATCACACTCGCCGTCGGCTTGGTAGTGACAGGGCTCGGTGTTGCAGCGGCGTTCATGGTGCTCGGTAGCGTGCAGAAGATGAAGCTGATGTAAGCATACAGAAGCGGTTGGCCCTAGCGATCAACGTTCATAATTCACCAAGAAAATACACAAACAAGCAAACAAGTAGATAGATACATGTAGATTATGCATGAGCTTCGCGTGCTAGTGCTTTGTTTACCTTTTGCCGGAAACGAGCTACAGTTGACACTCAAGTGCACGATAACTTAAACCTTCCTCGTAGGTCGTATAATCCTCCGCTACGTCCGTTGCATACGCTATCCTCGCTCCATTCCTCGTCCACCTTCTTGGCAGGAAGCTTGGGGGCTGAAAACCTGCTTATCCCTAGTTGCACTAAGAACGCCTGTGTCCAAAGGATCTACGTATTAAGGATCGGACTGCCGATTGCTCCGTTCACCACTCTGCTGTTGATAATTTGTGCCTTCCTATTGAGACTCTTCCACCACGCCTTCGCCACCCTCGACACCGTCTTCATCGTCCATTCCTTCATCATCGTCTCCACCACCTCGACCAATCGGAACAATATCTGCAGTTCCGTAGCAAGCACAGTCACCCTCACACGCGAAACATGCCACGAAAATGATACTCAGGAAGAGCAAGAAGAGCACCATGTCGGTGTAGAAGAAGACCATTCCTTGCATGTATTCGTCCGGGGAGAGCCGCTCGTTCATGCAAGAAGCGTCGTAGGCGAACCACATAATGAGGAGCAACATGACCGCCAGTGACGCACTGTACTGCAGCGGTGAGACCACATCCACCATGTAGAAGAAGTAGATGAAGAGCGAGGTTACGAAGCCGAGGAAGAAGGAGATGAGGAGCACTACCGGGTAGCTGATGAGCGTGGGTTGGATGTTCGGGTCGAACGACCGCTTGATGATCGTCGTGGAGAGCACAGTGGTGACCCCCATGATGCCGAATAGAAAGGTGAAGATGAAGATGCTGGCCTTTGTGTCAAACAAGCAGTCGAACGCGGCGAAGAAGAGGCTCTGCGTGACGGTATAAACAGCGAGAACCATGAAATTGAGCGGGAAGCGGTACTTGACCAGGTACAGCCACAGCAGCGCCAGCACCATGACCACAAACATGATGAAGACGTAGTGCCAGTTGAAGAAGGCGTCTTTGAACGCACTGTGGATCGCTGGAACGTACGAGAAAAGCAAGAGCAGAATCACGACTACAAGCAGTTGCAGCGTGAAGATCGAGAAGAGTTTGCGGCGGAACCCCTGCTGGATCACCACCGGCATGTGAATCACTGCGAACGGGTCGTCCATGGGGTTAGACCCCGTTTGGAACACCGAGAGCGAGATAATCGTCCGCGACTCCATGAAGTTCGCATCGAACCGCTTCTTGACCACCTCGAAGAACTTCATGTCCGTCTCCGTTGCTTTGCCCGTCGCCTGCTTCTCCTCCAGATGCTTAATCAGGATCGAACCTCGACGGTAGTGCGCCTTGCGCTGTGCCGGGTCCATATCATCGTCATCCGGGTGGAACAACCTGGTCATTCGCTTGATCATTGCACGCACGGACCCTTGCTTTGGAGCAGATTGAACCCGCTCGGGGGTACCCACCGCGTTTGCTGGCGGGGCATCTTCAACGCGCTCGATGTGAGCTTGAGGTGGAGGGGCGACTGGGTCGGCCCACGTATGATCATTGCCACTCCGGGGCTCTCGTCCGCTGCGTGGGGTGCGTGATCGCCGTCCCGACTCGAGATTGCGCTGGATTGTGTCTTCCGGCACGACCGCACTATCGGACGTCATGTCCATCATCTTGGCTACCGGAGGTTGCGTCTCACGACTTATGTATTCCGCGCTCTTGTCTATTGACGACCAGCTCGAGGAGCAGTGGCAGGCAGGTCGTTTCTTGACTGTGGTTTCCCCCAGAGTAGATCATCACTTGATGGGTCGAATTTTATTTTTAGGGCTCTTGCAGCGATTTGCATGGAGATCACTCGACGTCTTACCACTCCACTCGCCTTTGTCCAGTTTAGCACTCACCATCTTGGCGTGTCAGAGTGTGCAGTCTTGACGCTAATTTTGATTCTGCTCGAAAGTGCCCCACACTGTTCGTGACGCTTTATTTTTTGCCAGAGTCGACGACTCTGCATTTGATGAGACTGCAGTCACCTCCAAGCTGAGCAAAACGACACAACCGCAACAGCCTCTCCGTCGATGATGTTTGCCATCTCCCGGTCTACCGGTAGATCTCCTTGCCAATTGCCAATTGGCAATTGGTGCCCGAAATAGTCCGTATGGTATCTGCAAATTCGGATCGGCTCCTCCTTTTCACTTGACGTTTGTATCCAGACCAAATTTGTGTGCACGCAAAAAATCCAGCGAGCGCAAAACTGGTCAACTGATACCGGTACGTTTTGGCGTGTGACAGAGCCGGTGTGCAGAGAGAGCGATGCGTCGTTTGCTCATACAAACGTACGCAGAAGCGCATTCGCCGCATTCCCGGCACTGCAGGGCAAGTGTGTGCACTTGCGCGCCCTCGGGGTCATAGATCAGCAGCGCGTCGCGGTCCACGATGGGCGAGGCAGGTGCGACGGCTGCGGCGCCCCCGCCGGCGGTGGTCACTTCTCCATCTTTGACGCCGGCCGTTGCCGCGGACGCCATGCGCGTGCCGAGCTCGTCGCCGGCGTTCACGTCCAGCGGAGGAGGAGGAGGCCGCAGCGGCCGCAACCTGCGCCAGAAGGTGGTGGACGAGATCAAGAACGTGCGCGCGCGCAAGAGCCCCGCGAGCAAGGAGAAGGCGGCGGCCAAGGAGAAGGAGAAGACGGTGGCGCCGCCCCCGCTGGAGCTCAACCACGAGGACGCGGACGAGGAGGAGGACGACGTGGTGCAGGACCCGTCGCAGCCCGCGGCGGCCAAGGCCAAGGGCTGCAGCATCTGCGAGCGGTCCTTTACGGTCTTCCGCGCCAAGCACACGTGCAAGCTCTGCGCGCAGAAGATCTGCGACGACTGCAGCAAGAACCGCATGAAGCTGCACCGCCGCCTGGAGCGGAAGAAGGGCTCGAGGCTCTGCGACCCGTGCGCGCGCAGCGTCATGAACGCCGACAACGGCAGCGGGGGAGAGGACGCGTTCCCGGACGCGTCGCCGCCGCTGATGGCCATGCGCAGCGACGACACGTTCACGAGCAAGCACGGCGACGCGACCAACGGGTTGTCGCGTCGTCACTCCGTGCCGGCCAAGACGCTGTCGTCGCTCATCCACGGCAAGGAGAAGCCTGGGGCTGCTGCAAATGGCGGCGTGAAGCAGGCCTCTCCCGCGCAGAAGGTGGTAACTACCAGTGCCGCCGGTAATGCAGGAATCTCCAAGATGCGGGGATCTTCGACTCAGGTCACGCGAGTGGTTTACTACACGCATCTGAGAACGCGTCATTGGGTGTCGCTGCTGGCTGTGGCAGTGCTCGTGGCGTTACGCGTGATTTACTACACTCGGAGAAGCGGCGTCGAAGGAAGTGTCGTGACTTCGGACTCAGCTCCTGCTGTACTCGCCCCGCAGCCATACTCTTTCGTGGAGCGTGCATTGGACAATTTGCTCTCGATGCGGACGCTGGGCACGTATTTGCTGGGACTGGTGGTGTTCGACGAGCTCTCGAGGCCGAAGGGCAGCAACAAGTCCGTGAAGAAGACAAAGCAGCGTCGCCGTCGACGTCGCCGTGTGAGTTCCACCGCTGGTGAGCAGAGGAGCCGAACGAAGTCATCCCTGTCGGACACTAGCGTGGCCAGCAAGAGGCGCGAGGTGGAGGCCTCAGCTCCTCCGTCGCCTCACACGTCGCAGGAAGATGATCTCGAAGTTTCAGTGCTCGACCAGAGCCACGACGAGGGCTTTACGCTGGACAAGTTGGTCACATCTCTGGAGGAAGGCGTCGCGACACGTGCCCCGGATGGTCAGTTGCGCCTCGACCGCTTCATGGCCACGTGCAACGTCATCTGCGGCTTCCTGGGCGTCTTCGGTCGTGCTACTTCGTTCGCCGGTAGCACCGTTGGAGCTTACTTCACATCTATCGACCACAACTTGGAGGCGTGGCCGGTGCCATCGTCGTCTAACACGTGGAAGGAGCAGAGCGTAAGGGCCGTGATCGAACACGAGGTGGACCTGGGCGTGGCGGACGTGGGCGGCAAGAAGAAGCCTTCGTGTTCACGCTGCCTGTTGCGGCTGCTGTGGTTCATCCAGTTCGTGGAGGCGTGTGTTCGTCTCACGCTGCTCGAGTCGACCGAGGAGAACTGCTACAACGGCGCCAGCAAAGCCTACGAGGAGACTCTGGGCAAGCGCCACCCGTGGCTTGTCCGCAAGGGCGTCAACACTGCTCTGGGCTCGATCCCCACGCGCAGCCACATTCTGGGGGAGCTGCACGTCGGAGAAGGCGACGCCATTGAGCCGCTTCGCAAGGCCCACGCCGAGATTGTGCGGGTCATTGCCGAGCTGAAGGTCGTCTTTGAAGAGCACGGACTCACGGATCTCAAATAAACTACAACTTAGATGCATGTCACCGATGAATTAGCTGCGTCCATAACCATACAAAATACAACATGATACGCTACGTGTACACGGCTCCACCTTCTTCGGCTACAAGGTTGAGACGGACTCATTCGTCTACAACCGGAATTCAACGATAACGACGCGATTTGCATATCAAGTGAAAGATATTCGACGAGGATTCTGAATCAAATGTTTAGCTCGCATCACCAAACTGTCCGCATTTATCGCCTTAAATCGCCTCGTCGATGACACTGCCCAGCTCCCCCAGGTTGGCAGCGATCACGTTGTTCGCGTGCTCAGCCAACAGCGCAGGCATCTCCATGGAACAGGACCCGAAGCGGGAACGAAACGAACTCCTCCTGGCCAGCAACAAAGTCCATCTCGATGGTATCAGCGTTGCGCTGTATGAGGATGATGCGGCGACGAGTCCTGTATACCTTGACGCCGATCGCCACTTGGACTGCGGTGCTGCAACTCATCCAGCGCCTCAACTTGAGGACCAGACCGCCCCACGACTCGTTCTTGTATGCGACTTCGACGATCAGCGTTGGAGAGGTGGGGTGCCCACCTCTCCAACGCTGGGCACCCCTCGGCTTCAAGCCTCCGTCCGGCTCCTGGTCGCGGTCGCCAACATCGCACATCGGCGACATCAGGATGTTGAGCGCCGCCAAGGATGCCTTCTGCTTGTCGGGGGTGCCGCCGACATGGACGAGGATCTCGTGGATGATCCTCCCTGCTGCCACGTTGTGCACCTTCGTCGGATAACTGTAGATCACGACACGCCCGGAGTCCGCCGTCAGAGGCTCGTACTGCCACCGGCGCAGCTCCCCTTCATGTTTGTCCAGCCACTCACGAAACTCCGCACGAGTTATCGACTCGAAAACAACCACAGGCCGGCATTTTTCAGCGTCGTCCTCGTTGCTGACAGCCCGAAGGTTCTCATCCAGAGCCGTCCGGATCTTGGTGTCCATCGCTGTGAGTGCCGCGTCGCTTGTTGCGGTGGATGGAGAAGGTGGAGGCGTCTAAGTATCAATCAGTCCAATGCTTGGCTTGACATTTCAATCAGTCGAATACTCTCGCTTGATTACGATAAGAAGCATCCGTCTCCGACGTATCTACGCGAAATCCCTCACCACCGGAAAGATAAAGCGTAGAGACGTGGGAAGTCAAGGACAACAATGCTTCGGAGGGCAATAAGTTAGCAACTGTGTTACTAGTAATTGAACAGCTTGAGCAAGTACTGTATGCTTTTCGACTTTGACCTGTCTTCCGTCCACGGGGGCCAAGCTCGCCCTCATGAAGCGCCGATGTATCAGTCACTCATTTCGGCGGCGACAAGACTGTTGCTATCCTATAGAACCGTCTTAGCTCGAGGCCGTCTGCTTGCGCTTGTAGTCCGAGATGGCGGCCTTGATGGCGTCCTCGGCCAGCATGCTGCAGTGCAGCTTGACGGGAGGCAGCTTTAGGTGCGCCGCGATGTCCGTGTTCTTGATCTTGAGGCACTCGTCCACGCTCTTGCCCTTGAGCCACTCGGTGGCCACGGACGAGGACGATGGGGTAGATTATTTACCAGGTCGGATACAGGTCGGGCCTGAATTTCCGGTCAGGTTTTTCAATATATATATATACAACAATAAAGACGTTTCCTGGCCACTTCCAGCTGCTAGTTGGCAAGGGTGGGCGACATCACGGGCGAGCAGCGCGAGCGCGAGACTCACCAAGTGCATTCACGCATTGCCAACACCCGCCGATCAGGCGGTGGCGTGTCTGCGCGAGCGAGCGAACGCGAGCGCTGCGACCCGATATTTTTTTTCTAGACACAGCGCCTGCCCGAGTCGAGGACTTCGACTAAGGGGGTGGGGCAGGCCGCGCAGCGGCGCCCCCCGAGCGAAGCGAGAGAGGGGGCGGGCCCCCCGTGTCGAAGTCCGCAGACGAGAGCCAACGCGAAAGTGTCCTACCCAAGGTACGTCATCCCTCCTGAAATGCCCGACCAAAACACCAGGTCTGACCCGTATCCGAACCGATAAATAAATAATCGACGATGGTGCCGTGCTCGTCCACCTGGATCATTCACAAACTTAGATGGTGACTCACATACTACGTATTCATTTATTGCTTAGTACGAAATACGAAACTTGAAAGCCATTTTCGACAGTCATTGCTATCGTCTTTCACTCTTACGAGTTTCTAGCCCAAAGGATTCATCACCAACACAGCTTGATTCTGTCAATTGTCCCGCCTGTATCCACGTCAAGCTTTAGCGACGGGTGCTTCTCTTGCACTATCTTCAGTAGCGGCTCCAATTCATTTTGAGTGTACGTATCCAGCCAAGCCCGACCAGGGTAGAATTCGTAAGGGTGGTCAACCACCACCTTTGGCTTTGGGCGGCAGAATGCCGCACCAAGCGCTTCCTCGTCCGTTTCCGCTAGCAGCTTCAGCAACTCCACGAGTTCAAAGTAAAAAAATGGTATCTTCCCTTCTCGGCGGTTAATGCCACCGATGCCGATCGAAATGCTGCGCTTCTTCCCAATTGCGTCCTCCGTCTTCGACACAGACCGAATATACTCGAAGATGCCTCGACCAGTCACACGACCAGGAGGCAAAGCACACACTGCCAGATATGGGAGTTGACCGAGATGCGCCAACGCCCGATCGGTGAGTGTCTTCACGAATATAATGTGGGTATCGTCGTGGTCGGGGCAGGTAGACACCCAAATTCTTTCCAAATTGAGGCAGTGACGAGCAACGGATTCCCAAAAAAACATCTCCATAGACCTCCACATCCTCGTACCGCGCTTCTGTGCGATAATCCCCGAGGTGGTGAATTTCGATAGATAGTAGTGTTAACGCAGGGCAAGCTTTCATCACCGCCGCAACGTCGGTAGCTAACACGCCATAACCTGGACAACTTCTGGCTCCGTTTACATTTGATCCGTCGAGTTCACGCATATGTCGCTTATATTCCCACGTTGGGTTCGACCAAATTGTCAACGTCTTCAGCTGAGGTTTCACTTAGTCGCCAAATACACGGAAGAATGAGTCAGCGAAAGGGACAACTTGCCAATGAAACTGCGTCAATGCCGTGCAAGATGCGTTGAACTTTCGCCACGTCTCCAACGATATTGCCCATTTATCATCGTAATAGTCTGCCTCGAAGAAGTTGATCAGGTGATGTTTGACCACAAACTTGATTCCTGGACAATATTGAGCCAGCGCATCAAAAAGACACTTGCTGTTGCGGAAGGGCATGTGCTCCTGCTTCGGGCATGAGGGCAGTGTGAGTTGCTTCAGCCCTCCACGTCGTCCTCTGACGCACCAAGTCTTCATTGCACTGCACAAAGCCATGAGATTTTCGGAGTGCGTAATGTCTCCTTCGCAAGGCAGACTCAGGAATTCTACGTGGGGGCATTTCGTCGCTGCAGCCTCCAGTATATTCTCAAAATGGCGGCTCGACAGCGGCACTCTGGCCAGATCCAGACGCCTTAAGCTAGACATACACCCGAAGACTGTGGTCCAGTCAATCTCCAACTGCTCCAAGTCGCTTGGCATTGGCGCCTCGAAGTAAAAGAAATCATGAACAGGCCCCATTCGCACCCGGAAATCACGGATAACCGATCCCTTGGTAGCCACGTCTTGGATTTTAGCTGCAACTTGGGCGGGTGTTGTCGAATCTTGAAGATCGAACTCCATCGTTTCAGCTATAAATCTTTTCACGAAATCTCGAAGCGTTGCCAACAAAGTTGTCGAGACCAATGCAACTTGCTTCATGTCGTCATACGGCGGCTTGTATCCGCGCATCTCCACGTCCAGGGCGAACTGAGAGATAGCGAACTCCAGTATGCCAGCAGCGGTGGCGGAAGCAGCTCGAGTCTTGACAGCATTTTGGAAAATGCGGGAAAAGCGATTGTTTCTATCTGTTTTGCTTTCTCGCTACGATTGATATCGACCAGTCCAGCCCAAAGCATCTATCATTCGGAGTGGACTTGGTTCTTGTATTTCGAAATG
Source organism: Phytophthora sojae (assembly GCF_000149755.1). Lineage (NCBI taxonomy): Eukaryota > Oomycota > Peronosporomycetes > Peronosporales > Peronosporaceae > Phytophthora > Phytophthora sojae. The sequence goes on along the minus strand of NW_009258120.1, from coordinate 4,276,997 downwards.
AATTACATAAATCATTTCTCAAACTTCATAGAAAAATGTTTTTTTAACAAAGTGCTGGATCAAACAGCATAAAGGCTCTGATTGCAGGCAGTCTTCCTGAAACAACAGGAATGCTAGTAAGCCATGCTGGAGCAGCACCAGTTAGTGAAGGGAGATATTTTCCTGCATTTTTGTACAGAACTGAAAGCTGCTAAAAATATTGTCTGATGTGCACATTTAGAAACTGGCATGCAAATTTCAAGTAGAGACGTTTTAAACGCGTTGGTTGTGAGTGATTGGAAATATAGCGTTTCGTTTGCAAACAATACTCAGCATATTTGCCTTCTTTTAACTGGGGCGCGCTTCGCGTGCGGGTCTCTAAGCGGAGGCAAACGCACCGAACAGTTTTGCGTTTTTTGCCACTATAACGCTGTACTACAGCTACTACAACTACTATTTCACTACTGTTAATGATGTCATAGTAATGTTGTCATTGATATTGCTTGTTCGTATCTGCTGCTATCGCTACTGCGACTGTTTATTATCTGCTGCCACTACCGCTACCGTTGTTATTTACGCTACAACTACGATCTCAGCATTGATAATGGCACTGTAATGATATTGCTCCTGCTTTCTTTTTCATGCCTGAGAAAGACTGCCAAAATCTACTCCATACTGCTTGACTTGCTGCATAATATCACGGGGCATTTCATGGCTTGCTCAAACTAAACTTATAAGTAGATGCCATCTGAGTATCGCCGCCCACCGTGGTGAAAACGACGCGATCCAAACATTATCGATGATCTTATCGTCCTCTAGACCCTTGTAAATCACTCTCCTCTTTTCCAAATAATGTGTGTGACTTGTATTGCTGCGTAAGTAGTATCAATATGACGTATTGTGTCTTTCACGTATTTTAGCGGGTGAGCTGTTAATTCAGGCGGAATTAGAGTCATAAAAGGGTGATCAATGTTTATTTAGTGCTAATTCTGCCTAAGATTGTGGGCGCTTCTCCTAACATCCGCGATCAGCATTTGAGAGCTAATCGACGGAGATACGAGCAGAATGGCATGGATTGGCGGATAGGAAACCGCCAATCGCTCTGTTTCCGCCTAACGAAGTCGGCCTCACCATCGCCGTTCCTAATTCGGCCACGGAGGGACGACCCGGAATTAACATGGGAATTAGCTAACTCGGGGCATAATTAAGGTCGATAACGGATTAGAGTTATGCCAGAATTATCACGGCAGAATAAGTGAAAGGCACAATAATTCTTATTCGGTATATTGCTATTGAAATTGTTCGCCTGCGTCACGATCACTGCCAGCTACCACTGCAACTGCCCTACTGTCAATGCCACCGCTACTGCAACCGCTATTAGTTACTGACTTTGAAACTGATATTGTTATCGCTATTTCTGTTACTATCTTTTTTTGCTCGCCCCACGATCAGGAAGAAAAACTGTCAAGGTCTACAGTACTCCATGGTGCGTGAGTTGTTGCAACCCAGTATAATGTCATCCAACGAGACTTCTTCGCGAGTTTGGCCTGTAACTGTACGACTTATCGAGCACGACTTATCTATAAATCGTACTCAGGTATGAATTGCTGTAAGTCGTGGATGGTTAATCAGCACTAAGTAGTGCGGAAACACCATCTCCTGCATGATCTAGCACATCCAGTACGGATTAGCATCCTTTTGGCACTCCTAGAAAGTGTCATTTCGGAGCTAAACCAGCTTGAAACACGACTTGAGCAACTTGCCTTCAAAGCCTCTATGATTTACCACTAAATACGAACACTAACTAGTGCACTAAATACTGGATGCAAAGCACGATAATACAAGGTGATTCATTATTACTCCGGATTTGTTACCGTAGCATCACTATTTCAATTGCTGTTGCTGAATGGTAGGCGCGGAGAAAACAACCTACTGCATGTGGGCGATAACTTTCCGCTGCGGACCAACACCAGCTTTACCGATACAACTGCATGTTGCTAGACCTGTCGGCGCTCAAACTGAGCCCGATGCACTGGTACATGAGCGATGAGAGTCGGTAACTTTCTCCAGCTTGCTCAGGAGTCATCGTGGTTTCGGTCGGAAAGCTGACAGCAGGCTTGAGGCCGTGCCTTTTGAGCTGGCAATTAGGGCAGAATAACCCCAACATGAAATGCGCCACGCCAGCGAACATCAGCGGACCACCGGGTCTCCATCGCGTCCATGATAAACGTGGACATCTCGACTCGCCACGTTCTGCTCGCACTGAATCTACCCGTCCGCTGGTTGCTTGGCAGGTTGTGGACGTCGTCCCCGAACGCGCTGGCGGCTAAAATGACCCCGTGACTGACCCCGAAGGCCTCTTGGATGTCTTTTGGGTCGGAGTGGACTCGGAGGCTTGGTGGGTATGTTCCGAAGCTTGGGGGCAGGTGGTGATCATTATGGCAAATCTTGGAGCCTGCGCGCGGCAGACATCCATGGCAGATAAGTAGCGGCCCCTCACAACAGCAAAGACGCCGAGTTCAACGCTGGTACGCTTTCCAGATCGGGATCGAGTGGATCCACTTTTTATATTCTCTATTTTTTCAAGTTGCTGTATGTATGTTGTTTTTCTCCAGCCAGATACTGAATTTTAAGAGCTCTTCAGAAGGAATATATGGTGGCACATCTATGAGAGCTTGGAGTCGTAGCATTTCGGCTACATACGTAGGAGGAGGTTGGAACTGCTGCATGCATTCTGGTGTGATATCTTCGGTAAGTGTTAGAATTTGCAGTGATGTCGTTCGTGATAGTGCAACATAGAGAGTTTGATGTGGCATTCCTGGTCTTTCTAAGGGCGTTACCGTAACGCCATCCTTGCAGGTTTTCCCTTGTAGTTTTTCAGCTGTGCAGGAGAAGGCTGACACTATTGCAAATTGACGAACTGAAATCGATGAACGAGCTAGATTCTTGAATTTTGACAGCTTAATCTGTGCGTTAAGAACTGGTATTCCGATAGTTCCCGGAGGATATCCATCTACCAATGTGCTTTCGCAGTCGTGAACGCGAATGATAATTAGGTCGGGGGGGTTAAGCACCTCTTTTACGATAGTGCCATGAACTAGTTTATTACGGCATGCAGATTCTTGTAGTGGAGGCGCGAAACCTACTATGATTCCGGTTGTTCCATTAGCAATAACGTTTGCATCTTTTAGAGCGGGGTGTTTTCTTGTAATCATTACTGGCATACCAATGAAGCAGATTAATTTCATTGGAATTCGGTCAGTTTCATCGTCGTTTGCGTTAACTATTTTGTTGAAGATTGCCTTTGATCGAGGTGTCGGCTTTGCCGAGATTTCGTATATCGTAGTGTTAGTCTTTGTACATGCTTGGATTGTCATTGTGTCATTAATTGCACATCGTAGTGCATTAGTGGCGACAAGAACAGGATTGTAATAGGAATCCGGAGAACGACCAGCTTTACTCACTGAACGTCGCGCGTCTGTAAATACTCTGGAGTTTAATAATTTTCGGTGAGCGTCTGATAGTCTACCCCATCGAAGTTCACTCAAAATTTCTGCGTAGATTGGGTCGATTTTGGCACGCATATTTTCGGTGAGAAAGATGACAAAGTTGATGGAGTTGTAGACTTCAAACTCAACATTCCTAGCGGTGCTTGCTGCTAGAGGTGGAGGTTTAAAGCCTGCGACCATGGGAATAATATGAATTGCCAATTAGCAAACGAAGATACTAATAAGAAACTGGTTAGAACTTACATGGTGTTCCACGTACAGGTGGTAACTGTAACCAGTCACCAAAGTACATGGCATGCTTTCCGCCCATTATTTTGTGGGGTTGATCGGACATTGCTCGTGATGTCATGTCAGCGGAACCTAGTAACCCGTGATCTGTCATAGATATTTCGTCCATTATAACTAATACCACCTTTTGAAAAGCATTTTTCATTTGCAAACTGGGAGGAGAGTTGGATTGTGTACCGTTTAGCTGAAGGTTGCGTGCGAAGTGTATTGTTCTGCCTTTTATATTCATTGCCGCCACTCCTGTAAAGGCAAGGGTTTCAACGCTTCCTTCTCGACCCCACTTCTCGGCAAATAGTAGTAGTGCGAGAATTACTCGTGATTTACCAGTACCAGCTTCTCCTCCGACGTACGCTATAAGCTGTTCTTTGATAGCATAGGGCTGCAAGACAAAATCTTCTGGAAATAATGGTTCTTGTAAAGCATCTTTGATATCTGACAAGTATGCAAATAGGAGATGCCTCGCTGCAATTTCAAATATCGCGTGCTGCCAAAAGTTGAAGTTAAAGGCCTTTGAGACCGTTTCAATGCTAGGGAAGGCAGGTATAGAACTTATCGAAGTGGCTGTGGCTTGATCAGGCCCCCAGGGAACTGCTTCGAAGCAGTCCTGGAGTCTTTCTAATCTTGTCTTGGCTTCAGGAAAAGCTGCAATGAAATCGCTAGTTCCTGTTGATGTGTTATTGTCACTGTTGTATGAAGTGACGTGTTCGGTGTAGTCTTCGAATGATGTGTAAGCGGGTACAAAAGCCTCTGCTGGTTGTGAGTAATTATCGCATGTGTTGTTGATTGTGGAGCGCAAATTCTGAACTGCATCAATAGGACACGTGTACAATATTTCGCTGATTAATTGATCCATGTATGTTTCTAACTCGTTGTCGCTATTATCGCCGTCGCCACTTGCCGCATCGGAAAAGTTGTCATTGTCTATTTCTGTTTCTCGATCGTAGGGCTGCCATGGAGCTCTCGAAGGAGATTTTGTGCGAAGCAGAATGTCTTCTTGTGATCCTTGCTCTTCTTTTTCTATAGCTCCAGACCTGTAATAATCTATCCACTTCTCTTCGAATTCCCTCAGTTGAGTTTGTTCAGGAGCTGAGCACGTGGATTTAAACCCAATGTAAGCGCGTTCAGCGTTTGGATACCCTTCAACAATTCTACCTTCTCGATGTGGTTTAAAAAGTGTCAAAAGCACCAAATACTAAAACTTTCTGTCAGTATCAGATGTGTTAGCGTTAAGATCTGGCAATTGCTTTCCTGACATGATGAAAAGTTGCCGATGTGCATTTTTTTCAAAGTGTAGCGCCCCATCGGCGTCTTGTTTCTTTCCGCTGTGGTACCATTCACAAATAGTGATAAAATTGACGTTATCTAACTCTTTTTGTCGTTTCCAGTACATACTTAGCTTGCGTTTACCATTCGATACGGGCCCGTTTGAATCCGAGTTAATATCTTCGGGGATCGTAATTTCAACTGTCGGTGAATTTGTACTCTGTAGCATCTTTTCGAGGTTCACATACGTATGCTCATGTGAGAACCAATATGGACTACCGCGATGAATATATAAAGCGGTCATTGGTGCTGCAACTTCTTGGCCGTTCGTCAGCGCATATAGCATAGATGAGAGCAATTTGTACCCTCTCCGCTCTGCAGTGTGATGGGTTGACCGATCTGCTTTTTCCACAGCTTTGTTGAATACACCAACTGAAAAGCGAACTTCGTTTTCGATGGGATTTTGCTTTTTCATGCAATACTTGCAAATGTATGCTGCTGCGTTTTTAGCGCTGGCTCCAAGCACAAGCTGCACGTCGTGGTCACATTTTAGCGTTTGCATTAGCGTTCGATTGTATGCATTTACGTACTCTGATCCAATCGGCCGGCTCAACTGCAAATCGTTCCCGTCGTCGATGCAAGTGTTTTCTAGTCTAGGTTCATGCGGCTTAAAGAAACGGCAGACAGATGCTTTCGGTGTTCTGCGCGTAGGCTTAAAGCAAGAATTTGCGTGGCTCCAATAGTGAACTTGTACATCGCGGACGATGAGGCTTAATTCTAGTGCCGACAATGAGCTATTATCATTATTACGCGGTGGGGAGCATCTAATAAAATCAATGTTTTCAGGTGATAACTTTACTGCATTGCGACGCGCAGCAATATCAATCGCAGCATTAATCACATCTTTGTCTCTATAATTGACATTACAAATCTGACAACAAGAAGTAATCGGTGCATGTTGTCCTGGCAATGGCTTCCGGTATCCATCGATACCGACCGCAACTGGTTTCAATTCTCCAGCGCCCTCATTGAAGCAACGATTTGGTGATTCAACCACTGAGATAGTTGTTGTTGAAATGCAATCAACATAATCGGTTAGACGCTGTGTGAATGCTGCGTTCGAAGATATGGTAGAATATCGTGTCCGTTCGGACAAGCGCTTGGCCTATCAGAAGACTTTCTCATATTTTGTGAGCCAATCGGCGTGCCTCAAATCTCATGCTGTGCCGTAAGTAACAAATCGGACAATTCGGACATATTTTGTCCGAACATCTGAAAAATATTTGATATTTCTATAGTTAAAGTCAGTAAGTCAAATATTCTGAAAATATCGTCAATATTCGGACACATATTAATTTTGGGTGCGCCAGATAGACGAGGCAGCATAACCACTCAAGAAACGACTCATGTCGACGAAAGCGCTCATACCTGGGAACTCCCAGCGGGCTCGCTCGACGGCTCTCAACGCCTTCGAGCGCTTCGCGGTCGCCGAGGGCTTCACCGTCAACGCCATCTATGAGTTTGTAGGTGGGGATTCAACTGGCGATACTCTCTACATTGTTCTCGACAAATTTGCAGTGTATTTAGCATTTAAAGAAAGCTCGAAGGGCTCGCTGCTATCCAAGAACTCGGTCGCCAGCTACTTTGGCAACGTCAAGAACCACCTACTCGAGCTGTTTCCAGCTTTAAGTGCTGTATCGGGTCGTCGGCTGCAAAAGATTGCGTCAATCCTCGACAAGTACTGCTCCAAGCGAGGCACATATTTTACGCACCAGGCCCCACCGTGCACGAAAAGCGACCTGCGCTCGCTCACCTTAGCGATATTGAAGGGGGCTGTATCTGTGCAGGACTACCAGGATCCAGCCCTTCTCAACATTCTTTGGTATTTGCTGGGTCGGTCTTCAGACACTATGTGTCTCGTGAAAAAACAGGTCGCTGTTTACCCTGGTAAGTACTTGTCTTTTTATTTTTCCTAATTTGGTTTTGACCTTGTGTATTTTTAATCGTGGTACACAGGTGGGTGTCTATTTATCACCTTTAAGCGCATGAAGTCTGCCTCGTATCAAGGAGCGTCGATTTTTCACGACCCAAACGATTTTCGTCTTGACCAATTCACGCACTAGCTTTGGCTGCAATTATGCAGTCGACCCCAAGCGAGTTTCTCATGGATCAACTTCCTCGGGATACACAAGAGCTCCTGCCGACTGAAATTGGCGAAACGCCGCTCCGCGAACTACTTGATGCGCGTACCAGGTCCCCAGCAACCTCCAACTCTGAGTCGCCGACCCCAAAAGCACCTGCGAAAAAAGCGACAGTCCCCGGAATTCACGCGTATGATAATCGCGTACTGCAGAAGTGGAGTGGTGTCTGCCAAACCGAAGGTACTAACCTGACGCCAGGGTTATCATCGCATTCATTTCGGCGTGGAGCTGCTCAAAACGCGAATAGTGACAGCAAAATCAGCACACCTTGGATTCTAGACCGTGGAGGCTGGAGCATGAGTGCTGTGAGCAAAGCGTTCAATTATATTGTTGGCACGACGCAGGAAGATCAAACCGTCGGCAAGTCGTTAGCTGGATGGGATTTAAAAGCTAGTCCGCGGCTACCTACACTGGACGACTTCGATCCTCTGGTTCTGCATCGAATTCGCCAAGTTCAAGACCGGCTTTTCTCGGCTGCGAAGGGGTTCACGGAGAGACTCAGCTTGCGAGATGATGTAGTGGACGTACTTACCGCCACCGCCATTCTCCACTACCCCGACATGCTTCGGCTTAGGCCAGAGTCACTGTACATCGAACGGGTTCAAGAAGTACTAAGTCAGGTACAGGCGGCACAGGCTGAGATTGCTGCATGGTCAATGGCTATTCATCGTACCTTACAGCCGTCCAAGAACGACACTCCACGCAGTCCGGCACCACGGCGTGTTGAAGACGACGAACTCTTGCGGAGGCAAACCTTGCTCTTGAAGCAGCAGGCGCAGATCCTTGGAGGGCTAGCAGCCGAAGTGAAGGCATTGAACCAGCGGGAGCAGCGGCTTGAGCACCCATCGGACGTAACCACCGCTCCGTCGACAACAGCAGCTGATAGCCTGTCGAGCTCGTCCAGCGCTTTGTCGGATACTGCAAGCGGCGCGGCAACTCGTGCGCATTCGCGTGCAAAGCCACTCGCGACTGTGTGGTACGAGTGGTTTCTGCCCCCGTTGCCAAGCGCGCGTCCAAACCGGCGGCGCTATCACGAGTGCAAGGTGGCCGTGGCCTGTATGCGGGTTTTTCTCCCAGCCGGATACAGCGTGACCGGAGATGAGGTCACAGCAAAGGGACGCATCCTGAGCTCAGGACGGGAGGCCGAGGCAAACGTTCTTGCTTTCCTGGAGGCTGAGAACGTGAAAGCAAAGTCGCATGGCACAATTGTTAAGGTTTTGAAGCGGATGTATGCTCAAGGCAAGCTCGACGACCGCATCAGGAATCACCAGCGACTTCAGCAGGAGGGCAAGGCTCTTGAAGATGCACCAGTGCATGTTCTTGAGCCCTACAACAATCACAGCACAACGTAATTGTAGTCGCGATCCAGTGTTAGGTCCCAACACATAGTTACATCATACATCGATTCATTCAGCCATCTCGTTATCTACTTACATGAAGTGAGTGTCACAGTAGGTGTCCGCCGTAGGCATCCCTCTCATGTCGTCGACTCCGCTGTTGGCCGCCACCTCCACCACCTCCTCGTCCTCCTCAGCCCGCTGCTGCTGCTGGCCTCGACGGCTGCCACCCCGCCCGAGGAACGACCCGCCGTCCCGCACGGCGCCGACATCCCGCACGTCTTGCTGCTGCTGCAGCTGCTGCTGTTGGCGCAGTCCCCAAGCCGTTGTCCACTAAACAGCCGCTGTATGACAGAGGATTGCGAAAGATTTTATGTGCACCACACTTCACGGAGCATTTAATAGCATTTAGTTTTAAAGGTTGTCCGAATGTCCGAGCCGTCCGAACCTGCACGGTATGGCTTCTTTCATTTGCTGTGACGTGGTAGGAAATCCGTGTAACCATACCATGAAGTGGGCATGGAGATCACCACCCTGTTGTGTTTCTGCGGCAGCCCCAAATGCTCGAACCACACCGAAAATTCCCCCTCCTTTCTTGGGTTGATGTGCCTTTCGATCCCACCCAAGAAAAACATCAATTATAATAGTCATGATTCTGTCAAAAAATAAGGCGCACTGCATTGGGTGGTTGTTGGCGATGCGCTTCCGATCAGCACGGTTTGGTAAAAGAGGCATGTTGGCTTCTTCGATTACGTGATGCGGTAGTACACCAGATTGTTCAGCAATTGTATAAGTCCCAGCGGTATCGGGTGATACCGTAAAAAATAGCTGTAGTGGTCCAAAACGTTTAATATATCCGAAAAGATCGTGTCGTGCTCGCATTCTGCTCAAATTCGATCCATAAAATGTTGTCTCACTGGTACGAAGATCTCTACGTAGGTTAATAACCTGTTGAACCTCTTTTGGGGGTGGATTTGGCTTCTTTCCATGCGCTTCTGCTGTAACAACATGGGCGTGGTATTCCACGGAGCGACGAATTACACCACGGGAGATCAATCCTGCTTTTAACGCGTCAGATGACACATGAAGTTTAATGTGCCATGCTTGTCTTGCACTTTGCAGTGCCAGATAATCAAATGCGAGGAGTAAAAAAGCATAGTGTGTTTCAAATCGATGATCCCCGATATGTAGCAGGCGTTGTATCCATCGCTCCACTGAAATAGGATTGAGGCGCTTTTCTGTCGGACCCCCACAACCTCCCGGAAATAATGTCGGAAACATTTGCACACATGCCTTCCAGCGATCTGCCGACACAAACGCATTGGATTTTCTGACAACAACATCATTCGTGATAGTAGGTGGCTGCATGATAAGGCTAGAGGTTCCTATCCAACAACTTTCAAGAGATTTATCAGAGCCCTAGGCAATGGCAGATCCGGCGTTGTTGTATGTAGCGTAGTCTCTTACAGCTTCGGCTAGACTATCATTATCACTGTTTAATGTTGATGTACCTGTTCTTTGGATTATTCGGGTTCTACAACTTTCGTTTGCATTCAATTGCCACTCATCTTTATGTTCTCGATATACCTTGTTGTTTTCCATTAGAAATGTCACTACCTGGCGGCAGTTTTCAACATTTAATTCATAGCGTTTCCGACAGGCTGCATCTTGCTCAGAAGTTAGATTTCCAACAATGGTCACGCGCACGCGCTCTGAGATATCGCGAGGGAGCATGGAAACAATGGGCCCTTCAGAATTTTTCACCATGTAGTGATGTGATCGTATTGTATTGCAATTTCCTCCAGTGACTGTTGATATGGACACGCAAGGTGCCACCAATGCAATGGCTGGTTCATCGGTACGAGAAAGTGGTGGAAACTCTTGCGGTAGCCAACCTACATAATTGCCATTCGCAATGGCGAAAGCAGGAGGCTTGCGATTACTTTTATTGCTGATATATTCGAAGCAGTCGCGACAAACCTGCATAATGGTTGTGTTATTTTCTCTGTGAATGGCTACAACATTAGAACGAGTATGAGAACACAGTAGTAGCTGAATGTTTCCATTGTATCTTACCTGGTGGGAAAAGGAGAAGGTCCTTCATCCGAGCATCGAGTGCTGACGCGTCGTATTGCTTCAAGATAAACTCTGGTATATCTGCGTTGTCGGGTATCCGCAATAACCGCGTCATGCTCTGTCGAACACGAGGGTAAGAGAAGTTTCGCATGACACCTAAATTAACCAGAGAACATCTTACCTCGGCAATGGTATCCGTCAAAGGTGTCAGTTGTACATCATTCATAGGATGCAAAAGCTCGCACACGCAGCAAATTGCTCCTTCACCGGTTGAAGCATCAAACATCCTAACTGCAGAACGCTGAAGTCTAGCTAGGTCTACCTCGGTTGGTACCTTAATGTTTAAAGGGCCATCCATTGCATCGAGCTCCGCGGAGGTATAAAACGCAGTCTCATCTCTTAATGTTTGGTTTCGAAGCCGGTGAAGGCGTTGATACTCTGCTTCCCGCTGTCTATCAACTCTACGACGTTTCCGACTCGGCTGGTTATCTTCGTCATTGTGTCTGCGCTTATTGCTATCCGAAGCTTGTTCTCGTTCTGTTCTTATTCGTCTTTGTTCCGCAAGCAGTACTGCATACATAGGGCTACTACGAATCGCTCGCACCTGCGCACTCAGCCCGCACCCAGCGCCATCTTCACACTTAGTCTCTTCCTCCATTGGATGTCTCCGAGAAAACTGCTCTTTGCTACTACAGAAGTAAATATCTGAAGATTTGGTTACTGGAAAATATGAAACTGAAAAATTTGATTGGAGGAGAAAATGAAATTTTGGCCAGTGACTGCAGTTGTACTAATAGTGCGTCACTGTTAGTACAATTGCACTATTAGTCGAGGTTAGTGCCTCGACGCACGAGATGGTCGTGGGCGTGCTGGCGAGATGACCCCAGGCTTCGGTCCCGCTGTCAAGATGACCACACGCCCACCCCCACACTGCCCTCGTACCCAAAACCCAAGTCACTGTTGTCAAAGATCATCGTCGACTATAGCTCCGAGTTGCTCAAGCTCATATTCGTGGGCGAGAAGCTGCTGAGCTTCCCCTCCGACCGGTAACTGGTCCTGACTGCCGACGTCAAGCCCGATCCCATGCAGTACATGCCCTTATTACTTTATTGTGGATGCAGCTCTTCAACGAACGCAACTGCTGCAAGATCCACGGCGAAACCAAGTCTTGGAGAGGCTGATGAGCAACTCGCTACTCGGTCGAAGTATGTCGCTGAGGAACCTGCCGCAGCCATACCAGTACTATAGCATCACGGTGGTGGACGGCACAAGAGCGACGTGCCCAACTACTTCCCAGCAAACTTCTAAAACGGACAATGCATGGCTTGACACTGACAACTCGTTATATTAAACTAGGCTTACCTACCACGATGATCTGCTAAATACCTTTCTTCTGGTGGTCCCTGCATGAACCAAGCTCATGCTTATCATCCAACGCAAACTGCTGAACACTGGTTGTGGGTAGTTCGCTCGGCATCTTGTTCAGCATTTTCATGAAAGCACGTCACTCTGCCGCAATCGCCGCCGCCTCCAACTTGTCGGACCGCTTAGAGGCCGCGCTCCTGCTCAGCCATCCAATCCTCCGCCTCCACTTGCCCCTGCAGAAGGGAATGGTACATCTGCAACTTGCGGACCTTGCCAATGACGGCGACTTCGCCAACCCGGTGCGGGCAGCGAACTCCGCCCAGGGGACGCTTACGAGGTTTCCACATTGTCACCTGCAACGTGATAGTGTTGCGCATCGCGCGGTCCATCTTGGCCATTCTCGCCTTCAGCCCATCCTCTTTGCCCTCGAAAATCGCGTCGACCAGGTCGTACCGATACAGCTAGGGCTGGTCCTCGATCCCAGCGACACACAGAGTCACACCAACATAGTCGTCCTCCTTCGGCTTGTGCGTCAGGTAGAACTCGCGCACCCCGCGGACCGTTTGCTTCGGCGGGAGTACCCGTAGGCGCACTTGCTCTGCGAGCATCGCGTCCATCTCAGCGAACGGGTCCTCTTCGGCCATGAGGCGCAACTTCACTCGAGCTCCGATGCTTGTGCTTGACTGACAATTCGTTTCTGCTGAATGCGCACGCTAGGCACAGGGATATTGAAGTAAATCGTCTCTGGGACTTGCCTTGAATAATTCTGGGATTTGCCTTGATAATGCCCAAGCGCTGTCCCTGCTATAGTCCTTTCGCGTCGGCTCGACGGTTTGTAGCAAACCAAACTTGCAACTTGCTACAAGACTTGATCTGCAGCTTTATGCGTGGGTTGGACCATCTGGGTTACGACAGAACTTAACTTAATTGTCCAGCCCTCGTATAAACCAGCAGCGGGTGGTGTAGGTTCGCTGTCACTGCAATCAACATGGCCTTGAAGGTCTATGCTGTATTCTTACTTACGCACTACTCTACACTGTACTGTGGTTGAAATTCAATCTGGCCCGGCCCACACAGCACCTGTCGACTACAGCGTCAGCCCTTCACTCCTGCGTAGCTGTTTATCACCATGGCGCATATGGTCGCTGGATACGACCAAGATCACTGTATTTCCACGCCAATCTACAGGTGGGCTTTCCCCGTCGTGAAGGGCGGCATCACGTACAGTGCTTAGCGAGCAGTACAATACTGACTGCCCCAGGTGATATTGACCTGGCTACTCTCAAGTCGGTCGTTAACAAAGACGTGCTGCTTTTGGAATGTTTAATCGCCTGACGACAGACGCGGCGTCCTATCCCATCCACCATGGTTATGGTACGATGAGATGCTATTGCACGACGAGCTAACAAGAATAATTGGGGTTGCATTTGCATGTCATGATACTGTTATCATTGTCTTGACCACGTTGCTCTGTTGTGTGCGTCACGTACTGCAGCGACGCGATCTCCACGAGCCCCACCGTCGCGCTCGGCATGGTCAAGCGTATGCGGCGTGCCGTCGAGCATGCCCAGCGAATACCGAACATGGCGTGATGAAAACAATGTTGATCAATGGGCATTGATGCACAGCACAGGCGATCGTTCATCGCGCCGCCTCCGAAGTAGTAATGGTCGGTCGGTGAGGCCCACACGTGCTTATCATTGCCTTGACCACGCAGCTCTATGAGCTGTGTGCGCCACGTACTGCGGCGACGCGATCTCCACGAGCCCCACCGTGGCGCTCGGCATGGGCCATGGCGTGATGAACACAATGTTGATCAATGGGCTGCAATGCGCAGCGCAGCCGATCGTTCATCGCGCCGCCTCCGAAGTCGGTCCGCTAAGGCCCACACGTGCGGCGTTTTATTCTAAAACTGAATACTCGTTAAATACATCGATCCGACCGCCTCTGCTGCTTTATACCGGTAGTACCAGCCGATTTTGAATACTCAAGTTCATATTAAAAAGTACCGAATGTTTAAAACTGATGGTCTGACAAGAAATGACGCTGGCTCTAAGCTATCCGCTTAGAGAATATCACGTGTGGCTTCTTGGCATGTGCTGCTAGCCATGAAATCATTTGTTTAAATAATTTAAGAATTTCGCGCCTCCCGAAGATGTCATTAGTGAGGAATCACCTGTTGGTAATGTGTGAACAGACCTTTCATGAGTTCTAAAGTGAGGTACCAGAGTTCATATCGTAAATACTTTGCAATTGATTGGAATCGGTTTGCCCGTGATCTTGTCCTTAGACTAGAGCTTCAACTTCATAAGTAATATCACGCTCAGATGGAATACAATGCTTTGCAACTCGCATTCAGCGCCAAAATAACTATGGGAACTGCTAGCAAATTCGGTATTTTAAGTTCCCGCTAGTGGCAAGCACTCTAACCCTGAACTGCAAGTACCGGACGTTCTCTTCCACGATGGGAAGTGCCGCGCCGTTCCACTGCGGTCGTCCACGAGAGTCAGTTGCTGCCAGCCGCGCTCATTACGACTTCTCTCCGCACCTTCAGCTCAGCGACTTTCCCTAGACGCCTGCAGTATGCTGCCACATCCTTTGTGGTTAGTGGCAGTCTTCGCGGCCCGGTTCACATTCCCCACGCAGGCAGCTCAGGACCACCATTATGCCACTACGGCAGAGTGGCCTTCTCTTCGCTTCCACTTCGCACTCAAGCGTAGCTCCATGAAGGTGTTCGGCCAGTCCGAGTTCTCCATGCTCGCTACCCCCGTTCTGTCGGCTGATAGTTCTAAAGTGCTCTACGATGTCTTCGCCCAATTCACTGAAGACACGACACGTTACAACTACTCGGAGGTGTACGGCAAAACTTACCTGTCGACCAGCTCCGACAACAGGAACTTGCCTTCATCGGTGGAGTGCATTGACTCGGAATCGAGGAAGGTTCCGTCGATCAACTCTTTCGTATCGGGAATCAACGAAGCTGTACCTGTGTCGGGTGTATCTGGGAGTACTGGTGACGTCATCGAATGCGCGCCCGGGAGCGTGTTCAAAGTGTCGGCG
The DNA here is from genome assembly GCF_000149755.1 of Phytophthora sojae. Taxonomy (NCBI): domain Eukaryota; phylum Oomycota; class Peronosporomycetes; order Peronosporales; family Peronosporaceae; genus Phytophthora; species Phytophthora sojae. Next base: position 4,261,919 of record NW_009258120.1, on the reverse strand, counting down.
AACGGTATCAAGTTCGCCCTGTGCTCATCCAGTTCGCCAGGATTCAAGTTACACGGAAGCGATATGGATGTCTCTGTTGAATACCTGAAGACTCGGGCAGAGATCGAAGAGCCACAACTAGGCAGCAGCGCACGTAACCAATGCGCCACAGCCGCTCTTTCAAGCTCGGTGACCTCGCTCGGCAGGTCGCTGCTCACCGGAAGCCCCATCGCAGTCGGAGAAAACCGCAAACTGAAAGCTGAGTTCGATTTCTCGTTAGGGGATTCGTGCTCCTGCAAGTCGAAGCCGCGACCGTGCGTCTTCGTCCACGGATTGGGGATCAAGAAGGAGCACGCACGGAATCGAGATCGATTTTACTACTGGGGCGACTTGGAAGGTCACGCGCCGTGCTGCTCGTCCATGGAGTACACGTATCTGAACACGTCAGGCAACCCCTGGACCAGCCAAGCACTACAGCAGAAAGTCTGTGATCGAGTAACTGAAGTGAGCAAGACCAGCTCAAAGTCCACCATCTCCGATACCATCGTCGTCACGCACTCGATGGGGAATTTGATGCTGGCAGGAGCGATCGCGAACGGGAAGTGTAAACTTGATCCGAGTTCGACGTGGGTGGGGATCGCTGGTCCGATGAAGGGGAGTATGTGCTCTGACTTCGTTCAAGACTCGTGTGCCGGGAACAGGGGATTTCTCTTAGAGGCAATCGCTGAAGTAATTGGAAAGTGTCCGCCGACAACTGGATTGAAGTCGTTGGCGTACCAGGGCGGAGACTACAGCTCCCCAGAGCTCGACGCAGCGTACATGGCCGCTCAAAAGGCGTATCGGGCCAACGTATTTGCGGTAATGTGCAGCAAGAGCTACTATGGCCAAGTTTCACTGTACCAATCATTTTTCTGGATGCTCGGAAAGTCGATCCCTCACAAGTCGAAGCGGAACGACGGCATGGTGGAGTTCGACAACTGCGCCGGGGGCTTCCCGGAGTCCAAGTTCGGCGATACCTACCGAGATCGGTTTTATAAAACCAGGCTGAACCATTTCGACATGCAATTCGTGAGCGGCGATGCTCTTCTGGACGAGTCAAAGATGCCAGTTAAGTGGTTTGAGTGTCTTCTGTAGGCACAGTTAGGTCAATGAATTCGCTGCTGCTGTAGTTACGGCCTTAAAGTTCGTTATATGTAGATCCGAGTGCTTATCATAGATGGCTTACTACGCAGGGCAAGGGTCAAACTTGCGCACGAAAAAGTTTCCCTCGGGCCTCAATTCATTTTGAGTGTACGTACTAAGCCAAGCGCGGCCGGGGCTGAATTCGTAAGGGCGATATACGACCACATTTGGCTTTGGGTGGCAAAATGCCGCACCAAGCGATACCTCGTCCGTTTCCGCTAGCAGCTTCATCAGCTCCAGGATTTCAGAGTGGGAGACTGGCATCTCCACAGGTTTCCGCTTAACGCCGCCAATGCTGATCAGAATGCTACGCTTGTTCCCAATCAGATCTGTCGTCTTCGACACCAACCGGATATACTCGAAGACTCCTCTACCGGTCACTCGACCCAGAGGCAAATCACACTTCAACAAGTATGGGAGTTCAGCGAGGTGCATCAACGTCCGATCAGTGAGTGTCTTCGCAATTATTGTATGGTAGTCGTCGTGGTCGCAGGTAGACACGGAGATTCTCTCCAAGTTGGGGCAGTGGCGAGCAGCGGATTCCCAGAAAACATCTCCGTAAACCTCCACATCTTCGTACATCTCGTCTGTGCGATAGCCCCCGAGGTGGTGCATTTCGATAGATAGCATCGTCAGCGCAGGGCAAGCTTTCAACACTGCGGCGACGTCGGAAGCTCGCACGCCATAACCTGGGCAACCCCTGGCTTCGACCAGATAAGTCTCCTCAAGTTCATGCATATACCGCTTATATTTCCACGTTGGATTCGACCAAAGCGTCAACGTCTTCAGCTGAGGCTTCATGTGGTCGCCAAATGCACGAAAGTATGGGTCAGCGAAAGGGACAACTTGCCAATGAAACTGCGTCAATGCCGTGTAAGATCTGTTAAATGTTTTCCATGTCTCCAACGAAATCGCCCACTTGTCATCGTAATAGTCTTGGTCGACGAAATTAACGAGTGGATACTTGGCCACAAACTTGACTCCTGGACAGTATCGAGCCAACGCATCAAACAGATACTTAGAGGGATGTCCAGATAAAAAAAGTGATAGCTTATTGGCTGGCTGACTTCTTCAGTCACAGTGAAAAAGTAAGCGAAAAAAGTCGGCGTTATGTTCTCTGGATTTTAATCCAGAGTTGTTGGGTGAATCCCGAAACCCCAACCAATTTTGAAATGATAGCACCATAATAGATTTATGTTTGCCTTAAACCGACGCAATCATTTCACGACAAAACTGATTCATGCTCTCTCGTAAGACGATACTGGTCATACCGTAAGACAAAGCGTCTTACGTTTTGCAATCAACGCATTTTGATTACATCTTGATTTTAGTATACCAGTGGCTACATTGTATTTTGTCACTCAAAACGTAAGACAGTTTGTCGGACACCAGTTTGCGCCATATTATTGGTCAAAAGCTCTACTTGACGTGCAGAGCTGCATGTGCATGCTCGGGCCCACTGAACCACGACAGCGGTGCGGATGCAGGCTGTGTTGGTGGCACCTTTGTTTGCCAAGACGACGCAGTTGCATGGCGCGTAGGTCCGTCGACAACAGGATGATATTCTGGCTGCAGCCACGGCGGCCGCGCCAGGCCTTGCGTGAAGCCTTAGCGCTAAGGCTGTTCTGATCTGTTGCTCTTAAAATGCCACGTCCAGAGCTTTTCAGTGCCTGGATGGTAACGAATAGTGTCACGAGGGAAATATTGTAGGAGTTTTCGTACTGTCAGGTTGCAATGTACGTATCATGATGCGGGCAAGCCTTCCTTCAATAACGTGGTTAGTTACGTAGCATAAGAGGCAGCGATTCTAGAGCGCTTATAACCGCGCCAGTCTATTGCTGTCTGTTAAGCTTGAATCTACGTAGTGTTTCCGTTTCGGCTTTGTTGACAAGTTTCTAGAGAGTGCTCGAGTGTACATTCTAGTCGTTTGCTATTCAATGTACGCTCAAGCACAATTCAGTTCTCCGTGTACCAACCGCGTCGTGTCCTCCGAAGGGCATCTCCCTACTTACGCCGACTACGCGGCTTCATGGAAGAGCTCCTCGGACCTCATAAAATATGTATAATACGCACTTTCATTTGAAGGACCTGGCATTTAGTAGGTCGCTAGTTAGGCCAAATAACTGTGATGCACTTCACATTACTACGAAATCGAAAACGAAACAAATACACGTTCATGCTGCCGATTCTGCTCGTCAGCACGGCTATCCGTTGCTACGACGGTGACGCAGACGGCCCGGCCAAGGGCATACACGGACAACACCACGCATAATATTAGCCAATCACATGGCTAAATTTGATTTGTCGTCAAACTGTCTTACGAATGCTCGACACAAGTGAATGTTGCTTGTGCTTCAATACACATCGAACATAATGATGGCCATGAAACTCACTCACTCGAGCAACAACCATATGCTCCTGTAATATCACATACCAGAGTATTAAATACTAGAGGTATACTTACCAAAGGAAACGAAGCTACCGTATTCAGAAACCGTAGCAGGATCTTTGCTAAACTGTGGAAGCAAATAGCAGAACGTGATATAAGTGAGATGAATGCCTCATCAGCACACCAATACATACTTTGCTAGCTTGCCCTCATGTAAATATTTGAGCGGCAAGGACGCCGGAAACGCTGCAAGTAAGCTCGCCATCATGGGGCTTTCGCCCAATGACTAGTGTTGGAGGATCTCAATCGCGTTGCTCTGATGAGTTGTATTGTAAATGAACACGCTGCAGTGGAGCCTTCATTACAACCTGTACTATACAGGCCGACGCCCCCCACCCTTCCAATAGATTAAAAATAACCATGATCATGTTTTATATCATTGTGTTAAGCAAATCAGAGTCTCGCGTTAACCCTTTAAATATTAAGATCGACGAGTCGAAACTCAGCGGAACACCACGTCAACTCAATACCATGTTTAATGATACCTTGCTTGGCGTGCTCTCCGGTTTCCTATTGGTAGTGAGTGGTTTACACCTCAAACACCGCGTGATAATCAGTTTGCGCGGAAAGAGGATCACCTACGAGCAATCTAAACGATCGACAAGGCACAACCGGCGAAACTGGGTGGCTTCATTGAGCAAAGAGTCTTTGCCAAAGACGTCGATCAAGAAAGCCGCCACCTACTACAAACGCCAACTGTACGTGCGCTTGATAAAACCTACAATCCCTTTTACTTTATTAAATATATTGAAGACGAAGTTTAGTGAATAACACAAGTGGGGCAATACTGTATCTGTAAACGTTCATCAAAACATCACGACCCATATCAAGCGAGCGGCCCTGTCGACAGCCCAAGTATTGTGCTTTGCATCCAGTATGTAGTGCAATACTTAGTGTTCGCACTTAGCGGTAAATCATAGTGGCCTTGAATGCGAGTTGCTAAGTCGAGTCTCGAACCCGGTTTGGTTCGGAAATGACACTTTCTGAAATTGCCAAAAGGTGCTGGATGTGCTAAATCATGCAGGAGATGGCGTATGCGCACTACTTAGTGCTGATTGACCACCCACGGCTTCAGCAATTCGTACTCGAGTACGATTTAGCAATAAGTCGTGCTCGATAAGTCGTACAAGTTACAGTCCGAATTACCAAAAGTCTGCAAAGCAATACATGTAAATAAAAAAATGAAAAAAGACTCGAAAATCCAGAGCTTCCCCGTGCAAAGCACGGCTTTGTCCAAGCCTGGTAAAAGTCATCCAACCGACTTTTTCGCTGTAACCTACGGAATATCATACTGCAACATTCTTTTAGAGAGGTTGTTTCCTTGAAAGCTCCGAGTGCGGGTATTTCCTGTTGCCTACCGACTGCGGTGGCGGCCACTACAGCTCGCAGTAGAAGCCGAAGGCGACGCGCACAGCCTCATTATGCCAACCCGGAAGGCTCAAGCAACTAGATCAGGCCTAGTCGGGACGACAAAGCCACCAGCGTCAGCAGGACTACCGGCCTACAACACCGAGTACCAAGAAGAAGGAAACTCGCAAAACAGAGAGTCTTCTGATAATTCACCGTCAAGCTCTGGGACGTCTGGGCTTCGTGAGCCCCCCTTGAAGAGAACGAGAGTCTCACGTCACACACCATCTCCGCAGGAAGAAACCGTACTTGGTGCGATTGCCGTCCCAGCTACGGGCCAAGTTGGCCAAAGCAACTGGGGGCAGAGCCGCCAAGAAGAAGGCCAACAGTCGGCGTAACCAGTCCGACCCGAAAAACTCCACTCGCAAGACCACCAAGGTGAAGACGAAGCCGACGTCGGGTAACACAGTGGACGCAGATGGCGCCGCCACCACATAGCCCAATGCAAAGAAACAAAGATCAAAGAAGTCTACGGCGTCAAAGGCGAAGGTGAAGTCTACGGCGTCAACGGCGAAGGTGAAGGAAGTGCAGAGCATGCAGTGGACAATCCAGCTGACGGCTTTGGCAATTGAAGCGCGTTTCAAGAACAAGCTGATTCTGTCAAAGTTCGCTGAGCAGCTACAACATCTTGTCGGGGAGCACCGTGCCGGCTCTCACCGTCAAGCTCGTGGGCTGCAGCAACGTCCTGCTCGTGTGCGGCATGCCCACACTCGACGCCTGTAGCAGCAGGAACGTTCCCCTGCAAAGCTTCAGGCAACCGCGCAAACCCAACTCCGCTAGCACTGACCTGTTGGGAGGCAACATACCGCTATTGTGGGCTGTAAGCAACACCGTCTTTAGCCAGAAGTGCGTCTTCTACCTCCACTGCGGCAGTCGTGGCCGCCAGCGTGACGTCTGTCACTCCTGAGCTGACGCTGTCGACGTCCATGACGTCAGGTTCATCGTCGCTCTGCTACGCGCCATTGTAGTGCTGCTCGATACTGCTTTTTCAAAGAAAAAAGTCAGATCTCCCGGGAAAAACAGGTCCCAGACCTACTTCTTTTTAAATGACTTTTAAGTTGGCAAATCTGGCACCTGCTTTTTATCTTTCGTTTTTTAAAATAAGTCGGCCACCAAAAGTAAGTGTTTTTTTATTTGGACATCCCTCTTAGAGGGGTGTCACTGTATCGACAATTCCTCACTTCGACGGTATACTCGGCGATGCATCCATAGAACGGCTACATTATGTGTTTCTACACAAAAGGGACAGAAACCGTACCCGTCATGACTACATTATGTAGCCAACACCCACTCAATTCATGGAGCAAGGCCGAGTCAATGGACGTCGATGTCGCGGCGGCGGCGGGCCAGCTCTCGCAGGCGGACATCATCGAGCGGCAGGCGGAGACCATCGCGCGGCTGCAGCGGCAGGTGCGCAAGGGCAGCGAGTACAAGCAGCTGACCAAGTCCAAGCTCAAGGAGGCGGCCGCGCGCCTGAAGGAGTACCGCCTGCGCGTGGAGGCGCTGCAGCGCGAGCTGCAGGAGGGGCCAAAAAGCAGCTGAAGCGCGCGGCCGGAAAGGCGAAGAGGTCCGTGAAGGACGCTTTTAGTCAGACGGACGAGCGGAAGACGCTGACGCGCGCGAGTCAGACGCAGTTAAGTGGTGCCGTGCAACGAGTTAACAAGAAGACGCTGGTGGACAATGGTGTGCAGACGGTGGACAGTGGTGTGTCCAGGAAGAGAGGCAGGGACCGACAAGTGCCCGCCTCCACGCAGACCGAGACGGACCAGTTGGTGCCCAAACTATCGCGCGACCTGAAGGAGATGGACACGCAGGTGCTGATGGAGGATGTGGCTTCTGCTGGACAGGACGCAGGGACGGTGTGGACGTCGCCGGAGCCCCTGCAGCTGGAGCTTCCGATGCTGGGGACGTCGGACGCGGCGTTCCCGCACGAGACGAGCGCAGCGTTGGACGCCGAGTTGGCGTTCAGTGACTCGGACGACGGAGAGGGACAGGTGGACACTGCGAAGGAGGACACTTCAGTTGAGACGAAGGAAAGTGGAGCGTGTGGGTCTGGATTGGCTGGGGGCTTCAACCCCACGGTGCTGGATGAGATCGACAAGGAGCTGGCGAGTAGCAGCGACGAGGACGAGGGCGGAGAAGGACAGAAGAGGAAGCAAGGAGAAGGAGAAGCAGGAAGTAGTGGTAAGCGTGATCCAGCTGGAGTGTCGTTGCTAGATGGACTCGATCCGGCTGTGGCGAATGAGATTGACAAAGACCTGGAGACCAGTAGCGATGAAGAAGACGACGACGAGAACGATGAAGGCCGAATCGATGGTGGAGGACGGGCAGCTGAAGCAGCTCCAGCTAGCAAGGTCGGTGCGGATGTAGGTGGTGACCGTTCTGCTGCCAAAGCAAGTGGAAGTGGGCATTCACTGCTGAGAGGGATGGATCGGGCGATTTCCAGTGCGATTGATGATGATCTGGTAACGAGCAGCGACGATGAAGACGAAGTAGAGAAACCAAACATCCGTGGCAACCCGAAAGAGCCCAAACAAACAGGTTCAGCGAACGGAGTGGAAGCGAATATGCCCACCGGCAAGCGGACACTGATGTCTATCGACGACGAGCTGGACGGCGAATTTGCAGCTTGGGATTCCGACTCTGTGTCAGAGCAGTAGGGGAGGAAGATGACTGATGGAAAGAAGGAGGATGCAGGTTCCAGCTCCAGCAGCTCCAGCAGTGGCAGTGATTCAAGCGATAGCAGCGACAGCGACTCGGATGAAGACGCGGATGATCCAATGATTGGTACTGTGGACAAGAAGGAGGTGAGTTTAGCACGCGGTGGAGTTGCCATCGACAAGAGCGCAACATTGAAAATCAGCAGCTTCACAGCAACGCCAGTGGTTGCTGCGTTCACAGAAGAGATATACTCTCCAATAGTGGAAGTCGATCCCCAGCCAAAGGCCCCCGAGCCTCTGAAGCTGAATGGTACAACAGAAACAATTAGCCAGTCAGAGGAAAAGCCCAGCGTTCATGCTGCGTCTCAGCAGACACCAGTCCAAGCCCGTAGCCCAGACGCTGTCAACGCGAACAAGGCTGCGGGTGAAGACGTCGTCAATGCTGCTGAAACAATCGGAGCTATGGACATCGAACCTTCGTCATCTATTGCGGACTCTTCAAGCATATCACCATCGAAGCAGGCAGCAGTTGTGTCTCCACGGATCAACTTGGATGAACTAACAGACGCAGCAGCAGATTCTACTCAGTCAAACGCAACTTCGGCGGTTGTATCTCCCAATCCTGCTGTGAGCTCGATGATGGAGCTTGCTGAATCCACCGAGCAAGGCAAAAGAACTGAAGGTAGATCTACTGATCCAGGGGCGACTTCGGCGGTTGTCTCGCATGATGCTGCGTCGAACTTGATGGTAGAGCCTACCAAACGCTCTGAGCAAGATGACTCTCATGGTAGCAAGACTCCACCTCACGCGCAGCCTTCTGCCCCGACGAAAGGCGATATCGTTGGAAAGACCCGGAAAGCAGAAGAAGCAAACCTATATAGCAGAACTCAAACCATCGCCAAGAAGAAGATAAAGGTTGGAGGAGGGGCCTCTGTACCAGTCGTGGACGCAGCACAAGGGCGGACAGCAAATCCGCCTACAAATGCAACTACAGAAGCCAAGAAGACGGAGACTAAGCCTGCAGCTCGACCTGAATCCAAGGAAGAGGTGCAGATCAAGAAATTTCTCGCAGGGTTCACGAAATCCATCGCCCTGACCAAGGGGGAAGAGGCCGATAAAGACTACTCGAGGCGCACCATCGCTCTACTGGTCAACCAGAGCTCCAAGTTTGTCGATGCAAACCTTGCTCACGTGATAAGCTGCACTGAACGTTGTCTGTGTGTTTGTGTATGACACGAAGTTCTAGCCTAAGTTTTTATTATTATTTGCAGAGAACACTGCGCCACGTTCTTGCAGATTCGTACCGTGAGCTGGGAGTCACACCAATGACCGTGCTGCGTGGAGTGCTAGGGATTTTCCGGGCCCTTCAATCTCGACGTTTGATGCAAGACCGAAGGCTGGGCCTTAGCTGGCTCTGTAATGAGCTGCTGTTAAAATTAGTGCGTATCGGCGACGCAGCCTCGGGATCGATGTGTCTGTCAACGGTGGAGGAGTGCTTAGAGCATTTACGAGATTTCTTGGTGGAGGAGCGAACGAATATCGGTGACGCCATGACATCCAGCAAGATTCAACTACAAATTTCGGCGCGGCAGGTGTCCGTCAGTCAAGACAAGGTGTTCTTGGCGCATATCTGCGCGCTACACACGCACCTTTGTCAGTCAACCAGACAGCTCGGTCGATCTCGGGTGCTTCTCTTCGATCTTCTTAGGGACAACCCGAACATCAGGGGGCTCTACTTCGCTGCGATTATGGTGGAGACTTACCCAGCCATACTGGAGCGTAGTTTCGACCAGCATTGCGTCGAGCGCCAAGATATGCTGAAGGAAACCCTACTACAAGCTCTGACTGCTATCTCTTGCGTGGCTGCTGAAAGGCAAGAGCTGTTACTGCACCAGTCGAGTCACACGATGCTGCATCGCATCGCTGATGCCATCCAGATGCCGGAGCTGACGGAGCAGACCCTAGCTTCTCAAGATCATGGGTGCAGACACTGTACGATAAACTCTCGGCTACTGTCACAGCAGCGGAGTACTACGAGCTGGCCAAGAGTCTGGAGATATGCACAGTAGTGTTCGGTCTTGACGTCGTCACGCAGATCTTCAGTATCGAACGGTGTCAAGAGCTGTTTAGTCGTGGATCTTTGGAGACCAAGGGTGGGATCATTTCGGTAGTGAGCCACATTGCGCTGGCTGTGGCATCGAAGGCGAGTGATACGCAGAACCCCAGGTCTCGAACCGAGTTGTTTGTGGAGAAAGTCATCGACTGGCTGTACAATATCGTAAAGGAAGAATCGAGTGGCGATGATACTTCAACCGACGATCGCTTCAAGCTGCTAGCCAAGTGTGCGGAAGTTTGTGTGGGGTTGACTTTGGAATACTCAGCAGCGGCTGGGCTGGATACCCGCCGTCGGGTGTTGTGTGCGTGGTACGCTGGTTTCATGCAGCATCATCCGATCAACTTGTCGGTTTGCCAGCAGCATTTTTGAGGCGACTCCGCCTTGCGGTGGTGGCTGCGCGTCCACAAATGACGAGTAGCAGGTTAGAGCAGCGCGGACATAAAAAGAAAGTATGATGAAACCCAGTTTTTCATTTTCGGCATCTTCTTTTTACAATTAGGGTATTATTTACTTTGAAATTATACTGGAAGATGTTCATTAACGAATTGACGTCCATCATTCTCCCGGCCGCCCAGACGTACGTGTATATCCCCCAACGGCCAGCGACAAAACATTTATTCCGAGTCCACACACAAAAACTTTATCTCCCAAGTAAAAGTTGACCTTGAATTTTATGGTCTTTTTTCATCAGCCCTTCATCATGTTACTGCGTCTTCTTCTGCTCTGCCGGAAGATCAGCCTTGCCAACTGTCAACAGCGAGCGGAAGGTGTTGATGAAAGTGTAGCGCGAGAAAGCCACAAAGAGGCGGCGGTACCACACAAACTGACTCCGGTGCAGCGCCATCGCGTTGTAGTTCCACCTCGGTTTGCAGACAAACACGAATTGGCGCTCCTCTTCCTTCTCGTCCTCCTTCCGGCGCGCCAGCCAGTACGACAGCGCCGCATCCAGCAGTCCGACGTACTTTCTCAAGATGTTGGTACTCTCCAACGCCCACCCACGAACCACCTTCGTCTTCTCAATCTTCGAGTCAACGTTATCCTCTCCATTAGCAACTGCAGAGCACTTCTCCTGCTGCTCACGGACCGCTTGCTTCACTCCATAATGCGTGGCAATGTGGTTCGCATGGCCCGACACGCCATAGTCATCGAACGTGAAGACCTACAGCAAAAACAAAAGTCACATCAATACTCGAAAAGTATCCGAAAACTTCACGGAATTAATTACTCACCGCGTCGATGTTGTGTTTCTCCATATACTCCGTGACAACTGCGGCAATATGCGCCACATCCCACTGGTTCTTCATACCGTCCTGGAGCTGCGGGTCTTCGAGTACTTTGACATGATCCGTCGACAGGCCGATGTACGTGGCGCACGCCAGGAGCTCCTTCACTCGAATATCCCCCAAGCCGTCGAAGTTGCCGCGGGAGAGACACAGCAAGTGCGTGATCCACTTGTCGTTGCTGCTCTCTTGAGGCTGCTGCAGCGAGTGCACCAACGGCAGGAAGAACATGCTCTCGTCGTCCGGGTGGGCGGTCACAATGAGCGCCCGCTTGAGCTGCGCGGGGCCCGACGAGGACGCGGGAGTCTCTGAGGCTGAGGCCGTGAAGAAGACCGTGGCCGCTGTGAGGAACAGGAAGACGTTCGTGCCCAGCAAAAGGTACTTGAACATCTCCAGCAGCGTCTGCAGCGCGTCCTCGTCCAGCATCTTCGGTCGATATGACGCGTTTTCCGTTATGAGCCGAAAGATTCACTTGGGGAATGTATTGAACTCGATTAAGTACGACACCATAGCGTCAGTTATGCAGTCTTGAGGACCTCCTGGTAGCGTGAGAGGAATGCAGCAGCCGTGTTGGCGACCTGGGCGATAGAGTGCTGCTGTAAGGACTGCATCTTGGCCACGAACCTCTGAGCAGTGATATCTGCGAACGCACTTGAGTCCAGGAGGAAATACGCGGCGGTCAATGCGGAGACCGCCACGTTGAGCTCCGAAGCTGCTGGCTGGCTGTCGAGCTGCGCTTCGAGGATGTAGGGAGCCATAATGTCGACGCCCTCTCCGTCGATGAACTGCTGCTGCAGTATGGGGTCTGGGATGCAGTTGCAGATGCCTCCTAGAGCAAATTCCACCAGCTTTTGCTTCCGTGAAGCTCGAGTGGAAGCAGTAGTTGCAGGTCCTTGCTGCTTGGCTTCATCCTCGTTGCTGTTGTTGTTGGTAAGGCTGTTGTCTTCTTGGTCGGCGTCTAGGATGTCGAGGAAGAGGTCCATGATGCGCAGCCGGGCTAGCGAGCTGTAGTTAATGGGGTCGTAGGCGAAGTTGGCCAGGTTGGCCACGACTTCCTCCTTGCGGAGGATGTCGGGCGAGCGCTGGAACTCGTCCACCAACTGCTGCAGGTATTCGTGGCGCGGGGCGGCGTACTGGCCCTGCCGTTCTTGGAGACGCTCGCGTGACGACAGCATTGCAGGTTGAAGAAATTCTGGTTTTGGTGCAAAAGTCCGAATGAATGGAAACTGATGGACACGAATCAAGGAGTTCAGATTGTCTATGATATGACACAATTGCATTGCGAGAGATGCTGGTTAACTGGTAGGCAAAAAGTCTACGGCGGTAGCGTTGCCACCGAGTTACAGCAGCTTCTTGTAGGGCTTGATAGGGTTCACGATGGTGCGGCACATGGGGTTGGTGCAGCCAGCGCAGTTGAGCGGGTATGCGGGCGAGTGCAGCTCCTCCGTGTCCAAGTGCTGCTTCACGAGCTCAGCCTGCGCCTTGAACAGCAGCGGCTCGTCGTTCAGCGACGGGCAGCGCTTGAAGTTCTGGTTGAAGGCATTAGCGAGCATGAACTGTTAGAAAATAGTCTTCCGATCTCAGATCAGCAGACCGAGCGTACCGTGATGCCAGCGGCCTGGGCCTCCTCGCCGTACTCGATGTCGATCTCGTACAGCGTCTCAATGTGGTCCGACGTGAAAGCAATGGGCACAGCCATCACGTGCCTGAGGACAAGCAAAAGATACAAAAGTCAGCTCCACATAGATAATAATTCATGCACAGAAAGCAACGCACTTGTGTCCCTGCTGTCCGTAGCGCTTGATCACGTCGCTGGTGCTGGGCCCCATCCACGGCAAGTAGCCGACCTTGGACTGCCAGCTCAGAATGTGCATGTTCTTGCCCGCGAGCTGCTTCATCACGCGCTCGGCCGTGGCCGCGATCTCGTTCACGTATGAGTCGCCCTTGTAAACCGTCTTCATGGGCACCGAGTGGGCCGAGAACATGATGATGACCTTGTCCCTGTCCTCGGGCGCGTACTGCTCGAGCCCCATCTTGACGCGGTTGGCCACGGCCGAGATGTAGCCCGGGTGCGTGTTCCAGCGGTCAATGAGCGACCACTGGAAGTCCTCCTTCATGTCCAGGCGGTCCAGCTCGCGCCACAGGTGGTTCATGCTCGAGCCCGAGGTCGTGCACGACCACTGCGGGTACTGCGAGAAGGCCACGGCGCGCGTGACGCCGTCCTCCTTCATCTGCTTGAGCGACTGCTCCGTCAGCGGGTTGGCGTAGCGGAAGAACACGTAGTGCTTGTGCGGCGCGCTCTGCAACACAGCAGCAACAATAACACAAGTGCAACATTAGCATCAATCCTTAACGTAGCTGCTGGGCCATCGCAGCCCGCTTCGCACCTCTGGGCGGATCTCGTCGAGGATTTTGCACATGTTCTCGCCCTGGATGTTGGTCCACTTGAGGATGGGCGAGCCGCCGCCGATCTGCGCGTACTGGTCCACGATCTGCGGCGTGCGGCGCTTGGCCACGTACGGGCCGACGTAGTTCTGCACGGGGCCCATGGGGATCAGCTCCGGGTCCGTGAAGAGGTTCGTGAGGAAGCTCTGCACCTCCGGCAGCGTGCTGGGGCCGCCCATGTTGAACATGGCGATGGCGGTGGGCGCCCTCTTGGCGGCGGAGCGGGCGGCGGCGGCCATGCTGGTGGTGCTTGTTTTGGCTTGGATCGCGGAATGGAGACTGAGGTCGGACGCCTCCGACTTCGGCAGCGATCGTGTGTATCAGCTTTGACAGGGGATTATACGAAACGCAAGATAAAACTGTCCGAGTACAACACGAACCGAAAAAGGCCAGTGGACACAGGCCGCTGTAGCCACTCGCAGCACGCGCCGCCCACGCGCGCATTCGCCACGGGAGTGTACAGTATGTACTTGGGGAGTAATGCAAGTTCAGTTGACTCGCTTTACGAGAGTATTGGCGGTTGTTGTGGCGTTGGGCAGACGCCAAAGCTGGCCATTTCCATTGACTTCCGCAAAGGCGTCGCATAGCTATCGGATACCATCTCCATCAACGCGATTTGCCTCGGCAAAACAACCATGAACTGACTCCATCCCTGCAGCCGAGTCAGCATCTCACGAGCCAAAGCAGCATGGTCTACACAGAGCATTGCGAGCAGCAGTAGCAGCAACAACAATATCGCCCTCCTTGGTCTTGCAATGATAGCAGCAATTGGCGCACCACCAGAATGACTAACACCACTGTCCACGTGGTCCACACCATACATCTACACCTCGCATACACGTCCCGCCACAGACCACTTCGTTGCCGCCTTTCAACTTCCAGCACGCAGTATCCACCGACCCCCTCCGCCCGTCCTCGAAGCCATGCCGCGCGAGATCATCACGCTGCAGGCGGGCCAGTGCGGCAACCAGATCGGCATGGAGTTCTGGAAGCAGCTGTGCGCGGAGCACGGCATCTCGGCGGACGGCATCGTGCAGGACTTCGCCACGTCGGGCCACGACCGCAAGGACGTCTTCTTCTACCAGGCGGACGACGAGCACTACATCCCGCGCGCGCTGCTCATGGACCTGGAGCCGCGCGTCATCAACAGCATCAGCACCTCCACCTTCAGGAACTTATACAACCCGGAGAACTTCTTCGTGTCCAAGGAAGGAGGCGGCGCCGGCAACAACTGGGCGTCCGGGTACCACCAGGGCGAGAGCCACCACGACCAGCTCATGGAGATGATCGACCGCGAGGCCGACGGCTCCGACAGCCTCGAGGGCTTCGTGCTGTGCCACTCCATTGCCGGCGGCACGGGCTCGGGCATGGGCTCGTACCTGCTCGAGAACCTCAACGACCACTTCCCCAAGAAGCTCATCCAGACGTACTCGGTCTTCCCCAACCAGTCGGACTTCCAGAGCGACGTGGTGGTGCAGCCCTACAACTCGCTGCTGACGATGAAGCGACTCGTGCTCAACGCCGACTCGGTCGTGGTGCTGGACAACACGGCGCTGAACCGGATTGCCGTCGAGCGCCTGCGTGTCGAGAACCCCACGGTCTCGCAGTTGAATTCTCTAGTGTCTACAGTCATGGCGGCTAGCACCACGACGCTGAGGTACCCTGGATACATGAACAACGACCTGATCGGCCTCGTGGCGTCCCTGATTCCGACCCCGCGCTGCCACTTCTTGATGACGGGCTACACGCCGCTGACCATCGACGCGCAGGTGTCGGCGGTGCGCAAGACCACGGTGCTGGACGTCATGCGGCGTCTGCTGCAGCCCAAGAACATCATGGTCAGCACGTCCACCAAGACGGGCTGCTACATCTCGATCCTCAACATCATCCAAGGCGACGTGGACCCGACCCAAGTGCACAAGTCGCTGCAGCGCATCCGCGAGCGCAAGCTCGCGCGCTTCATCCCGTGGGGACCCGCGTCCATCCAAGTGGCGCTCTCGCGCAAGTCGCCGTACGTCGAGACGGCGCACAAGGTGAACGGGTTGATGCTGGCCAACCACACGAGCATCGGCGCGCTGTTCCACAAGCTGCTGCTGCAGTACGACCGGCTCAAGAAGCACGGCGCCTTCATCGAGAACTACCGCAAAGAACCCATGTTCGCCGAGAACCTGGACGAGTTCGACAGCGCGCGCGAGGTGGTGCAGAACCTCGTGGACGAGTACAAGGCCAGCGAGCGCGCCGACTATGCCACGTGGGGGCAGCCGCCGCCGCCCAGCGCCGCCAGCGCCATGGACGACATCCGCATGTCCCACTAGACACCTCCCTCAGTAACTCACTCACTCGTAAGTAAGACCCTGCGTGGTCTATTTAACATCTCGACTCGACTCCACCCAGCTCTACTGTTGCCTGCCTGCCTGCCTATGTGAGCACGCGCTCGCGGCGGATGACGCTCTCGTCGAACTTGACGAGGAAGACGGTCTTGTCCCTCTGCCCGCCGGGCACCTCCACCGTGTGCGCCGTGACCTCGGCCAGGAAGCCGCTGCTGCACAGGATGCCGCGCACGATGCCGGCGATGTACGCGGCGCAGTCCAGCTGGCCGAGGTCGGGCGGCACCGACACGAACTTGTTGGTGAGCGGCTCGAGCTCGTGGATCATGTACTCGTCCTCGTTCTCCGTGCTGCGCTCCAGCGCGTCCGCCGCCTTGCCGAACAGCGCCTTCCAGCACGTGGACACGATGAACTGCAGCATGGCCAGCAGCCGCGTCTCGCGCCGCCCGGACTTCTCGCGGTGGCACAGCAGCTCCACCACGCGCACGCCCACGCCGAAGCCGGCGCCGTCCAGGCTGCGAGTATATAGGAGATCGAGTGAGGGGAGTGCAGTGGTAATGAGAGGGAGATGAAGCTGCGTACCGGTTCTCCAGGTCCGAGATGTTCTGCACGCGGCCCTGGAAGTACTGCACCATCTCGGAGAAGAGGAAGGAGAAGGCGCTGAGGCTCACCTCGCCCTTGCCGCGGCTCAGCGGCCGGTCCAGCACGTGCAGGTTCGTGGCCGACATGCCCGTGCTGCGCCGCCCCGCCTCCATCATGTTTTGATTCAATTGTGACGACTTAGGTGCACAGAATCGAAACCCTCACTTCAGTGCCTTCAACTTATACATGGCTACAAATTGCAGGTCAATCAATCGCTACGCAGAATTCTCTTTCGCTAAATGCTCAACATTTGCCAAAATGCCGTCAAGCCTGCTGCTAGCATATATACTGGAGTTCGTCATCTCGGGGTTCAGCCAGGAATTGGAGATGCGCGGGTACAAGCCGCCGCTCGACGACTTGAAGAAAGTTGCGTTGGTTGCCAAGTCTTTATCGGCATTGATCCGGGATTATGTCAAAAAGTTACTAGCTGAAACGATGGCGTTCTCTCTTCAAGATTCTGCAACCCCCGCCCAAGCTGCAGCTGAAATCCAAGTTGTGGCTGCCAAAGGTGCGCCTGTGCGTGCGCTCCGAGTAAATCTGGGACCTGTCGACAACATTTCTGTGGCAGTCCCAGGACCGGGGAAGTTGGAGCAGTTGGAGATCGACTGGGCCACGATCTTCGGGTATATGCCTAAACTAAAGCGTCTGAATCTCGCCAGTGTGCCGCTATCGAGCCGACATTTCGAGAATATACTGGAGGCTGCCTCCAAGAACTGCCCTCTTGTAGAATTCCTGGGTTTACCTTGCAAAGGAGACATCACGCAGTCTGTTAGTGGATCGGAACCGGAAAAGCTTATAGCTTTGTGCAGTGCGATGGCGGTCTGGTACATCAAAGGGCGATCTCGAGGTCTTAAAGTGATTGCACTGCCTCCATGGCCGGAGCAGGAACACTTACCCTTTCGCAACAGTAAGAGGGATGTCCAAATCGAAAACACTTACTTTTGGTGGCCGACTTATTTTAAAAAACGAAAGATAAAAAAGCAGGTGCCAGATTTGCCAACTTAAAAGTCATTTGAAAAGAAGTAGGTCTGGGACCTGTTTTTCCCGGGAGATCTGACTTTTTTCTTTGAAAAAGCAGTATCGAGCAGCACCACAATGGCGCGTAGCAGAGCGACGATGAACCTGACGTCATGGACGTCGACAGCGTCAGCTCAGGAGTGACAGACGTCACGCTGGCGGCCACGACTGCCGCAGTGGAGGTAGAAGACGCACTTCTGGCTAAAGACGGTGTTGCTTACAGCCCACAATAGCGGTATGTTGCCTCCCAACAGGTCAGTGCTAGCGGAGTTGGGTTTGCGCGGTTGCCTGAAGCTTTGCAGGGGAACGTTCCTGCTGCTACAGGCGTCGAGCGTGGGCATGCCGCACACGAGCAGGACGTTGCTGCAGCCCACGAGCTTGACGGTGAAAGCCGGCACGGTGCTCCCCGACAAGATGTTGTAGCTGCTCAGCGAACTTTGACAGAATCAGCTTGTTCTTGAAACGCGCTTCAATTGCCAAAGCCGTCAGCTGGATTGTCCACTGCATGCTCTGCACTTCCTTCACCTTCGCCGTTGACGCCGTAGACTTCACCTTCGCCTTTGACGCCGTAGACTTCTTTGATCTTTGTTTCTTTGCATTGGGCTATGTGGTGGCGGCGCCATCTGCGTCCACTGTGTTACCCGACGTCGGCTTCGTCTTCACCTTGGTGGTCTTGCGAGTGGAGTTTTTCGGGTCGGACTGGTTACGCCGACTGTTGGCCTTCTTCTTGGCGGCTCTGCCCCCAGTTGCTTTGGCCAACTTGGCCCGTAGCTGGGACGGCAATCGCACCAAGTACGGTTTCTTCCTGCGGAGATGGTGTGTGACGTGAGACTCTCGTTCTCTTCAAGGGGGGCTCACGAAGCCCAGACGTCCCAGAGCTTGACGGTGAATTATCAGAAGACTCTCTGTTTTGCGAGTTTCCTTCTTCTTGGTACTCGGTGTTGTAGGCCGGTAGTCCTGCTGACGCTGGTGGCTTTGTCGTCCCGACTAGGCCTGATCTAGTTGCTTGAGCCTTCCGGGTTGGCATAATGAGGCTGTGCGCGTCGCCTTCGGCTTCTACTGCGAGCTGTAGTGGCCGCCACCGCAGTCGGTAGGCAACAGGAAATACCCGCACTCGGAGCTTTCAAGGAAACAACCTCTCTAAAAGAATGTTGCAGTATGATATTCCGTAGGTTACAGCGAAAAAGTCGGTTGGATGACTTTTACCAGGCTTGGACAAAGCCGTGCTTTGCACGGGGAAGCTCTGGATTTTCGAGTCTTTTTTCATTTTTTTATTTACATGTATTGCTTTGCAGACTTTTGGTACTTCGGACTGTAACTTGTACGACTTATCGAGCACGACTTATTGCTAAATCGTACTCGAGTACGAATTGCTGAAGCCGTGGGTGGTCAATCAGCACTAAGTAGTGCGCATACGCCATCTCCTGCATGATTTAGCACATCCAGCACCTTTTGGCAATTTCAGAAAGTGTCATTTCCGAACCAAACCGGGTTCGAGACTCGACTTAGCAACTCGCATTCAAGGCCACTATGATTTACCGCTAAGTGCGAACACTAAGTATTGCACTACATACTGGATGCAAAGCACAATACTTGGGCTGTCGACAGGGCCGCTCGCTTGATATGGGTCGTGATGTTTTGATGAACGTTTACAGATACAGTATTGCCCCACTTGTGTTATTCACTAAACTTCGTCTTCAATATATTTAATAAAGTAAAAGGGATTGTAGGTTTTATCAAGCGCACGTACAGTTGGCGTTTGTAGTAGGTGGCGGCTTTCTTGATCGACGTCTTTGGCAAAGACTCTTTGCTCAATGAAGCCACCCAGTTTCGCCGGTTGTGCCTTGTCGATCGTTTAGATTGCTCGTAGGTGATCCTCTTTCCGCGCAAACTGATTATCACGCGGTGTTTGAGGTGTAAACCACTCACTACCAATAGGAAACCGGAGAGCACGCCAAGCAAGGTATCATTAAACATGGTATTGAGTTGACGTGGTGTTCCGCTGAGTTTCGACTCGTCGATCTTAATATTTAAAGGGTTAACGCGAGACTCTGATTTGCTTAACACAATGATATAAAACATGATCATGGTTATTTTTAATCTATTGGAAGGGTGGGGGGCGTCGGCCTGTATAGTACAGGTTGTAATGAAGGCTCCACTGCAGCGTGTTCATTTACAATACAACTCATCAGAGCAACGCGATTGAGATCCTCCAACACTAGTCATTGGGCGAAAGCCCCATGATGGCGAGCTTACTTGCAGCGTTTCCGGCGTCCTTGCCGCTCAAATATTTACATGAGGGCAAGCTAGCAAAGTATGTATTGGTGTGCTGATGAGGCATTCATCTCACTTATATCACGTTCTGCTATTTGCTTCCACAGTTTAGCAAAGATCCTGCTACGGTTTCTGAATACGGTAGCTTCGTTTCCTTTGGTAAGTATACCTCTAGTATTTAATACTCTGGTATGTGATATTACAGGAGCATATGGTTGTTGCTCGAGTGAGTGAGTTTCATGGCCATCATTATGTTCGATGTGTATTGAAGCACAAGCAACATTCACTTGTGTCGAGCATTCGTAAGACAGTTTGACGACAAATCAAATTTAGCCATGTGATTGGCTAATATTATGCGTGGTGTTGTCCGTGTATGCCCTTGGCCGGGCCGTCTGCGTCACCGTCGTAGTAACGGATAGCCGTGCTGACGAGCAGAATCGGCAGCATGAACGTGTATTTGTTTCGTTTTCGATTTCGTAGTAATGTGAAGTGCATCACAGTTATTTGGCCTAACTAGCGACCTACTAAATGCCAGGTCCTTCAAATGAAAGTGCGTATTATACATATTTTATGAGGTCCGAGGAGCTCTTCCATGAAGCCGCGTAGTCGGCGTAAGTAGGGAGATGCCCTTCGGAGGACACGACGCGGTTGGTACACGGAGAACTGAATTGTGCTTGAGCGTACATTGAATAGCAAACGACTAGAATGTACACTCGAGCACTCTCTAGAAACTTGTCAACAAAGCCGAAACGGAAACACTACGTAAATTCAAGCTTAACAGACAGCAATAGACTGGCGCGGTTATAAGCGCTCTAGAATCGCTGCCTCTTATGCTACGTAACTGACCACGTTATTGAAGGAAGGCTTGCCCGCATCATGATACGTACATTGCAACCTGACAGTACGAAAACTTCTACAATATTTCCCTCGTGACACTATTCGTTACCATCCAGGCACTGAAAAGCTCTGGACGTGGCATTTTAAGAGCAACAGATCAGAACAGCCTTAGCGCTAAGGCTTCACGCAAGGCCTGGCGCGGCCGCCGTGGCTGCAGCCAGAATATCATCCTGTTGTCGACGGACCTACGCGCCATGCAACTGCGTCGTCTTGGCGAACAAAGGTGCCACCAACACAGCCTGCATCCGCACCGCTGTCGTGGTTCAGTGGGCCCGAGCATGCACATGCAGCTCTGCACGTCAAGTAGAGCTTTTGACCAATAATATGGCGCAAACTGGTGTCCGACAAACTGTCTTACGTTTTGAGTGACAAAATACAATGTAGCCACTGGTATACTAAAATCAAGATGTAATCAAAATGCGTTGATTGCAAAACGTAAGACGCTTTGTCTTACGGTATGCTCTCTAGGGACCAGTATCGTCTTACGAGAGAGCATGAATCAGTTTTGTCGTGAAATGATTGCGTCGGTTTAAGGCAAACATAAATCTATTATGGTGCTATCATTTCAAAATTGGTTGGGGTTTCGGGATTCACCCAACAACTCTGGATTAAAATCCAGAGAACATAACGCCGACTTTTTTCGCTTACTTTTTCACTGTGACTGAAGAAGTCAGCCAACCAATAAGCTATCACTTTTTTTATCTGGACATCCCTCTTAAACTGACTATGTGTTCCCTATCTACTATGTGTTCCCTATCTGGTTAGGATTCCTCGACTGCAAACGGGATTCATGCTCTTTCGTAAGACGATACTTAGCCCCAGAATGCCTATCATAAGACAAAGCGTCTTACGTTCTCCGATCAATGCGTTTTGACTACATCTTGGTTTTTGTATACCAGTGGCTACATTGCATATTGTCTGTCAAAACAAAAGACAGTTTGTCGGACACTAGTTTGCGCCATACAATTGGCCAAAAGTGTTCAGGTCACAGCGGCAGCGTTGCCGCGGACGCGGTGGCAACGTTGAGCGCCGAAACGATGCAGTTGCATGGTGCGGTAGGGTAAGTAGCCTCTTGTTCACACACGAAGCGATGTGCCTGTAGTTGGCCGCTGGCAGCAAGCTTTAATATCGGCATAATGACTGCACGAACGCGTGCATGCTGTCCGTGGAGCTGTTCCACTCAAGAGGTGCAGCCGTTGTAGGGCACGGAGCTACGATGAAGTTGGCAGACGTAAACTAAGAGGGACAAATAGCTCGTAACGGTACTACATGTACATTTTAATGTAGTAATTTTTATGCTTGAGCGCACATCATAGTAGTGGCAGCCAGGTAACGGTGTTGCCAATGGGCTTCCCGAGACCCTCCAACACCCTCTTACCTAATCATTACAGTCCAGCAACAAAATGCAACCACGTACTCTGCAACGGCGATAATACCTAGATCTTATACCTACGACGCTGAGGTGCGGAGGAGCTCCACACTGCTGCGCGGGCGCTCAGCGCGCGCCATATTGCTGCTGGGCTCGACCTTCGGCATCGGCGAGTTACTCGGTATCTCCTGCAACTAAGCCACTGCCGGCAGCTATGCTTTTTGTCGATGCTACAGCGTAGACTGGTTTGCGTATGCGCGCTCTATCTGAATCTCCATCTTCTATGTAGTGTTAGTACTTTACTGTAGAAAGGAGAGTTGGCGTGGTGGGGTGAACGACAACAGTCGCTCACCCCAGTAAAGCGAAGAATCATTGCTCCACTACGGGAACAAACGGTCGCATGATAACTGTGCTATGATGTCCTTACATTCCATTCTTGGCAAGTATATTTAAATCTTTTAGCAGGAGGTTAGTGCATGGCGTCAGGATCAAAGGCCCGGACATTTCAAGGGGCATTTTTCAAGTGCGCTGCCTCTAGTAAAGGGGGCAAAATGCGCACACAGATAAATCAGTCCAATTTACGAGCCGAGATGCAGCAACACTCGAGACTACATAATACAATATTAACCAATGAAATTGCTACATTTGATTTGTCGTCAAACTGTCTTACGAATGCTCGACACAAGTGATTGTATGGATTTCACTATAGGTGTTCTATAACTGATCAAAAACCTCTTTATTCTCTAAATGGTCGCCATTGTTGGCGCCGCAACCCTCTAAATGGACGCCGTAGTAATCGATCCAAACTCATATATTTTTCTCAATCACTTGCCTGCCTCCTCCCACGTATGCCATTGCTACCACTACTTCCGCCACAAGAAATCGAGCGAAGAGAGAAATTGTATTTGGGATGCCAAGTTGGAACCAAGAGTTTGCAGTATTGTGCCTTTCTGGCAAAACGCCCTCCGATTTGAGGTCCTACGTATTATAGGACTTTTGCTCCTACTGTACGTAAGACTTGCCTTGTGCTCGTCCGGTTCGTCTGGTTTCAAGTTACACAGCCGTGACATGGACATCTCCGTTGACTATCTTGAGACTTGAACAGAGATCAAGGCTAAGTGTCGACACTAGATCCAAATGTATCGCCACTGCTGTTCCAAGCTCCGTAACCTCTCTCGGAAGAGCATTGCTTACCGGAACTCCGGTCGCTGCTAGTGACAACCGCAAACTGAGAGCCGAGTTTGATTTTTCGTTGGGGGGGGTTCGTCCTCCGGCAAGTCGAAGCCACGTCCGTGTATCTTCGTCCACTGTCTGGGAGTTAAGAGTGAGCTCGCGGAAAACCGAGACCGATTCTACTACTGGGGCGACTTGGAGGGCCACGCGCCATGCTGCTCGTCCATGGAGTACACGTACCTCAACACGTTGGACAAACATCTGTGATCGAGCGACCGCAGTGAGCAGCACCAGCTCGAAGTCTACAACCTCCAACACCATCATCGTCACTCATTCAATGGGGAGTTTGATGCTGGTAGGGGCGATTGCCAATGGGAAGTGTAAACTGGATCCGAGCTCGACGTGGGTGGGGATTGCAGGTCCGATGAAGGGAAGAATGGGGTCTGGACACTTGCGCTGGGAACAAGGGATTCCTCATCGAAATGTTCGCAGAAGTGACTGGAAAGTGCCCACCCAGTGTTGGAACGAAGAGTATGCCGTACCAGGGTGGGGAGTGGAGTTATCCGGAGGTGGATGCAGCGTACACTGCGGCCCAGGAGGCGTACCGAGCCAATAGGGGGTTTCAAAGTAGCGAAAAATCAGAAATTTTTTGCCAAAGATTTTCAAAAGATCAGACCAAAAACCAGACAAACGATGAGCCTCCGGAGGCTCATCGTTCGTCAGATTTTTTGTTGAGATTATTTTTTGGTGACGGTCAAATGCCATTCATCGAGCGGCAGCAAGACACCGCTTGAAGCCGACGCAGAGCAGCACCAACACGGTAAACCGTCAGTGTCGCTGCAGCTTGGCATCTTGGCATCCTGTATCTATTTGTGCGGCTCAGTCTACGCGGGATCGTCGTGAAATCCTCTACGCGCGTCCGTACATAGCGATTTGTAGTCGACAGTGACGCCGCTGCTCATTCAAAGCGAGCTATTCTACCGCCTTCAACACAGCAGTAGGCAACCCTCCCAAGAAGACCCAAACTAACAGTTCTGCCTGACGCGGGTCCTTCATCACACATGCACTGCGCTTTAAAACTCTCCCTAAGCTGCATCATTTGGAGTACGAGCTCGGACCTGTACGCGTGAAACCGTCTCACGTGCATCGACTAGAAATGCATCGCAACTGTCGTGGAAATACTCCACTCGGACCGTATGGACACACCTACTTTGGTTCTGGCCAATTGAGGGCCCTACCAATCGATGCGTCCGCGTCTGTACTTTGACGGCATCCTCTGTAAATTGCCTGCAGACTTCTGTAATCACACCGCAGCTTCTTTAGATCATACACGATTTTTGTAATCCGACCCGTTCCTCTCCTGTAGATTGGACCCTCGCTCGTTTTCATGAAGACGAAGTTGCCGTGAATGTTTAGTACAAAACGTTGATCAGTCAGAAAGCTCGTGTACAGTATTACGTTACCCAGTTGGTGCACTGAATGGCGCTCTTCCGGATGGGAATTGCCGCTGAGTCGACTCGACACAGCGGCAATTCGACACTGTCGACAAGGCTTTAATCGCTGGGCAGTCACAATCAGACTCACTACTGTTAAGCGGCAGTCTCGTTAACCTCCCGAGCTACTTGTAGCGACATGCTGTCGACAATTTTAAGGCTCGCGGCAGTCTTCACAGCCCTGTTCACCTCCCCCACGCAGACTTCTACGGCTCACCAAACCACTTCAACGACCCAACACCAGCGCAAAGACCACCAGAATGCCAAGTCAGCAGATTGGCCATCGCTTCGCTTCCACTTCGCACCAGAGGTCGCAAACGGCCAGCCGTAGCCGTACGGATAGTTTTTGGCCGTGGACGCGGCCAGCCGAAATCTCTCACGGGTGTGATTACGGATAGCCACGGCTGTCCGGCCGGACACCACGGCCGGCTGCGGATAACCGAGATTCATTGCGATATCAACTTTAGCTGTTCTAGCTTCGATTATTATAGCCAAAAGGACTGCACTTGACGTTGATAATGAGTATTGTGGCTAAGGGTAGCGGTATTGAGTCCTCCAGCGTTGAATAATTTTCGTATCACCAGTCAAATGTAGAAATAGCTTGGTACGAAAATATCAGCTGATTTGCGGCCAACCGAAGCCAAAATATGCC
The DNA here is from genome assembly GCF_000149755.1 of Phytophthora sojae. Classification (NCBI taxonomy): domain Eukaryota; phylum Oomycota; class Peronosporomycetes; order Peronosporales; family Peronosporaceae; genus Phytophthora; species Phytophthora sojae. The sequence goes on along the minus strand of NW_009258120.1, from coordinate 4,236,557 downwards.
GGCCAGCCACGGCTGGCCGAATGAAAAGCACGGCCGTGAGGAATTACCATGATCCAGTAGAAAAGTACTGGATCGCCCCCCAGGCCGACTGAAAAACAAACTACTGTCACAGTATTTGCTAAGTTCGTGATGCGTATTTGTCAAGACGTATCTACTTACTTCTGCGAGACTGGATCCTTGCGCTGCGTCGTGTCGGTCGTCGATGGCGAGTCCGACGTCTCCCTCTTGCCGATTGGTAGACCCAGATGAAGTCGATCGATTCGCGTTCGAACCGTAGCTTCAGGCGCATCGGAGCGCATCGGAACGTGGCTTCCCGGTTCCCATGTAAGCTCCCGGTACCCAACCCATTGAATGAGATAATATACTCTTACGTTGATCCACCTTTTCGCGTATATTCGCTCAAACTCATACGGCTGCCCATCCACGCCTCTCTGGGCCCTTCGATTGCTTGCGAAGAGGCCACCACCCCTACGTCGTTCTTCTCGGAGTCCACCCCCGACTGATGTTTCTTCCTCTTCCTGCTCGTCGGTGTCTTCGTCGCTGACGTCATGAGCGGAAATACCGGGATTCAGTCGGAGACGGTAAAACGAGCCGTCCAGGCGGCGCTGGATGTTCCGGGCGTGGCGCTGTCGTGGGTTAAGGCGTGGCATTGAGCACAAAGCAGAATGGGGCTTGCCGAAGCGCTGAAAATGTAGTTCGCAGTCTATTTCTATTCTAAGTGTTGCCTTAAAATAAATACAGTAGACTTCAGCCCGGAGGTCAGGTTGTGATTTGGCTAAATCTAACGTAGTTAAATTGCACAATTCAGATTGCAGATCAACGTAGCATATTGCACCATTGCGGCTTAAATTATATAAAAAGGGTGTACCATGGAGTGGTACATTCGTAGAGTTCCTACTCCGCCTAGAGTTTAAGAGATTTTCACGAAATATTTTACTCGCGTGTTCTTAAGGCACAACACTAGAGATCTATCGGTTTAGATTTTTAATATACCTTACCCAAATATGACTCAGCAACACTTGCATATTGGTTAGAATTGTCGGAAAGCACAATATCTATTAATTATGAAGTGTTGTTTGTCAAAAATACAGATGGATAAAGTATAAATTGGCTTTGCCCGACGAAGCTTATTCTTGTCCCTACAGCGCGTTTTTCACAATCTTTCGCTTGTGTTGTGGCCTCTTCCCCGGCTTCAACCCTATTTTACCAATCCGTTCAGGAGTGGGTTCAAGTTGTGGAGGAAGAATTGTGTCGTCCCGCTGTAAGGTTGCTGTTGTCGGCCAAGGGAGAAATTTGAATGTGTACGTATCGCGGAAGTACTCGATCGGCATACGCTTGGCGACATACAAGTCTTCGATTCGTCGGCCATCCTTTGAAGCAGCGCAAATTGCGTAGACACAAGGGAACATTTGGTCTTGCCAATTGCCGCACGTGCGCTCCAGCGCTGGCAAATCCACTACCCGGTCTGGGTGCACATATCCTGGTATGGCAACAGGGCTCTTGATCAAGACGCTGTACGCACCCTCGAGAAGGGGTGTAAACTCGCACATATCAGCTGCAGCTTGGCGGTCTGTACGTCGCTCTAACAACTTGGGGACTAAATCCGAGAGTGCGCCAGATTTTGCCCACGTTACAATCAATTGTCGCCTTTTGGACATCAGTTGACTCAGCTTCAAGAAGTACAAGTGGAATCCGTCCTAGGGTTTGGCGGTCCAAAGCTCTTTACCCATCCAGTTGTTCGCTTGCTCTGGCGAATTTGAGGTTATTTCGTCGAAAGTCGGGAGATTAAACTTTTCTTGGAAACTGTACTTCACCCAGTGAGCACGTTCGATTCCGTCCAGAAAATTCGCAGTGGCAGGGTTGTTCACGGCGAGTTCACTTCGATACAGCTTATAGTCATTTTCACAGTCGCTGCGTGCCATTCGGCATACCCACGCACGGTCTTCCTGGGACAACCTGGAACATTTCCTGTTAATGTTGTCCATGATATGCCGCAGGCAGTATCGATGGCCAGCGTTTGGGAAAATTGTCGCGACAGCTGGAAGCAGACCTTTATGTCTATCCGACAATATCGTGAAGTTTTCCCAGTCAACTGCCTCCTTGAATGCTCCCAGGAACCAAATCCAATTGGCCTTGTCCTCTTGTGAAACCAGCGCGAGTCCAACTGGAACGATGTGGTTGTTGTAGTCTTTCACGGTAGCTACCAGATAAATGCCCTGTTCGTGCATTTCCTCTTTAAGGTGGACCCCGTCAAAGCCGACCATCTTTTTGCAGTTCTGGGCAATGTGAATACCAGCGTTAGGGATGAAGCACGCTCGACCGAACGACGATGCGTCCGCGGCAGTTTCCGCTCTCCAAACCGATCCGGGGTTCTTGTGCACCATCAACACGAAGTACACCCGCAGTTTTTGGTAACTTTCTACCAAGTCGCCGTGAATTTTGTCGTCAATTTTCTGCTTCATTCTGGACACCGATGTAGCGCTTACGTCCGCTTCTTTCGATTTCAGAAAATTCCCGATAGCGGCGCCTGACATAGAAGCCGTAGATCCATCGTGGGCGGGAAGCATCTCGGTCTCGACAATCGCTGTCAGCTTGCTTATCTGCTGCGTGGTATTCCGCATGGGCTTGGACGGCAACGGGATGGACCCTTCAACACAAGGGGCCTTGGCACTACCAACGAACTTGAGGTGATTGTGCGCAAAATTTGCCTGGGTTATCTTCCACTTCCCCGATTTCCCGTGAACATTCACGAAAAACGGACACGTGAGTTGGGCAGCTGGTGTAGTCCGGTCGAAATATTGCGTTCCATTGAGCGCCTTGCACGCAAATTGCGTATTACCGGAGTTGTCGGCCTTCACACTGGTCTGCTTCACAAAAATCTGGAAGCCGCACCTCACAGCCAAATCTTTGCGCTTGCTGTGGACTGCTTTTTGTGAAGAAAAGACTGAATTGGCAATATTCTCTCGGAGCTGGTAGGCCAAGCCATACGTTGAGCTTGTCGGGTTCGTCGACTCGACTGCAATATCGTCCCTGAGTAGTCACAACTCCTTGGCAGCTTCGAGATCAGACACGTCGAGTGAAAAGCGAGCAGAGCCGTAGTTTGGTTTTTTTTGCTCTTGACTTGGACATTTGCACAATGCAGCAGACTAAGAGAATTATTTATTATTCAAGTCTACTTGGTTTTTATTTAGCACTAGCCTTCGAAATCTTACCTCCCACGTATCTATTTCAGGTGTCCCGCAAATAAACCGAGAGCTCGAAGTTAGCCCATAAATGGTGGCGTGCCGGGCGTACTTAGGATTTTTTTACTGTATGAAGAAAATAGCCGTCGGCCTGGGGGACGATCCAGTACTTTTCTACTGGATCATGGTAATTCCTCCACGGCCGTCCACGGACAGCCGAATCCTGCCTCGAGGTTGGCACGGCCGGATACATACAACCGGTTTTCAGCGTTTGCGACCTCTCCTTCGCACTCAAGCGCAGCTCCATGAAGGTCCGAGTTCTCCATGGACGCTACCCCCGTTCTGTCGGCTGGTAGTTCTGAAGTGCTCTACGATATCTTCGCCCAGTTTACTTAAGACGGGGCTCGCTACAACTACTCGGAGGTGCACGGCAAAGCTTACCTGTCGACTACTTCCATATTAGCTCCATTGGTGGAGTACGTGGATTCGAACACTTGGAAAATCCGCAATCAACCTAGCCGAGCTCGTGTCAAGCGTATCTGGGGGTTTAAGCGACCCCATCGAATGCACGTCAGGTAACTTGTTCAAGGTGTTGGTGAACGGCATCAAATTCGCCTTGTGCTCGTCCGGCTCGGCAGGATTCAAGTTGTTCGGCAGCAGCATGGACGTCTCGGTTGAATAACTGAAGCCTCGAACAGAGATAGAAGAGCCCCAACTAAGCGCCAGCAAACGCAGCGAGTGCGCCACTACCGCTATCCCAAGCCTAGTCACCTCGCTCGGAAGATCATTGCTCACCGGAAGTCCAATTGCTGTGAGTGACAAGCGCAAACTGAGAGCCGAATTTGATTTTTCGCTGGGAGATTCGTGTTCCTGCAAGCCCAAGTCACGTCCGTGTATCTTCGTGCACGGTTTGGGAGTCAAGAGCGAACACGCAGAAAACCGAGATCGGTTCTACTACTGGGGCGACTTGGAAGGTCACGCGCCGTGCTGCTCGTCCATGGAGTACACATACCTCAACACGTCGGGTAAACCCTGGACAAGCGACTCACTGCAGCAAAAAGTCTGCGATCGAGTTGCTGCAGTGAGCAAGACCAGCTCAAAGTCCACAATCTCCGATACCATCGTCGTCACACACTCGATGGGGAATTTGATGCTGGCGGGAGCGATCGCGAATGGGAAGTGTAAAACTGGACCCGAGTTCAACGTGGGTGGGGATCGCAGGTCCCATGAAGGGGAGTATGTGCTCTGACTTCGTTCAAGACTCGTGTGCTGGGAACCAAGGGTTTCTCTTAAATGCCTTCGCTCAAGTGACTGGGAAATGCCCACCCCAGCCTGGACTGAAGAGTTTACCCTACCAAGGTGGGAACTACAGCTCTCCAGAGATTGACGCAGCGTATAGTGCCGCACAGGAGGCGTATCGAGCCAATGTATTCGCAGCGATGTGCAGTGGGAAATGCTAGACAAAAGTACTATGACATTACCAATAAGTACCACTAATCTGGTACATCAAATCTGATGCAGTCGGTAGCTGCAGACAGACATGGAGTACATCAACTACTAGAGGCCCGAGACAGACACCGAGTACATGCAGTACTAGAGCCCCGAGACCGAGTACATGCAGTGCTGGAGCCCCGAGACCGAGATCGAGACCGAGTACATGCAGTGCTAGGGACCCGAGACAGACACCGAGTACATGTAGTACTAGAGGCCCGAGATCGAGACCGAGTGCATGCAGTACTAGAGCCCCGAGACCGACAATGAGTACTTGTAATACTAAAAAACGGTATTTAGATCAGTCAGATCTTGTTAGTAGGAAGCCTGCTCCACGTCCTGCTCCACGCTCAACGTCCTGCTCCTTCTTGAGATCCATCTCCCCCTCTTGCTCTACAGCCACCTCCAGCTCCACGTCCAGGCTCCATGAACAACTTCAACTCGAGGGCGCCGGGTTCAGGTGGTCAGCATCAGTAGTCGGCGGCGGCGTCAGGATTCACCGCGATCACAAGGATGCCAGAGACCTTCATGTGAAAAAACATAGGATGATAATAGGAAATAATGTCTCCAGTCCGTAGTTGCTGCTCCCCATTCTCCTTGATCAACGCAGCAACACTGGGAAGGCGGTGGTGGGCCTCCATTCACAGCCCAGAGACAGCCACATCACAGTCGCGGTTGAGTAGTAGCTTTGCGAAGAAGAGGCTGGCAGAAAAATAGGTAAAGTGAGGAGGAGGAGGAGTTACGGTCGGCGGCCAAGCGTAATTGGTAAGTGGCTGCTCGGAATGATTAGATGTAGAGACGTTGGTGACTAGTACTGCAACACTAGCACTGCATCTACTCGGTGTCTATCTCGGGTCTCTAGCACTGCATGTACTCGGTCTCGGGGCTCTAGTACTACACGTACTCGTCCTCGGTCTCGGGGCTCTAGTACTGCATGTACTCGGTGTCTGTCTCGGGCCTCTACTAGTTGATGTACTCCATGTCTGCCTGCAGCTACCGACTGCATCAGATTTGATGTACCAGATTAGTGGTACTTATTGGTAATGTCACGGGTCCCTAGTACTTTTGTCTAGCATTTCCCATGTGCAGAGAGAGCTACACAGGTATGGTATCGCTGTACCAGTCGGTCTTCTGGATGCTCGGCAAGGCTGTTCCTCACAAGTCGGAGAGGAATGACGGCATGGTCGAGTTCGACAGCTGCGCTGCGGGGTTCCCGGAGTCGAAATTTGGCGCCAACTACCGTGATCGGTTCTACAAGACGAGGTTGAACCACTTCGACATGGAATTTGTGGGCGGCGATGCGCTGCTGGATGAGTCAAAGATGCCGGTGAAGTGGTTCGAGTGTCTTCTGTAGGGGATCGACGGAAATCTTAGTCGACGACACGTACTTGTAGTAAATTTGGTTGAGTTGCCTGTACATACTTTGAAGTGGATTAAACCAAGGACGGTGAGTTTGAATTGAGTTTCCATAACGAAGTTCCATAACGAAGTACTAGACGGTGGAATAAACTGACGTTACCGTACTATACAGTACTGGTATAATAGTCCGCCCTGTAGCTCTCTGTGATCCTGGAATGCTTTCGTTTCAACCACCGCACTCCACCTCGCCAGCCCAGTTTAGTTCAACCATGTTGTTGCATCGCTTTGCCCCAGTACTGTGTACGTACATGTAGTTTTCTACCCACCTGCTGGGGTCCAAGAAAAGCGTCCTCCAGCATCTTGGGCTTTGTTCTCGGGAAGAGCCAATCGACACCTCGCTGTGTGGTGAATTGGGCGAATTGATCGCAGTAGAATCCACGCGGACGACCTCGAAGTCGCAGCGATTTGAGCGCCAGAATATTCGCGAGCGCTTCCAGCGCATCATGTGTTCACGGACAGCAGGATAAATTACCAACGGTTGTGTGTGCTCTAGGCGCTAGGGTACCGATAATGAACACATCGCCAAGTTCATTTCATTCCGCATTTGTGCTGTCCGAGCGCTCGACGAAGATGGCCCCCTCTCTTCTGAACGTGGCGGTGGCCTTAACCGCGTTGCTTTCGTTCGCTTCGGAGACTGAGGCGTTTCGTCGCAACCTCCAGAAGGGGGCGCCCCTGGGGACCCCGTTGGAGTGGCCCGGACTGCGCTTCCAGTTCACCATCAAGCAGAGCGCTAAGAACGTGTTCGGCCAGTCGGACATCTCCATGTACGCCAACCCCGTCGTGTCCAACAACAACGCCAAGGTGCTGTACGACGTGTACGCCACCTTCACGGAGAACAACACGCTGCACAACTACACGCTCGTGGACAGCGTCGCGTACATTGAGGACACGCCGTTCTCCAGCGGCTCGGGGGTCGTCACCCCCGTGACCAAGTGCATCGACTCAGAGTCAGGTGCTCTACCCGCGGTCAACGCCATCGTGGCGGGGATCAACGACGCGAAGAACGCTTCTACCCCATCGGGAGCCAACGCCACGGCCGCCCCCACCGACTGCTACGGCGGCAGCTCGTACAAGACGCAGGTCAACAAGGTCGAGTACACTCTGTGCGCCAACGGACCCGCGGGCTTCACGATGAAGAGCAGCGACATGGACATCTCCGTGCTCTACCTGGAGAGTCAGATTGAGGTAGTACCCCCTACGTTGAACGCCGCCAAGTGCCCGCGAGTGGCCATGCCCACGGCGGTGACCCCCATCGGCCACTCGCTGCTCACGGGCGAGCCTATCTCGTCTAAGAACGCTCGCAAATTGAAGTCTGCTTTTGATTTCTCGCTGGCTGCGTTGGATTCTGTGACTGAGAGTTCGTGTACGTGTACGTCCAAGCCGCGGCCGTGCGTCTTCATCCACGGTCAGGGGCTGCAGCCAGAGATGGCCGAGAACCAGGACTCTTTCCCTCATTATTGGGGGAATCTAACGGGCCACGCGCCGTGCTGCTCGTCCATGAAATACGCTCGCCTCGACACGATCCACAACGCTTGGAACAGTAAAACTCTACAGAAGAAGGTCTGCAATAGAATCCTCTCAGTGAGTGACACCAGCACCAAGTCTACGATCTCCGATACAATCGTAGTGACGCATTCAATGGGGAATTTGATGCTGGCGGGTGCGATCGCTAACGGTCTGTGTGAGCTGGACTCGAGCTCGACGTGGGTGGGTTTGGCGGGGCCTATGAAGGGCAGCATGGCTTCAGACTTTGTCCTAGACTCGTGTGCGGGTAAGACGAACGTTGTGCTGGAGAAGTTTGGGGAAATCACGGGGAAATGCCCCGCCAAGATCTCGATCAAGTCGCTGGCGTACGAAGGCGAAAGTTACAGCTCCCCAGCGTTGAATGCGGCGTATACAGCAGCGCAGAAGGCTTATAAGGAGAACGTCTACGCCTTGATGTGCGGGGAGGGCTTCTCCGGCCTGCTGTCGACGTACCAGGCGCAGTTCTGGGTGCTGGGCAAGTTGGTCCCGCACAAGTCGAAGCTACACGACGGCATGGTGGAGTTCCAGAGCTGCGCCGTCGGATTCCCCGAGTCGAAGTTTGGAAAGTCGTACCGCGACAGGTTTTACCGGACGAAGCTCAATCACTTCGATATGCAGTTCCTGGCGGGTGACTCACTGCTGAACGAGGCCAAGATGCCTGTTAAATGGTTCGAGTGCTTGCTGTAAGGCAAAAGAAGAGATCACTAGAATTTGTATTTGTTGACTTTCGGAGTCACTATGAACCGTTAATTCTCTTACTTGGGACTGCGTCGACCGACTGTCCTGCTGACTACGTACTGTACAGTATGCCTTCATATTGATGGCGTTACGAATCGTACAATAACCTGAGAACCGAACACCTTCTGCTTGGGATTTGATGTCACGCGGCATCATCACCCCTGCCGTCTGTACCCACGGTGTCCCAAGCATCACACCCCCAGCAGTTCCGGAGAGTCATTAAAGTAACATTGAAAATCCGCCTCAATGTGTCGGATCAGTAACATTGATTGTGTACAATGTTGTGCGCCATTAACATTGAGTCAATGTGAAATTTAGGAAACGGGCGTCGTGTGGTTGCAAGATACTTCCAAGCTGTGTAATCTAGTCGACAAGCCCCTCCCAGTGCGCACAAGCGCCCAGTAGCAATTTTGCGGGTTTGGAGTGCAAGCGGTATCCCCTGCGCAACGCGAACATCTAGCAGCACCGCTGCCGAGCCGAATTCGCTGAAAACTAAATTCGCTGGTGCTGAATTCGCTGGTGCTGAATTCGCTGATACTGTATTCGCTGAATCGAGATAGCTGGCGCTGGATAACGACACTTTTGTGCCACTGCAGACGGGTCTCGTCGAGCAGACAGGCAGCGTAGCCATGCGCGCCTTTAGGTTTCCAGAGACAGCGGACTCCGTCACGGAGGACGATTCCGGTAACGACAGGTATTGTAACAAGTTGTTCCTGCATTGCGACTCAAACGTGCTTCCGCTTTATTTGCATTTAGATTGCGATGTTCAGCGGTTTGAAAATGAACCCACGATCTCTAGGTCTATAGCATCCACGGGTGAGTTGTTATCAATCGATAATTGGAGGAGGCTGGGCTGATGTATCTTCTGTCTTTAAATGTGAATAGAAATCCCGTTCAAAACGCCTAAACGACTGCAAGCGCTAAGAAGGCTTCCAAATCAAAGCGAAGGTCCCTTAAAGTCGCTCTCAGTGATTCAAATCGCCCCGGGGTGGTCAGTTGCAAGCAAACTAATACAGCCGAAACCGGAAGTCCAGGTAATTGGTCATAGCATAGTGTTCACCAGCCATTGCTCTGACGACCGATTAGAAAGCGACGACTATGTTATATACAGGCCATCGAAACATCAGGGAGAACGACTGCGAATGATATCAGGGCGCAGCAATATCAAGGTACAAGTTCCCAAGTTTTCAGATGGATCGCTGTTCGAGTCATGGAATACGTTTGAGGTAGCGTGGAAAAGCTACTGTGCGAGGAATCTTCTCCACTACCGCCTGCGTTCGTCAGAATCCGCCGAGAAAAACAATCAGAAGTACGTTCATAAAGGGTATATTACCCACTGTACAGGTCTAACAATGTTGTGCTGTATTTTACTTGATGTGAGTAGAAGGCTTGCTGGCAAGTATCACTATGTGAAATTTCACATCCCTCCGAAGGCGTTTACGGAGGCGATGCGTGTATACTACTGTACACATGGATGCTGTGATGGTAGTCGTGGTAAGGGCTTTCGCGACCACCGCCACTTTCGCTTTTGCGGCTGCCCCGCTCGGCTGATTGCCAAAGTCGTTCAGCATGATGGGATCATGGCTATTGAAGTAACGCTAGAGGTAATGCATCATACATTGCTAATTTACTCCGATATCGATTGGCTACTGACTCCGCTGTTTCCCCAGAGATCGACCCACCGCCACGCCATCACACGAGACATTTACAATCGACTTGAGCTGAAGAAAATCATCCGCTCGGAAGAACTGGGGGTCAATATCGACTTGTTGTACCAAAACAATGTCCCCATTCGCAATCTAGCAGAGTACATCTCGTGCGAGACCGGTTAGTACACATTCTTGTTGTAAAAATTAAATACTTGGTATATGCTTACACGCATGGCTTTTGTGCAGGAATCGACGTTTCAAACCAGCAGGTTCGAAACCTTTGCCAGGCTCGCTACGGTGGTCCAGCCGTGGAAGCGAGATTGCTTCAGATGCTGACGAAATTTACGGACACCCCTGGGAACGATGCGATGGTGCTCCGGACGGACGATGACGTTGTGTGCGGAGTCGTCCTTATCAGCGCTGCACAAAAAAAGATGGATCAGGCATGGGGAGAGTGTCTCCTGTTGGACTGGATGCACCATACCAATAATTTGGGCTTTCATCTTGGTATGTACTGTATATATTCCGATGTGTTTTAAGAATCTAATTTGGGCACTTAGGCGAGCTTATGGTGACAGCAGCGAATGGTAAAGGGGTCTCCGTGTGCGAGATGCTGGTACATAACCAGTGGAAACAGACCATGCTGGCATGTTTGCAGTTCTTTCAAGAAGTGGTTGGAAGGAATATAACAGAAAGCTTTGTCATTGACAAGGATTTTACAGAATGGGGCGCCCTAAAGGAAGTATACCCATAACGTAAGGTTACTTAAATCACACTCACAAATGGCGTTAACACTAAACTGGTTTTGCTGGTGTCAGGTTCTGCTGTGCCAATTTCATGCTGTGTTGGCCGTTCAAAAGAAGCTCGCCGAGAAGAAGTATGATATCTCCCCGAACCAGCGATAGAGCATAGAAGCATGCTGGCTGGCCGTTATCTATTCTCCCACCGAAAGTGCGTTTGACGACGAATGGAACTCTCTGCGGGACCTGTGCATGGATATATCACCGCCATTTTACGAGTACCTGGAAAGCAACAGGAAAAACTGCACAAGCATGTGGCAAAACATGTTCGCAGCTCGTACTTTACAGCAGGGAATACGACGACAAACAGGCTTGAGGCGTCGTGGCGCCAGATGAAGAGGCTCCTCAACCTGACGACGACGCTGGACAAGTGTCTTGCAGGGATTTTTCTGTACCAGAACACAATAATGCGTAATCTACGCCGTGAGCTGATTGAAAACAGCTACAGCCTTCACTACGACCCCATGTTTCCAAGCGAGATCCAGGACATTGGCGACGCGGCGAGCATTTTCGTTTTCAAGACAGTTTATGATGAATTTGTCAGGTTCAAGCAGTTAAAGGCTCACATGGGAGTGATCGAGCAGGACGAGACGCATGCCGTCGTTCTGAACCGAAGTGGAACGCGATTTCGTTGTCGACTGGATGCTAGTCACTGCAATTGTCAATACTTTGCAACGTTTCGACTGCCTTGTGCACACGTGATGTTCATCGTGTTGGAGGAGTTGGGTATCGAACGCTTGCCAGCATCTATGGTTGCTGAACGTTGGCTTGACAAGCGTTCAGAATCGCTAATTCCAGTGCTTAAGGCTTCTATCACGCTGAACGAGACGCTACGAGAAATGTGTTGGATTCGCGGTGGAGTCGGGTCATCAGCGCCACATTCAGATGTCCCAGGTTGCAAGTTGAGCATTTCTCCTGCACGCCCACGTATTAAATACACCAAGTTGAAGAAGAGTGAACCTTCATCTAGTCAAGTTGTTGTCAGAAGTGATGTGGAGAAATTCAACATAGCAATGGCTATTTTCCAACCACTATTGGACGAACTCGTTACGTCGTCGTCGCTCGATTTCTACCGGAAAATTGATTTGGTATCGGTGGCGTGCTCGGACCTTCGCTCCGCGTTGCAAGGGCTCAGCATTGCCGATTCTTGAGATGAAAGTGGGAGTGTTCCAACTGTGGACTATGACGTCGAAGAATTGGCAGAGGCGAGTCCAAACACTCGCTGGAGTGCTGATGCAGCTTCCCCGTCCAGTATTACAAGTGGCGCTAATGATGGTTCTGGCCTAAGTTTACTCCCAGTCAATCCTTCGGATTGGGAAAAATGATGTTCCAGCCCAGTCCAAATCGTACGTAAAGTTTCAAGGTAAAAACATTTGGGTTTCGCTTCTGCTGCTTCAATTCGAGCCGCGAGCGGTATGCATGAGCCGCACCCTACAACAGCACACCAAGCCGCCGAACCCAGTGATATTTTGATGCTCAAAGCACCAAGTGCAGGCTTGAATGCCATTGAAAAGGACGCGTCACCCAGCCCGAGCCGTACAAACAAGTCGAAACATGAAATGCCAATTGCAGGATCGCCACTGCAGTCAAGCAGAACCGATTCGGGGGACGGAAAAGGCAAATTAATTCTGAAGGCATTATCATTGCCCCGTTCCGTGCAGTCTGACCAAAAAAACAACCTAAGAAGACGCAATTCTACCAAGCCACTTGTTCAGCAGCGTCTCGCCGTGCACGTAGAGGAACCAGAGCCGGAAAATTGGACAGAGCAGATAGATGCGTGGCGTGCAGAACTGTCAGTCGAAGCTGTTACGGAGTGGCTTAGCCACAGCTGCCATCATGCTAAAGTCGCAGATCTGTTTGCAAACTATCCTCAAGTTTGGAACTCGAAGGCAGATTCACGCTTTCGCCCGACGGCAACTACGGACGGAGCGGGAAATGCTATTAGGTCGCTTCCCGTAGTGTTTGAATCCACCATGGTGACGAAAAGTGTCGATGCGGTGACGGCCGTACGGAAAATCACGAAGACGACAGCTGAATTCGCTGTGCTTCTGAAGGGAGGCGTCAAATTTCACCCGTAAGTTTTGCGGTATATTCTGTTATACTATGAATGCTTCTAATTATGCTGCGTAGATCTCTTATCCATGTTATGCAGGACTTTCACCGGTACAAGGATCTACATCGAGTGAAAGTGGCGTCTGTCAAATGGCTGGATTCAGACTGGCAAGAATTACAGTCATATTCATGTAATAGCCTTGATGCTAACGGCAAAACCGTGGCTGAGGTTGCGAGTGATGTGGTGACAAGAGTGAACTTTACTTCGTTGTCAACGACAATTGCCGTGGGCTCAGGAAGAAACGCCGGAGCAACATTCCCAATTACCGAAGTGCTGAGGCGTCTACCTGGTAATTTCAGGCTGAACGATACAGTTGTTCACTGTCAATGCAGAAGATGTGCGAGCAGCACGGAAGGGCGCTCTTCGTGGGCCCCCTCTGCACCGCTTCAACCAGCTGGAAGATCCGCAAAGGCAACTGGGAATACATCGTGGCGCCATGCAACATTGCGAATGTTCATTGGACTCTCATAGTGATCAATATGGAGATTTCGAAGGCGTACGTGTATGATCCGCTTCAGACGGATACATTTGTGGACGAAACAGAGGCCAGAGTGACGGAAATTCTGGTGCCGAAAGTCGACGAATGGCGTCTTGAAACCTTTGGCTCAGCGACGAAGTGGCCGGACTGGGAAGTCGAAGTCTTGGAAGGTCCCATTCGAGGAGATGAAATCAACTGTGGAGTGCTAGTAACGGCTATTGCGTGGTGCTGTCTGCACAACAAAATGGACGGAATCGCTGCGCACAAAGGCGCTTTGTCGAGCCACACCAAGAAAATCTTGCGGCTGAGAATGTTGTGGCACTTGTTGTGTGCACCAGACATTGAAGAAATTGTACCTCCACCCGACAATCGTTCTCGGCACAACGCCGACGTGGACATCTTTTTGGAGGCGGCTGCGCAAGAAAGAATCTGACGAAGTTGGTAAGTTTCCAGAGATGCTGCATAGATTAGTGTATTGGACTGGAGTAGCGGAGCTCAGCGTACCATTAGGTAGGAAGTGAACCAGGATCCAAACTACTAACAGAACAAGTTATTGTTTTCAGGGAACATCGTCATGAGAATTAAGCGTTAGCCTCGAACCTGTGCATCAACCAACATCAATGTTGAGGGTCGTTAACATTGGCCATTGTCATTGATCGTTAACAGTGCTCAATGTTGACGGTGTCCTACATTGACCAAATCCCTTTAAGCAAGTGACCTAAAGCCACAGGTCGCAGACTAGTTCGAATGCTTATTCAATGCGCTGATGTACTGCTTGGACCAGATTTCAGCGTGGTGCTGAAAGAAAAGCGCGTCAGCTTGAGAACGTTGGTGCTGGCGATCCGTGAGCGCGCGAGAGAGATCCGATAAAGTCGATCTCGATAGCTCATCAGGTCGAAATGAGTTGGATGTCATCTCGCGTGGAAGTGTTCGTATCCCAAACGGTGGAGATTTACCAGCAGTGAGGGTAGCCTCCGACTCGGACACGGCCTCGGGCGGCATACGTGCGGCGCCAGGTCGCGTGGAAGCCTCGGAGTCTCCAACCAGAAGCAAAACATCCTCGCGCACCTCCTGTACACCGTCGCCGTATCAGCAGCCTGCTGAGCAGGAAACACCCTAGCGGGTCGTGTCTGGGGGGAGGCTCCATAGCGCAGTCGCTGACCCTCGTTGTGCCGCGCTCGATGCATTTCGCACAGTTGCAGCATCTTCCCACTTTTAATAGCTCTCACTTCCTCGCAGCCAGGGTATCGGCATTGAGTTTCGCGGAGTGTCGGTGGATGTTTTTCGCAGCGGCGCTGTCGCTGTTTCTTTGCTTGGTAGCGGCGGTGAGTCTCGCACATTGTGTGTGGCTTGCCATTCTTCTTGATGGCCAGGCGGCCACAACATCCACTTGAGTAGGCACACTGGTTGGGCTAAGAAACCATCAACATAGATTTATTAACGAAGAGAGCGTGGGAAGGAATGACATCGGCATGCTTGCTTACCTTCTTGGCCATTTTGGCAAAATGTCCGTTGCCGTCCGCGTGAAAAAAGTCACTCTGAGTGAAAGTGACCGCCCGAGTTGTTGTCACTCTTTGCAAGTAGACTACAAGTCACTCGCACCTTGCCTCCAGTTACAAAGTGTACCAGCATACGCAACACAGCAATCTTTAAGTAGCGCGATGCAGAAACACAGTCTATTTTTTAAATAAGAACAATATATTTTTAGCTGAGGCTTCATCTTCCATCGTATGGATAGGTACGATCATTTTTGCAGCATGCTTGGCTTGAAACCTAGTTCCCGAGAGTTAGGGGCTTAAAAAATGCTTACAATTATCAACTTTGACGGACGACGGGTATCGTCCCGTTCGTCCCGGTCCCAGCTCCCGGGAACTTAAGAACGCGCCTAAGAACTCTGTGCGTGGTTTCATCGCACCAAAAGTCCACGCTACGACAGATCTTGTCAAACGAGCTGTGGACGAACAGAACTCGAGCTGCGAGCCGAGAGCCGGGGGGAGGAGAACCGCATCAAGCCATCGAGCTGCATCGTCCTTGAAAGGCCACCAACGGCAGAGTCCGAGACCAGGCTCGCTCGCTTTCGCGCTGCCTGCCTCGTGCTTTCCCGAGGCTTGCAATCCAGCGTCGCGGATGCCTCAAAGATTTGTCGCTTCAGCATCTTCCTTTCGCAGCACCTCGTCACAGCTTTGCCATTTTGACCGGAACCGTGGAGCCACACTCGCTTACACCCCCGCGACGAACAGCACTTCGCCATACCATCCACTCTCAAGACAACTCAAGGGACAGGTACGACACTTCCGTACGCCAGTAAGTAGAAGCGTCAGCACGTCGGTACGCTCGAGAGCTTGATCGACGCAAACACGTGCACTGGCGCGGACACCGGCGGCTGCCAGGTCGTAGGCCCAGCTCTTGACGCAGCAGCATATCCACCCTCCACACGCACAATAGCTCAGCCCTTAAGCCTGTACGGAGTGTCGTCACGCAGCGATTTTGATCCAGCAATGATACTGCTCTCCGGGGCGGTGGGCTGGCTGTAAGGGCAGCTTCATCGGACATAGCTGCGCAACCGGCACTGCTGAGCAGAACAGCAGACGGCTCGAGCTGCTGAAGCCCTTTGCCATCAGTGCCTCTCATTACAGGTGTGCGGTGCGTAGTTGCTGCCCTCGGCCGCAACGCTGTCGTTCACGAAGCACACGTCCCAGCAGTTAACACTGCGTTCATCCGTGCCTGTTCTTCGTGAGGGACTCATTGCTGCACTCGCACACAAAGAACAGCAAACGAGTGTGTACTAGGGCCACAAGAACAAGAGCTATGGAGTGATGTAGTGTCGAACCTTGTCCAGCGGCAGGGCTGGCCGCATCTGGGGGCCTCGTGCTCGATAGAGGCGTTGGATAATTACAGTTGAAAAATCATAAAGCAAATATAACGTTAGGAATCAATGTTAGCGATATATCACAATGTGAGCTCTCAATGTCGCGCAGAGGCAACATTTCAATGTTGCTTTAATCAATGCCGCAGATCCGAGCTGTATTCCGAAAGCTACAGCAGAGATTTGCTTTGTGTGTTTGCGCCGTGCCCTGGTTGGGGATGTACGAATAGCAGTCTATCCTATCCGGAAGCGGCGGCAGATCTCCCAGCTCATTTGGCATTCTTCCGTCTCCGGCAAACAGAGCACTCTTCGGGTTCAAGACCGTCGAAATGGCTTCAAATCCCGTTATCCCGACAATTGTCGCCGTTCTACTTGGTGTGATGCTACCCATCAGTGCCTCTGAAGCTTCAAACTGGCCAAGTTTGTGCTTCCACTTCATGCTCAAACGCAGCGCCATGACCGTGTACGGCCAGTCGAGCTTCGACATGTTCGCCAACCCTGTCGTGTCCGATAACCAAGATACTGTACTCTACGACGTCTTGGCAACGTTTAGTGACGGATCAACGACACACAAGTACACCCTCATCGACGGAATTGGGTACTCTTCGACGGGTGACAGCGAAGTAAACTGCCTGGACTCAGAAGCGGGTAAACTACCGGCGGTTAACTCGATCGTCGCAGCTCTAAATGACGCTGTAGCTGTGTCCAGTGACTCTATTGACTGCCCAAGTGGAAAATTGTTCAAGATCACCGTCCACGGTATTGATTTAGCACTGTGCGCTTCAGGTTCGTCCGGATTCACGCTGTCTAACAGCGACATGGACGTCACGGTGGAGTTTATGACGAATCATATCGCTATCCAAGTACCGAGTGCAGATATGAGTGAACGATGTGAGAAAGTGGCGTCTTCGACCGCTATGACTTCATTCGGAAAGTCTATACTGACCGGCCAGTCAATTTCTAACGAGGGTCGGAGCTTGAAAGCCGCGTTCGACTTCTCCTTTAAGGGGTCTTCATGCGAATGCAACTCGAAGCCCCGCCCGTGTATCTTCATCCATGGTATGGGCGTGGAGGAAGAGTTGCCTCATAACCAAGACAATTTTACGGAGTACTGGGGGGACCATTTGGTCGACCACGCGCCGTGCTGCTCATCGATGCAGTTTGCGCACCTCAATACGGTGAACAACACTTGGATGAGCGCACTACAACAGAAAAAAGTGTGCGACCGAGCGCTTGCAGTGAGCGACTCCAGCTCAGACGGCGTCATAACCGAAACAATTGTCATAACGCACTCGATGGGCAACTTGATGCTCGCTGGGGCTATCGCGAACGGGAGGTGCATGTTGGACGCGAGTTCGACGTGGGTGGGCTTGGCTGGGCCTATGAAGGGGAGTATGGCTTCAGACTTTATTCAAGAGTCTTGTGCTGGAGAAACTAATATCGTCTGGGAGAAGATTGGAAATGTTACGGGACGATGCCCTGCGAGTACAGCGCTGAAGTCTCTGGCGTACGATAATGGGACCCATGTCAATGAGGAGATGAAGGCAGCGTATACAGCAGCGCAGGAGGTTTACCGGACTCATATCCACGCGTTGATGTGCAGCAGTTGGTACTCCGGTATTGCGTCAAAGTACCAGGCCCAGTTCTGGGCGATAGGCACCATGGTCCCTCACAAGTCGCGCAAGAATGACGGCATGGTCGAGTTTGAGAGCTGCTCCGCCGGGTTCCCGAAGTCCGAATTCGGTGAGAGCTGGAAAGATCGTTTCTACAAGACACATCTGAATCATTATGATATGGAGTTTCTATCAGGCGATGCGATCCTCAATGGAGAGAAAATGCCTGTGAAGTGGTTCGAGTGTTTGCTATAAGCCCACTTGCAACTGATAACCTAGAAATGAAATTGATCATATTATATGACTCTTATACGTATTCAAATTTCAAGCTAATATTTCTTGCCGCACCTAAAGCAAGCACTCGAACCACTTGATAGGCATCTTCTTCTCATCCAACAGCGCGTCTCCATACAGGAATTCGCTGTCGTAGTGATTCAGCTTGGTCTTGTAAAACGGCGAGCGCCAAGTGTCTCCGAATTTCGACTCGGGGAGCCCCGCGGCGCAGCTGTCGAACTCCACCATGCCATCGTTCTCGCCCGACTTGTACGGAACCGCCTTGCCCAGCACCCAGAACCCCGGTTGGTACTTGGACATCAACCCAGAATACCCAGCACTGCACATCAACGCCGATACATTCGAAGTGTACGCCTTCTGAGCGGCAGTGTACGCTGCATCCAGCTCCTCCGAGCTGTAGTTCCCTCTCTGACTCGGAAGCGACTTCAACGCTACAGTTGGGGGACACCGACCGGTGATATTCGCCACTTCCTCCAGCACAAAGTTTGTCTCGCCAGCGCACGTGTCTTGGACGAAATCCGAGGCTCTACTGCCTTGCATGGGCCCAGCCATCCCCACCCACGTGGAGCTTGAATCCAACTTGCATTTGCCCGTTGCGATGGCCCCTCCAACCATCAAGTTCCCCATGGAATGCGTGATGATAATGGTGTCCGCGATGACAGTCTTGGAGCTCCGTTTACTGACCGACACAGCGCGATCGCACACTTGTTGCTGCAGCGTGTCGTTCGTCCACGCGTTGTCCACCGTGTTGAGGATCGTGTACTTCATCGACTGGCAGCACGGCGCGTGGTCGGTCAGGTTGCCCCAATAGTAGGAGAACGAGTCGACAGTGTGAGGTTCCTCTCGGTCGACGCCCATGCCGTGGATAAAGAGACACGGACGCTTGGTCGACTTGCAAGTACAGGAGCCATCGTGAGACGAGCTCGAGCGCTCCGATGAATCGTCATCGTCGTCCCAGAACGTGATGTCGAACTCGGTTTCCAGCTTCCTCTCCACTTCAAGGAGTGACGAATCTCCGGTAAGCAGTGACCTTCCTAGTGCGGTCAGTGAGCTTGGAGATGCTACCGACTCGCACTCCAGAGTGGTGTCAGGCTTTGCAATCTCAACGCGGGGATCGAGGTACTCCACCGCGATCTCAATGTCCGTCCCGGTCATCGTAAACCCGGACGAACCTAATGCACACAGTTCAAAGGAGATGCCGTTCACCGATACTTTGAAGAAGTTGTCGCTTGAGCACTGAGCAGCAGTACTGCCACTCCTCCCATAAGCACTTGATACTGGCGTGGCCTCGTTCAGAGCGTTGACGATGGTGTTGATTGGCGGCAGTTTATCGGACTCCGCGTCCAAGCATTCCGAAGACGCTGTGTCTTCATCTGAGGAGCGAGTTGTCAAGTACGAAATGCCGTCGGCGAGCGTGTAGTTAACTTGAGTTGACTCTTCCGTGAACGTCGCGAATACGTCGTAGAGGATGTTGTCTTGGTTGTCGGAGAGGACGGGGCTCGCGTGCACGTCGAAGTCGGATTGGCCATAGACGCTCATTGAGCTGCGCTTGAGCGTGAATTGGAAGCGGAGAGACGGCCAAGTCGTCGCCGGTTCATCTTCGAGGCCGCGATTGAAGTCGAGTTGTGATTGCCCGGATAGAGCGAGTGAGACGCTGAAGATTGCCGACAAAGAGAGGAAACACCGCAGCATGTCGGTCGGTTTGTTTCTTGCGCTGATGTGTGTACCAGGAAGCAAATTGGAATGTGAGATCTGTTGTCGCCTTCGACATGACTGATATCCAAACCACGAGGGCGTCAAATATCATCGAGAGTAGGTTGGTTTGCTGGTACACCGGGATATCCATCCGTACTCGTGTCGTGGGTAAGGAAACTTGATTACGGTGGGAAATCAGTTTGGCCGCGATGGTGCAGTGATCACTCGTTTGTCTTTGAGCAAATTGATCCCCTTCCGGTCAGAAACCCTTGCAGCTGGAAAGGATGAAACGGCACCCCTGACTCAGCTGCCACCTCCTAAAAATCCTTGCCTCATTTCAAAATGTGGTGTCACAGAATATCTTCGCTTGGGGCCCGCAGCCTCGGCTTTTCAAGGCATGGTCGTAGTCACCAAGTTGGTGGCACAGCGCTCGTGCTACAGCCATCATTGCACGGGGAGATCTGTAAATTCTAAAACCAATCCAAATCGCACTGATAGTATCAGTACGTTCCAGACCAGTTCTAAAACTCCCAGATATTATTTGAGGTCTTTTTTTGCCCTGTACCTTTCAGTTTGGATCCCTTCAACCAAGCGCAAGACCATGACGCCGACGGTGCCGTGCCTCCCGCCCTCTCTACTCGCGTACATCCTGGAGTTCGCTCTCCCGAGCTTCACCCAGAGTCTGGCCCCACAACCCCGGTACCTATGAAACAGTTGAAAAATGTGGTGCTGGCGTCCAAGAGCATGCTCGCATCCGTTCGAAGTCTGGTAGCCGACTATCGATCTGCCACATTCTGCTTAAACGCGGCCGATTTAGAATTGATGGAGCAATTCCCGACCCAAGAGGCCTCAATTCGAGATTTTCGCGTCCAATTCAAGAGGAAAAACTATCATTTCCAGGCTCGGAGGAAGTTGGAAACTCCGACTATCAGTTGGAATATCGTTCTGGGAAATATGACGAGGCTGAAGAAACTGGATCTGGGTAGCATGCCGCCACTGTGCCAGTGTATTCCTGAAATACTCGAGGCTGCGTCAACGCATTGCCTCTTTCTGGAATTCCTGGTCTTGCCAGAACCGAGTGAACTTGATAGAAACCTCATCAATCTAACGGATGAAAGTCTCGATGTGGAGGACTTTGTGCCGCAAGTGGTTCAAGCTCTGGGGAGATGGCACTCGAAGGGGTATTGCGGGGCATTGAAGCAGCTGACCGTTCCGATTCATCCAGGGGAGGGTCTTTGTCGTCGCAGCACGGAGCTTCTTGAGGGGATAGCGAAGTACCGCCCGAGAGTCGAGTACTTGGATTCGTGTGATGACACTGACTATGAATCGAACGCGCAGTATGTGTGGCCTATTTCTTTGAAGACGTGGGAGACGTTCAATGCGTCCTGTACTGCTTTGAGGCAGTTTAATTTCGCTCTCGCTCCGTTCGCTGACCCGTTCTTCCGCGTCTTTGGAGAGCACGTGAAGTCTAAATTCAAGAGTTTATCGCTCTCGGCGAACGCGACGTGGGATTACGAAGATTATTTGCGGGATATTGGTGGTTTGGATCAAAATTCTACGCGACTAGGCTACGGTGCACTTGCCACGTCCCCCAGCTTCGCGCTTATGGGATGTCCAGCTTTGACAACACTGTACGTCCAGATAGACTTCCATCGCAACGAAAATCCAGACTTTCCAGGGCGATACGTGAACGCCGATGTGTATGGAGGCACGTCCTGGGAGACTGTGGCCGAGTACTGCCCGCGGCTGGAGTCGATCGAGATGAACGACACTTCCACTGGCAGAAACTTCAAAGTCTTGTCCATCGAGACGTTAACAGGTCGCACACTTTTGGCTCTGGCGGGTCTCAAGAGGCTGTCTGCGGTGGAACTCGCTCATGCTCGGTTGACTGGTAAGGATATCTTCGAGTATATTCGATACGTGTCAAAGGTGGAGGATATCATTGGCAAGCAGCGAGTTATCCACCTTAAAGTTGGGGGACACGTGCGCATGGAATTTTCGATGCCATCTTTCTATTCGGAGATTCTGTCGCTTTTGATCTTGCTCTCTCAGGAGAGCGAGGAGTTTCTCGGTGCTTCACTCTGCCGCCAGAAGTCCATAGTGCATGTGTGGAATCCGTACAGGTCAAAAGTCAACTCTTTCTGGTGAGGCGGGTATTTGACCGAACAACTGAGTGGCGCGCTGGAGGCGGTGAAAGCAGCTCATCCGTCGTTGGGAGTGGCGGTGCATATCCAGGGACGCGATGGAGACGAATTCAGCCGAATTGAGAGGGTTACTCTCGATTGGGGTCATGCTCACCAACGCGAATTCTTTAATATGGTGGAAGATGAAGAGGATCGTGGCATGTACGTCGAGGCCAGCATATTCGAGGTGAACAGTGGCAATGAAAGCGACGAAAGCGACGAAAGCGACGAAAGCGACGAAAGCGATGACGATGATTGAAATCATGAACGACTGAGAGCCGGCGATACCATGAAGAGCGATGATTTATGCGGTGTTTGGGGATGCTGATCAAGGTCACCGTATACCTGTTAACAAGTTTTGGTTTCAACAAGTCGCTTATATTAGTCTTACTGTATTTGTATATGTTTCGACCTGAAAAATAAAAACACTGCGTCGTGACGGGGTGTTCAAAGAGCCAGGCAACCATTTCCTGGATCGGATGACGTGCTTTACATGTTGGTTAGCAGACTGCTACAGCACAGTATGCGGTTCTACACATTTTGAAGCAAGCATACATTCGATCCGTACATGTACGATACCACATAGGTACATTCGTCGTGTATTATACACGTTAGCGATTACATATCGCTCCTTGGTGGTTACTGACTTTGGTTGTGATTCTTCACGCAAATAAAAAAGGCTTCGCGAAGGCTGGGATAGGATTGGTTTCACCGCAATTGATAAACTCCGCCGCTCGAATCATTCGCACTACTTATTCCGCTTAGGATACTTCTTCGTGAACGACGTCTTCTAGCGTTCCACTAACGGCGGTATATTGGGTTCCGGAGCGGACCTTCGACTTAAACTCGTGGGTGCTCGCTGGCCGACCCCTGATGCGACCTCGCTAGTCGTGTTAGTAAGACCTGCGCCAAAATATCATACCATGCTGTTTCGCAAGCGCTTCAACTTACCGGTTTATTTACGCAATCCGCAATGTACCGCCACTATGTGCACGATGTACAACCGATTTTCGAGCAAAATCAATAAAGCGAATCTTGACTCAACGAAGTTGAATTGAACTGCTCCAGTATTCTTGAGAAGTCGAGAACACGCGGTCACTCGACACATGTATAACTTGACCTAAGATATGTTACCGGTTCATCATCGGCTTCGACTGGACGGGGGGGGGGGCAGCGCCCGAATGAATCCTGTTTGGGCTGTGATATCAGCACTTCGTCGCTTCCTATCCCAGTACGAGCTGAGAGTCTCGAAGAGACTCGAGCAGCGCTACTGTTTTCAACTCCCAAATTCCAGAAACTACCGTCTATAATAGCATTGTGAGTCCATGCATTTTCTACAAGAGGCTGTCCAGAGCTGCCAACGCAAGCTCGCATCCAAGTCTTCACGAAAACCCTATTCATCATGATTAAGTATCGCAAATTACTATTCATTAATAGGTCTTACTTAAGTACACAACTAGTACGAAACACAAGTCCAGTAAGTTATAATAAGTGATTCGTCCAGCAGTGGTAAATGCTAGCAATAAACCCCTTGTTGAAGAATAATACAGGAAGCATGCTTGCAACTAACTGACTATTAACTACTCCAGGTTCTGTAAGCACAAGCTATAATAAAGCTTATTTATTACAATGAATCGTCATGCTGCTTTTTGTTTTCTTAAGTCATGGCGTAAAATAAATTTCTGATTTTAGTGGACAACGAAATGCGTGGTGGAAATTTATCTCCATGATGGAGATAAATTTCCACCACATGGAGACTCCATGTTCTATTGATTTTAATGGCCGAGAAGTACGCCTTGTACTGCCACGATAACTCGTGTTAGTGTATAGCATCGAGTATATCGGTTGCTTCGGCTACCGCTGTAAGTTGTGCCCGCCTCATTGCCGCTGCGATAACGGCTGGAAATCGCGTTGAGCTGAGCCTGCTCAGACCCAAGCATCCCCCTATCCGTAGTAGGACCGGTACTTGTTCAAAATCTCGAGCAACTGCTTGTTACTCAAGCCATGTTTGTACTTGTCTAATTTTCCTTCGACTGTCGATGGGGTGTATCCCTTGGTATGCTTCCATTTTGAAAAGATCGAGCCGTAGTCGTCCGCGTCCCCCAGCAGTTTGAGGATTTTGTCGTTGCTAAGTCGTTCTTCTTCCTCCGCGATAGTTTCACGGCTACGCAGCAGTGCATCGAAAATGTGAATGGTGATGGTCCATCAATATCCATTACCCATAACCATAATGGAGGGAATCGTGTCTCAAGGGACCTACCCTAATGCTATACAAAAACTAAGTATAATGACCCGCTGAGACCTTGAATGCTAAGCTACGACTAGCATGCTGGCTGCGGCTCGTTCATCGCGCCTACACTACCATTTCCCGTTTCGCACTCTGCTGATCAAGCCTCCTGTCTAAGCCCTCGCCCAAAATGAGCTTCGCCGTCGCGAACCGGGATCTGGTCGACGCCCTGTTCGACCAGGTCAGCGACAAGCTTTGCAACTCAATCCGCACTCAAGCTTCTAGTGCTTTTCGACAAACTGCTGGACGAGTTCGAGAGTGCCGGCTCATGCACCAAGCACCTCGCAATAGGCGCCAAGGCCGTTGCAGTTCCTGACTTTGAAAACGGAATTGTAGAAGTGCAAGATGGCCGCTCCAAAGAGCTTACCAAGGCGGAGATGAGGGCGCTGGCGCGCTTTGCCCGAACGGAGACAGACGTGGGTGAAGACGAAGCCGGAGGTGCCCTCGGGTTCGCTGACGCTGTGCTTCACGAACGATGTGTAAGTGCCGAGCCCCAGTATGGGGACTTGGCGTGGATCCCACCGACGTCCGATGACGTCGAGAGACTTCTCGCAGGCGGGGATGGTGTACAGTGACCAGCGGATGTCGATGCTGCCGGACACGTTGGAGCTTATCCTTTTTCTGCGCTTCAACCGTTCTCTCTGGAACGAAGTCTCCGTCGCTCAAGTGCTTCGCCGCCAGGAGCAGTCGCGCAAGCGCAAGCGCCAACTAACACTTTTTGAAGACGGTCAGGCATTAGTATAAGTTGCTTAGGGAAATGACCATAGGTGTATGGTCCCTATCCGAAAGATATTGATGGCACCTGTTCCCTCCGCATTCCCTGATTATTTTCGATGCACTGCTACGCAGGAGATGTCTGTCGTTGCCTTCATTGTGACCAACGGTGACTAGTGATGACCGTCGAGGCGAAGGGTTTCTCAGCAACGACGTTGTTGGGTGCGAGGAGGGCGGCCACAGCAGCCAGCAGTAGGACGCAGGAGTAATGCATGGTAAGCGGGTCGGCAGTTGCTTGAGAACTGGAGAGGAAATTGCAGAGTGCGAACCGCAGTTCGGCCAAAGATATTAGCTCGCTTTGGGCCCTTCATTCGCTCTACGTGGGGAGACGTGCTGGGGGTTGTTTGTACAGTACATCGCAACTACTTCTAATCACGCTGTCTCGCTTGGCTGGCCCTACAGCCCATGTTTTGGAATAGGGTTAGGGATAAAGGCATACTAAAACCAAGTAAGGTCTCCAAACATGTAAAACATGCTGAAATCATGGACATCCGTGTTTCGGTTTTCAGGACGGGTGTCATGGCACCCAAATCTATTGCAAATCCCTGGGAACTGCTGCTAAATGTGGCTCTACCTGTCCTTAAAACCTTTTGAAGGCCGACCCAGCGCTAGGCAGGGAACTGTAGACCTAAGCCTTGCTTCGGGGCTACGTTTGCGGGTTGTTCATGCTTCTCAAACGCCACTGATGCCGATTTGGTCTCTGCATCACGATAGATTTGCGGGCCATTTCACCCCCTCCAATCCGAAAACATGGGCTGTACATTTTCCGATGTTTCATTCGGGGTCAGGTTAGATAGGGCAGCTTTGTACTGTATAACCAAATATTTGCTTTACACCATAATTTTTCCACGGTAATAAGTTTGCGGAGCACGGACCCGCAGTCCCCAAAGACACACAACACCAGCACAACCGTCAGGCAGAGCTTCCTGCGCCATGGGGCTCCGCTCCTCACCGCGAGCAGCTCCGCGCCGCCCCCCCCCCGCGCCATCCCCACCAGGACCAGTCGCTATGTCACGAGTGTGTGGGCACTTCATGCTTTGCTAGCAGCGATAGCAGATCGCTGCGGTCTCTGGCGAGCGGTGCACCGTGACTAGTGCTGGTGTTGTTAATGAGAGAACTGGGTGCTGGCTCGTGCTCATGCGCATGTTACCCCTGCTACATATCCTAGTACTGTATCTACTGCTTCCAACGGTGTCACCACCTGGAGCGACAGCAACCCATGGATGACGCGGCGCGCGGTCTCCATGCCATGCAGCTCGGGGGCCATTCACCTCGCCGATTGATGATGCAATCCAGTGGTGCCATTGATCGGCTTCAACAGGTATAAATCTGTCCAAGTTGCCCCAGCTGCCCTGAGCTTTTTGGTCAAGGCAGATTGGACAGAAATAAACGACTCTGATTGACCGAGAGATTTGCCCCACTTAACCTGCCCCCGAATGAAACATCCCCTCATCGCGTCAGTTTGCTGTCAGCAAATATTTGGGGGGGGGGGGGTTAACGATTAACCGTGTTGTTGGTTATCTGGACTTCTCAATATGCAGAATTGTACACTAGCTATCATACACAAATGTAAATACTGGCGTCGTAGACTACAACGTGTCAGCAAATATTGTTATCATTGGTCAGGATGGCAGTCGAGCTTTGGTTTACTGTAGCGAATGCACACGGAAAGGGAGATTTTTTATTCGTTGCTGGCGTCAACGCAGCCATTGGACGCTGACCAGGGTGTTATGCCCACGTTAGAATCAACTAGAGAGTTCGGCTGGTAATGTTCTTCTAAAATCCTTAAAAGGATTAAAAACAACACTGGGATTTACTCAATTGTTATCCGTTATCATCGTCCATGAAACTATTCGCCGACCTGTGTACCCTCCCGGAGCAACGCTCCGGGTTGCCAATGCTTGGACGGAGCTTTACTGTAACTTACTGAAACCGGGTACTTTTATTTCCAAAAGCGGGTATTCATTAATTTACTTCTTAAAGCTACGAATTATTACATGTGGTCGTGGTTTAACTCTCAGCAACTACGACTAAAAGCTACAAATTGTTGTTAACTCGGTTCAGGGATTGTTTGCTCGATTTGTACTCCAATCCAAGGTTATCACTAAAACTACGTTGCTATTACTCTTTATTTTTCCAGGGTTTCACGATTTAACGAAGTGCTTATGATACGCATCCGCTGAAGCATACTTTACTGCTGGGTAGTGCTTGTCAATATCTCGTGCGTGCTAACCCATTATCTGCATATTGCATGATGGGTTGCGCTTCGAATGTTGTAAAGCTTAGTAAATGTACACAGTACATGTACATGCAACGGAGAGTGGACTAACTACCGGTAAGACCAGCAAACGCCGCTTCTTTTGCGAAGCTTTGACCACTGAGCACATGATCACTACTGCATGTACTCGGATAAGGTAATTCCTCTGTTGGCTATAGCGAACTGCTGGTATTGTGCCTTTCCAAAACTTTGGCCAATCTGACCTCAAAAAGGTGGTCTTAAGAAGGAGAGGGTAGGGCTAGACCTAGGATTTGCTGTTGGCCTTGCATCGGATTACGGAAGTCCTACGTAGGAGTTCCGTCTTCATCTAAAGGGTACCTTTTTGGAAATAAGGACCGAATGGCCATGTTAAGCTGGCCATTTGGGCCTTCGTAGAACTAACAAGTCCTTCGTAGGACTAGATCAGGCCAGTGCGCCTGAAAGCATCTGTGGCAAATGCATAGTTTGGCCGCACTCGTACAGGCGGAGGCTCAGGCAGCACCGCAACCAGGTCACCGTGCTCAGCGTGGAGCTACGTACGTGCGCTACAGGTATAGCGGTACTGAACGTGCTCACTTGTCGGCCTACCTTTGCAAGCCATTCGCTCAGTTTACATTAAGTTTTTGTTTAAGCATGGTTTTACTGGCCCTGGTACTAACTTTTATGAGGTCTTACGTAGGAGCAAAAGTCCTACGTAGGACCTCAAATCGGAGTGCGTTTTGCCAGATAGGCACAATACATGTACCCTGATACTGTAGTAAACCGTATGCGGTGCTCCGCATTTGTGGCGACCATACAACCGATCCGTACATGTACAAGTGCCACATAGGTACATCCGTCGTCTAAATGTCCACTGCACTGTATGCAGTGGACGTTTCTTTGGTGTGGTGAAAGGCCAAACTGGTTTTGGGCTCGGTCATTCTACTATACAAATTTTGGATGACCTTGTACAAAATACTCAGGCTTCGTCAAACTAGGATATCCGTCCTAGTGCCTATATTACCTTAATGAAGGAAGGCTGGGGACCCTTAATATAGGATGTATCTCTGCTCGATACTTAATGAAGCGGATGAAGCCTAATCAACGACTGCGCTGTGCGCTACTTTCACTAGCTCCAACTTGGAGCATGTTTCGCAGTACTTGGAGGCTCCAAGTACTGCGAAGCATGTAGCTCGTCTTCTGGCGAGAAATCGGTGAGTTGACCCCAATGCTCACTCTTCATGCGTTTCAGGACCGAGATCTCCCCATGTCTCGGTTGTTTTGAGCTTAGATAGGCTGTTTCCAAACCTTCGATCGACTTGATACTCTTCCTTCAAGCTACGATGCTGGGCCCAAATTTTCCCTACCACCGAATCGCCGTACTGCCTGGTAAATCGGTCTTCATGCCTGTTAAATGACTCGGCAAACGCGCCATGAGTGATAAGAGCAGATTCCTTACGAGTCGCCATGGCGTATACTGTGTCCTGGGCGGACAACGTAATGCCCAATAGATCCTTGTTCAGCATCACGAACTACGAGAACCAAGCCAAACTGTCTCGCATCTCTTAAATTAAAGTTCACTCGAAAACAATGACGCCTTACACTCAGTCTTCACCTCACTTAAGCATCAGGGCGGTTCTGGAGCGTTGTCACTAGCTTATTGCGGGCCGAGTACAGTACTGCTCGGATGCAGTGACATGTTTGTACTGCAGTTACTCAAATCATAACTTGGCTGGCTGCGCGAGATCCGTGAGCACAGACAAACTATCCACCTCAAACTGATCGAAAGCGAGCTACCCTTTTCTTTTTGCAGCGCAACCCATTATAATAGTTGCGCTTGAGTGTCAAAAAAACTCGCAGGAGTCATGGATAGAATCCCACCGGGTTTCACCATAGTGAAGACAGCTCCCTACACTACGTTTGGTAGACACGTGCGTATGCGTGAAAGACATCTCTGAACCTAGGATCGTGCGAAAGTCACAACAAAGCTGTCTAAAACCAAGAGCAATTGGTTCATGGCCAGGTATAAGTAGTTCATAACGGAAGCACCAATAGTCTAGATCACAACAATTGGTATGCAGCCATCCTGTTACAGACAACGACGGATAAATCCGGCATAACTGAATGACATCCTCCATAGTAAATGTGCCAGAATTCTCTGTCGGGAACGATAGAAGGCAATGACATAAAATACACGTAACGGAGCATAAAGTACACACAAATTTAGAGAAAGTACTTAAAACCATATGGAATACAAATGTCAAGTGTAACTCTCGAAGCTGATTGGCTATCTGAATTACTTGTTGTAAAAAGTACAACATATGTGTGCCGGGTTTTGCGTTGCCGTATTTATCCGTCGTTGTCTGTAATACAGGACGCTGGCAGAGCCTTAATTTAGGAAGTGCGCCCAATTTATGTTCATCCTTCCTAGTTTTACGATGCCTGAAAATACTCTTGGATTACTCACAAGCCAGAATGGAACCGTGCACATCGGCGTGCGCAGATGGTCCTTGCTGTCACATTGCCACATATGGCATGCAAAAATCTGGCTTCCGTACCACAATTATCCACAATCAAACGGCAAAATGTACGATTACTATGTCATTAGTGCCTTTGTCGATCTGCTTTCGCCGCACCAGCACTTCTCCATCTTTCCCCATGGTTCTCCCTTTGGATGTGCGTTTGCATGGTTGTATGCAACCAGCCTCAACAAAATAACACATAAGAAACTCCTTGTCCTCGTTCAGTTTCGTATTCATTGTCCACCCACCACTAACGGAATTCGGTCGGAACGATGGCGGGGTCTCTCCTGAACTCAGCGCTGGCGTTTGCCTTGCTACTGGTCGCTACAGTTCAAGCCAATGCCGTTCAAAAGACCGCGGACTGGCCGTCGCTACGCTTCCACTTCACGCTCAAGCGCGATACCATGAAAATCCACGGCCAGTCGCAGTTCGACATCTACGGCAACCCCATAGTATCAGCGAAGACGAACACTGTGCTCTACGACGCGTTCGCCACGTTCACGGAGCATACGACGCTGTACAACTACACTCTACTCCACGGAGTGGCCTACTCTTCGAGTACCCCGTACACGGGTAGTCCGGAGGACGACAGCAAGGCGAAACCTACGGTTGCGTGTCTGGATAAGGAGACGGCTAAACTTCCGTCCATCAACGCCATCGTGGCTGCTATCGGCGATGCCACCGCTGTGAACAAGGCGAGTGGCAGTAACTTCGACTGCTCCAGTGGCAGTTTGTTCAAGGTTACGGTAAATCGCGTTGAATTCGCGCTGTGTGCGTCGGGTTCGACTGGGTTTAAGCTGCAGGGCACGGATATGGACATCTCGGTGGAGTTTTTGGAGAGTCATATCGATATATATGTCCCTAAACTGGCTGAGAAGAAGAGATTGCAGTGCACGTCCGTCGCATCGCCAAGTCCAATTACCCCTGTTGGGAAGGCGCTGCTTACTGGACAACCGGTGCCTCATAGCGCGAGACAGCTGAAGGAGGAGGGAAGCTTCACTATCGGATCGAAGTCTTCGTGCTCGTGCAAGTCGAAGCCTCGGCCCTGCGTCTTCGTCCACGGACTTGGAGTGAGCGACGAATTCCCGACGAACCACGACCAGTTTACCCAGTACTGGAGCGACCACGTGAACGGCCATACTCCATGCTGTACGTCGTTGAAATTCGCCCACCTGAACACTGTCAACAGCACGTGGAACAGCCCCGAGCTTCAGGAAAAGCTCTGCAACCGCGCACTCACAGCCAGCAACACCAGCACCAACTCAGCGATCACGGACACGATCGTGGTTACGCATTCCATGGGCAACTTGATGTTCGCTGGGGCTCTTGCAACTGGAAAGTGCAGTCTGGATGCGAGCTCGACGTGGGTGGGGATGGCTGGGCCAATGAAGGGCAGTAAGTGCTCCGACTTCGTCCAGGACTCGTGCGCTGGTAAGACCAACATGGTCTGGGAGAAGATCGGCAGCATTACGGGCCGTTGCCCCGCTAACATCGGGCTCAAGTCTCTCGCGTACGAAGGCGGGAACTACAGTACTCCGGAGATGAACGCCGCCTACGCCGCTGCTCAGCAGGTCTACCGGACGAAGGTATCTGCTCTCATGTGCAGCAAGTCGTCCCAGGGACTGACGTCCAAGTATCAGGCCCAGTTCTGGGCTCTGGGATCCCTGGTCCCCCACAAGGGCCCGAACGACGGCATGGTGTCGTTCGAGAGTTGTGCCGCTGGGCTCCCTGCGTCAAAATTTGGCGACAACTACCGTGATCCCTTCTACGTGACGAAATTGAACCACTACGACATGCAGTTCCGCGGTGGAGACTCCGTCATGGACGAACAGAAGATGCCCGTCAAGTGGTTCGAGTGTCTTCTGTAGGAATATACATACAGTACGCATCTTTACGGTAATAGAATTGTTCGAGTTGGGTTTTCCTCACATCCGGAGTATTTTTTTCTTGTTGTTTTTATCTAACTGTACTACAGTAAGCACTCGAACCACCTCATAGGCATTTTGGACTTGCTGAAGAGTGCGTCACCTGATCGGAAGGTCATATCGTAGTGGTTGAGTCTTGTCACGTAGAACCGCTCGACGTAGTTGTCGCCAAACCTTCCTTCCGGCATCCCCCCAGCACAGCTCTGGAACTCCACGATGCCGTCGTTGTCATTGGACTTGTGCGGGATCGTGTGACCTAGGAGCCAGAAGTACGCCTGGTGGGTGGACAGTAATCCTGCGTAGTTCTCGCTGCACATGACGGCTGAGACGTTCGTCCGATACGCCTTCTGAGCTGCTGCGTACGCCCTCTTGAGTTTCTTGGAGCTGTATTCCCCACTCTCGTAGGACAGCGACTTGAGAGCACGTCTTGGGGGGCATTCGTTGCGCATTTTAACGACTTTGTTCACAATAAAGTTCGACTTCCCCGCACAAGAGGCTTGGACGTAGTCCGCGCCCATACTCCCGCCCATAGGCGCCGCCATGCTGACCCAGGTCGAGTTGTCGGCCAAGCTGCAGAGCCCATTCGCAATCGCTCCAGCTAGCATCAGACCGCCCATAGAGTGCGTGACGACGATAGTATCCGCAACGACGGAGTCCGAGCTGCGGGGACTCGCAGCGAGGACGCGGTCACACACTAACTGTTGGCGAGTTTGGTCAGTCCACGAAAAATTCATCGTGTTCAGGTGCGCAAACTTCAGCGACGAGCAGCACGGTGCATGATCCGGTAAATACGTCCCCCAATATCGTGAAAAACTGTCTTCATTCGTTGCAATTTCCTCTGGAACTCGCAGACCGTGCATGAAGATACAAGGGCGTGGTTTTGATCGACACGAACACTTCTTGGGCTTGTAAATAAATGAAAAATCAATCTCAGCTTTTAGCATCCGCGAGGACACCGCAGCGACTGGCTCCCCAGTTAGCAACAACTTCCCGACCGAGGTCACGTCAACAGCTTGGACTTCAGCGCTGATACAATCGTCTCCAGTATCGTCCTTCAAAGCAGTCAGACTCACAAAATTCTCGAGATATTCCACTTGGATGTCCATGTCGTTGCCTTGAATGTTGAACCCCGACGAGCCCAACGCACACAAAATAAAGTCAAAGTCACCGATCGAGACTTTGAACGTGCTGCCGCTTGAACAATGAACCGCTGAGTTGCTGCTACTTGATACGTTTGTAGCTTCGTTGATGGAGGCTATAATCGTGTTGACTGGCAGGATTTCGTCGAACTCCGCCCCAGCACACTTGATCTGCGGTGGGCTTGTCTATCTCCTGCCTCTGGTTGAGACATACGTGACCCCATCCGCGTACGTGTAGTTGGAGACTTTGGAGCCGTCGGAAAACGAAGCGAAGGCGTTGTAGAAGACCCTGGAGCCATTTTCGGACACAACCGGAGAAGCGATCATGGATACTTTGGACTGGCCGTAGATGCGCATCGAATTGCGCTTGAGGGTGAGGTTGAATCGTAGTGACGGCCAGTCTGTGGCCCCATCGAGCACAGGGGTGGCCTCGGTTGTAGCCACCCCTGCGAGGAAGAAGACAGTGAAGAAGAGCACCAGCCCCCAGCGTAGTGGTGGCATGCTGCACGGCAGGTGTACCTGATGGCTGCTTCTAAAGTGATGGCATCAGTGATGGCACCGACCAGTATGCGGACATTGTGCGCCGCGAGAAATGAGCTGATGGCTGATGACGGGGCTGCGAGACCGCCGACGCCATAGGTTGAGCCCGCATTCCCCTAGATTTGCTCACCGCACAGTTCGTTACGTCACCTCGACATCGAGCACTGTGACGTGTGCACGAATTTCACTAAAAAGCACGAAGTGAACACTGAAAAATGCGACAAGAGGAAAAAACTGGAAAAAAACTGAAAACTGAAAAGAGTTGTTGCTGCTCCAGACTTTGAACACCCACACACATGTTCGAAGCTAACCCTAGCATGCACTCTTCCTTCCAGCCAACGTACCACTCCGTTTCAAAAAGAAAGCATGATTCACCGTGAATGTTGTTTCAGAAAGATAGCACGAAAAAAGACTTGGTTTCAGTATGGGAGGGATTACTGACATCTTCAAATCACGGATGACTTGTACTTTCTTGTGCATTTCCGAAGAGAAAAGCCTACTAGCCACACGATATTCAAGTGTACAAAGGTCAATTCTAAACGGTTCAGGTAAACTAGCACATCAATTAAAAGAGGAGAATTCCGCAGTTCAAGTGGTGCAATTTTTACGCGAAAACGTTGAAAATTGATTTGGAGGGCGCATTTTGACGCCAATCGTGCTTTCATTTTGAAACGGAGTGGTATAGCGTACCACAAAAGTCGTATAGATGCAGCACCCGGATAAATGCAGCACTTGACAAGTTTCTGTACTGCATATGAACGGGTACTTCCTATGCTTAATAAGCATTGCTTATACGAAAAAAAGGACCACTAACTTGAGTTTTGTATGCAAATGATTTGAAAAAAAGTTCACTTCCATTCACAAATCGCTGATGAACTTCAGCATCGGCCAGCAGTCACACATTTTATTAGAAAAAGGTGCTGCATCTATACGGTATACGGTAAGTACAAGGTATAGAGGCCGATCGTCGATAATAATAGTGCGAAACAGCAGGGAGTGAAGGCACGTTCCTCGACGTCGACGATCGAGATGAGGCAGCGGCAAGAAGAAAGCGCCCTGCACCTGATGAAGATTGCTCCAGCACCAGTGCTGACGACGACAGCGACGATGCCTGCGTTCGGGCAGCTGATGTTGCTCGATCGGCTCACACTCCTCAAGAGTGTGACATCGACGGCAGTTTGGGGCAAGCTTTGTCGCAATCAGCTCGAAATGAGCAACAGCAAATCACCAACCACACACACGGAGGCGTACCAGTAGCTGGTGGGGTGGCACACGCCTTCGGAGGTGGTACTACGAGCTTCTTCCCCGCAGATTTCGGTGCTACAGAATTTAGCACGTGGTCGGGATTCTTCTCGCATGTGAATGCCTATCAGTCGAGGACGTTCCAGGTATGCTTTGTTTACTTTGTATTTGAACTAAGCTGATGCTAACCCAGGGTCGTGCATGCAGCGTTTCCGCTTCAGGACTTCAAAAACCGTGAAGGCTCGTAACAGTAAGGTGCATGACCCAGCGGATAAAGTCCCGGAATCGTTCGAACACTACGCAAGACGTCTCGAATGTATCCATGCAGGGAAGTACAAGTTGAGGGAAACAGGCAAACGTCTTCGACAGCAAAGTTGCCAGATAGAGTGTCCGGCTCAGGTACTTGTGCTAATTACTTTGAATGTCTTACAATGCCGTAAGGTAAGGTGCCAGTTGCGTGCCTACAACCAGTTCCGTGCCTACTGGTTTTAGCCAATTAGCATCTTCTCCTTGTTAAACTCTCGTAGTCTATTGGTAGATTTTTCCAGCGTCACATGCCATTTCCGGTGATGAGCCTCCTAGGATTTGCATAGCATACAAAAATGCTATCAAAAAGAGGCAGGAAACTGGCAGCTCACTCCAAATCAACAAGCTTTTCAAAACAATAACAAGAAGTTCTGCAAAATTTACACGGACCAGCGTGAAGTACATGAATTCAGCCCAATCGCGCAGATTTAGCGGTTGCAATCAGATTTCAGAATGGACAATTCAATGAAAAGTTATGCCACAGCAAGTCCGCAAGTTCGAAGGACGGCACGAAACTGGCAGAAGACCTTACAATCAGAAGCGAAAATGTGCTTACACAGATTGTTTATGGCATGCCCCTCGTAGATAAATGCATGCGTCCGTCGGGTTGGTACAGATCCATCACGGTGGGTGGTGTGCGTTACGAAGATTGTAGTAAGCTTAGAGCACAATCACCCCGTCAGTGAAAGCTTGTTCAAGCACCACCCACGGACAAGGCTTTCTATTCCGGATGAGGTTGTGCACACGGTTTCTATTGTACAGAAAGCGGGTGCAAAGAAGAAAACCATTCACCAGTACATTTTGGAAAACTGCGATCGTTTGCACATTCGAGCCGTAGCCCACAAGCTAGCGGGGCTCATTCAAGCCGGCCGTAGAGGAGCCCAGTCTGGAGCTCCAGGCTCGTCACGTGTTTCCCAGTCTGGAGCAGCAACACGTGCCAAAACTGAAATGGGTCAAAGTTGAAGTGAAGTGCACGAAGGAAGGAAGTAAACCCTGCGCCCGACTCACGGATTCACCTGATGCTTGCCTTTTGATCACTCGGAGTGCAGAACGTGCCATGGCAAAGCTCGTACAGTACGATCCTTATGTGGGCGATCGGACGGCAAAAGTTCACTCCGGAACGTCGAGTTCTCTCCTTGGCGTTTCCAACATGCTACCTCTCCTCCATGTTTCCCGATGCTGGGATAGATCCTGCTGATAGGGCATGCCAGTGTGCTGTGCCGACAGCTCAGGGCGCCCTGCCTCAGGGCTTTGCGCTGTCAGAGGCCACGATCATTTTACATTCCTCTTCCTGAAGCAACAGTCGCGGAATTCCTCAAGCCCGATACTTCTCCCTCTCCAGGATGCCACCCGCTCTCTTGGTGATTGCATTGCTTGCCTCCGCAATAGGGTCTTCTATCGCTACGGAGACGACACAATGGCCGTCCCTGCGGTTCCACTTCACGCTCAAGCGCAGCTCCATGAAAGCCTTCGGCCAGTCGGAGTTCGACATGTTCGCCAACCCCATCGTGTCGGGCAAGAAAGACAAGGTGCTGTACGACGTCTACGCAACGTTCACTGAAGGAACGACTCTATACAACTACACGCTTATTGAGAGCGTCGCCCACTCCTCAAGCACTCCGTACTCCGGCAACCCTGCGGACGACAGCAAAGCAACACCGACAGTAACCTGCCTAGACTCGGAAGCGGTGAAACTTCCTGCGATCAACGCGATTGTGTCGGCCATTAACGGTGCAACAGCAGTGTCAGGGACTAGTGACAAGTCTATCAACTGCTCAAGCGGCAGCTTGTTCAAGGTCACAGTGAACGGCATCGACTTCGCCTTATGCGCTTCGGGGTCTACAGGTTTTACCATGCAAGGCACCGACATGGATATCACAGTGGAGTTCTTGGAGAGCGCGATCGATATCCAGACGCCGACTACTACTGCCAAAGGTGGAGAATGCATGAAAGTGGCGTCTGCGAGCTCTATCACTTCAATCGGCAAGTCTCTTCTAACCGGTCAGTCTGTTCCAAAGCACGAAAGAAGTCTGAAAGCCGCCTTTGAGTTCTCGTTTAGGGACGAGCCCACGTGCACTTGCAAGTCAAAGCCGCGGCCGTGCATTTTCATCCACGGTCTGGGTGTGAAGCAGGAGGTGGCGGAGAACCAAGACTGGTTCTCGTACTGGGGCGAGTCCATCAAGGGCCACACGCCGTGCTGCTCTTCAGTGAAATTTGCCCAATTGAACACGGTAAACAACACCTGGACTAGCAACACTCAGCAGCGTAAAGTCTGTGAACGCGCGCTCGCAGTGAGCAACTCAAGCACGAAGGCTGCGATTAAGGACACGATCGTCGTCACGCACTCCATGGGGA
Organism: Phytophthora sojae; assembly: GCF_000149755.1. Taxonomy (NCBI): domain Eukaryota; phylum Oomycota; class Peronosporomycetes; order Peronosporales; family Peronosporaceae; genus Phytophthora; species Phytophthora sojae. Next base: position 4,199,186 of record NW_009258120.1, on the reverse strand, counting down.
ACCTCATGTTCGCCGGAGCGCTGGCGACTGGGAAATGCAGCTTGCACTCAAGCTCGACGTGGGTTGGAATGGCTGGACCGATGATCAGAAGTATGGCCTCGGACTTTGTCCAAGAGTCTTGTGCTGGCGAGACGAACAAACTTTGGGAAGAGGTCGGGGATATTACTGGTCGCTGCCCCCCGAACACGGGGTTGAAGTCGCTGGCGTACCAGCACGGCAGCCACAGCTCCAAAGCAGCCTATGCAACCGCTCAGAAGGTTTATCGCGAGAAAACTTACGCTCTTATGTGCGGACGAGCGTATTCGGGCCTGACGTCCAAGTACCAGGCCAAATTTTGGGTTTTGGGCCACACGATCCCCCACAAATCCAAGAAAAATGACGGCATGGTGGAGTTCCAGAGCTGCGCGCCTGGAATTCCAGAGTCAAAGTTCAGCACCAACTATCGCAACAGATTCTACGTGACGAGGTTGAACCATTATGATATGCAGTTCTTGGCGGGAGATGGCATGCTGGACGAGGCCAAGATGCCGGTCAAATGGTTCGAATATTTACTGTAGTCAAACGAGAGTGCAGGTCCCCTGACAACCCGCAAAAAGCATAAAAAGTAAAAATGGTTGTAAAAGCTTTAACAAAGATGCATGTAAGGCCTTATTCGACGTCATTTGATATTTTTCATCCAGTGACCACCTCATCAGATCATAAGCCTGCTGTAGCTGTTTATGCCTCGCTCGGTTGACGCGCACGCGTCAAGTAGCAAGGATCCTACTAAAGCCGGCTCCGGGGGTGCGTGTGCAGCGTTGATCGCGATTAACCATTGGTGAGTCGATACCGAGGGTATGACACGTAGAATCGTCGGTGCCTGAGCGATCATTACGCCGCTATACTTTTCAAGATTGTGAAGTGGACAGTAGCTGCGTCGTTCGAGCAAGTGCCTGTAGGCAAGAAGCGGTATAGCTCACTTCGTTATTTTCCGAGTTGACACTACAAACGCCCGCCAGTGAGATGTTCTTGCGGCTACTTCGCGTTACGGTAACGTTCGCGTCACTGCTCGCGCTAGTTTTCAAGCCAGCAGACGGACAGCGAGACTTCGAGCACCGTTCTCGCGAACTCCATCAGGACGGAGACGTGAATTGGCCACCGCTTCGCTTCGACTTCATTCTCAAGCGCAGCTCGATGCAGATTTTCGGACAGTCAAGCTTCTCAATGTTCGCTAACCCACTCGTCTCGAGCGATGGCGCCAGCGTCATCTACAATACCTTCGTGGCGTCTGCGGAAGGCTCGACATTGTACAATTACACTCTCGTGCATGGAATTGGCCTCATCTCGAAGAGTTCCGTGGACAACAACACCGACAATTCCATCGTGAAGTGCTTGGAACCGGAGTCGGGGAATCTCCCACCGATCAACACAATTGCGAGCGCAATTAACGCAGCAACAGCTACGTCAGGCAGCGGCAACAGCAAAATCCGATGCTCAACAGACCACCTCTTCGAACTTTTGATAAACGGTATCGATTTTTCGCTCTGTGCGTCTGGTTCGGGTCTCAAAATGTACGGAGACGACATGCATATCGCAGTGAGGTACATGGAGAGCCCGGTGAATATTCCCGCACCTGATGCAAGGACCAACACCTGCAGATTGACAGCGTCACCGATCTCAGTGACGTCGATCGGGAGGTCCCTGCTCACTGGAAAACTTGCATCAGCTGATGCCGAGAGGGAATTGAGATCTGAATTTGACTTTACGTTTTGGTCCGACGATTCTGACGATGAATCGCAACATTCTTCATCTAGCGATTCCTCCCGTGAGAGTGAGCGCCACGGTTGTACGTGCAAGTCCACTCCGCGTCCGTGTCTCTTCATTCATGGCATGGGCATCGATCACGAGGAAGCTACAAACGTCGACTCGTTCTCCTACTACTGGGGGAATTTAACCGACCACGCGCCCTGCTGCTCGTCCATAAAGTACACTGTGCTGGACACGGTGAACAATTCCTGGACCGACGACACTCAGCAGCAAAAAGTCTGCGATCGAGCGTTGGCAGTGAGCGACACGAGCGTAAATTCGACCATCACCGACACAATTCTAGTGACCCATTCAATGGGGAACCTCATGCTGGCCGGGACGATCGCGTCGGGGAAATGTAGCTTGGATTCAAGCTCGACGTGGGTGGGTTTGGCTGGCCCTATGAAGGGGAGTATGGGGTCTGACTTCGTCCAAGCGTCTTGTGCTGGCGAGACCAACGATGTACTGGAAAGTGTGGCCGATATCACTGGAAAGTGCCCTCCTACAACTGCATTAGTGTCTTTGGCCTACCAAGGTGAGAGATTCAGCTCCACAGAGCACAATGCGGCGTACACTGCGGCTCAAAAAGCGTACAAGTCGAGTGTGTATGCTCTCATGTGCAGTGAAGGGTATTCAGGGCTCGTGTCGAAGTACCAGGCGGAGGGGTTCCAGAGCTGCGCGGCTGGGATCCCAGAGTCCCAGTTCGGCGATACGTGGAGATCTCGCTTCTACAAGACCAAGCTGAACCATTACGACAGCGAGTTCTTGTACGGAGACGGACTTCTGAGTGAGTATCGGTCTGTATTGCTTGAACTTTCACGAGCGGACAACTGGGAAGGAAGATCGTCGATAGATTTGCCTGGGAATTGTGTACCCGAAAGTGACCCGAAAGTGTACCATAGTGTAGTGTAGCACTACCATTCAGCATAATCCCCATCTTGAGATCACCAGTTCCGTTCCGAATGTTAGACGACGTAGATTGGTTGTGGGCCACAAGTTGTGGCCCACAACTTGTGTGGGGTCTGTACAGTAGCGCATTCCGCAATTCTCTCCGACCCTCCCAAGTTCTCCGACGCTCCAGCGAATCGGAATGCGGGCATCCTCCGTGCTGCTCCTGTGTGCTGCCATCTTGGCCAGCGGCTGCGCGCAGTCGACGGCAAGCGAGGCGGCGATCTCGACGATGGGGTCTCCGGATTCGGTTCTCTCGGGCAAGAACAACGTCAACCGACACGCACGGAATCTCCGAGCCCAGAAGGACGACGAAGACGACGACGAAGACGACGACGAAGACGACGACGAAGACGACGACGAAGACCGGGTCTTGACGGGAATGAAGCATGGCGGCGGGCTGACTTGGCAGAAGCTCGAAGATATCTTGACAAACACGGGCGAAATACAAGCGACGAAGTTCGCAAAGTGGGCAGCCAAAAAAGTGACAGTGGCCGACATCATGGGCAAGGTTAAAGCCTTCGATCCCGTGAACGAGAGACATTGGGGGATTGCTACGGCGTACAAAAATTATCTAAAGGACGGTACGGTAACGAAGCCCAAAACCATTGCACGCATGGACGAACCTCCTCCCCGACCTGCCGCCGTTGAGCATGTGCCAAACGAGAACAGCTTGATACTGAATGCTCTCTGGAGGTGGGCCACTGGCACACGATAGATTAGACTCATGGCAGAGGCTCACGATGATAACGTGCAACGTGAAAATGGACTTTGAGAACTTGTACTGCTATTGTCTGGGATGTGTCACGGAAATCATTTGTAGACCCAACAACACCTAGACTCCACAACCTATTAAGCCTCCCTGTTGTCACTGCTGAGGCACATCGTTGCATTTGCAGTCTACCGCTACGCCGAGCTGGCTCCCAATGAGTATTTGTTGCCTCCCAGAGAGCGGAAGAACGTGGCTTTTGTCCCCAGAACCACATTACAGTTGTAACTGTAGTAGGTTTCGGAACACTACGAGGGATGCTGGCGCTTCCGGGCAAACCAAAGCTCTGTTGATGGTTTAGATGTAAATCTCAAAGTGATCTCTGTCTGTGTCTCTGCTCCTAGCTGTCGGCGGCTTCATGCCGGCGACTCCTGCTAGCGCCTTCTGCCAGCGTCTTCTACCAAACCGACCTCTCTGTCGGTCGCATTGGTTTCGCTGTTGTTGAAATGAACAGTTTACACAGAGTAGGTAGCTCACTACAATGTATTACTCTTTTGGTTATCCTCTATTCCTATGCCTACTACTCTAGATCCGTGCTCGGTACCTGGAGGCAAAAGAGGAAGCGAGCTCGTCTTCGAACTGCGTCCTCGACTCCTCACTCCTCGGCCTCGTGTTGTCATCGCACTATGTATGGTTGGCACTATCCAGACCACAGCTGGCGATCTGAACTTCTCTCGTACTTGCTAAAACAATAATAACATGTTTGAGAGGGTTTGCTTTCGGTTGCAAAATAACTCGACTGGCAGACAGGCGAAGCCTGCTGCCACTCTGCGAGCGGGGGGCTCGGCGCGCCTCTTCATTCAACACTCCCACTAAGTACTAGGGTAAAGTTTCAGACCTCGCACTCCTAGTTTCTCTCTTAGTTTCAGGAATTGTTTTGTGGGGAGAGCTTTAGTGAGAATATCCGCAGTCATCTCTGTTGTAGAGCAGTAAGCTATCTTGAGGCGGCCAAGTTCAACCAGGTCCCTCGTAAACAGGTAGCGGATCTCGATGTGTTTGTTTGCTTTGTGATTTCCAGGATTTTTCACAATGCTGATGGCAGCGTTGCTGTCACACCATACCTGCACTGGTACCTTTTGAGGAAACTCCATTTCTCCCAGCAAGTGCCACAACCACTCACTTTCTTTAGCTCCCTCACTTAGTGCGATGAGTTCAGCTTCAGCAGTAGAGAGCGACACGCTCCCTGCTTGCTACTACACCATGACACACTGGCTCCGGCCATTTGGATTACGTACCCTGTTACGGATTTACGTTCTTTAGGTTGACACGCGAAGCTCGCGTCAGTGTACACTTCGTAAGTCACGTCTCTCGTTTTTCCATCGAGAAACAGACCGTACCTTGACGTCCCTTTCAAGTATTTGAGTACTCGCCTAGCCGCTTCCCAGTGCGTGCGGTTGTAACAAGACAGAAATTTGCTCAATTCTCTAACCGTGTTGGCGATGTCTGGTCGTGTGCCACAGACCAAATATTGGAGTGATCCAACAATGCCTCTGTAGTCGTAAGGCTGCGCAGCAATCTGCTCTGCGCTCATGTTCGTCTCTGGCTCGAGTACGAGGCCAGGTGCTTGCGGTGTCATCACCGGCGAGCTATCGACCAGTTTGTACTTCGTGATCAGCTCTGCAATGTATTTGCGCTGTGAGATCATCGTCACACGCTGGTTCCTATTGCGAGTTACCTCCATCTTGAGGATGTAGTGAATGCCGCCAAGGTCTTTCATCTTGAACCGTTTTGACAACTCGGCTTTGAGCCCATCAATTAGTCGCATGTTCCGCGACATGATCGTCAGATCATCGACATAGACCACGACTATGATCCAATCTACTCCCACTTTTTGCACGTAGATGCAAAACTCTTTGTGGCAGCGTGCAAAACCCATCGACGTCAAAAAGGTATGTAGGACTTTATACCAGATGCGCGGGGCTTGTTTCAGGCCATAGATGCTCTTCAGAAGTTCACAGACCAAGTGCTCTTGGCCTCGCTTCGCAAAACCGTGAGGTTGCCTCATGTAGATCTTTTGCTCTCCTTCCATCGTGCCGTTCAAGAACGCCGTATGGACATCCATCTGGTGGATATGACAGTCCAATATCGTCCCTATCGCCAGCACTAGGCGCAGCGACTCAAATCGTGCCACGGGTGCGTATACCTCATCACAGTCTACCCCAAACTCCTGGTGGTTGCCCTGTGCTACGAGGCGTGGTTTGAACCGCTCGACAGTCCCGTCGGCGTTATACTTTACTACTAGTACCCAGTTACAGGGCAAAGCCTTACGTCCGGGTGGCAGTTTTACGAGTCTCCACGTCCCATACTCGATCAAGGAGTCGTACTCAAGTTCCAGAGCTTGTTTCCATTGCTCTCTATGAGGTCCACTTAAGGTTGCATTGAGCGCCGTGGTGTCGGCACTTTGTGCTCTAGTATGGTCTGCGCAATGTTCTTATCTATCATCGCCTGGAAGCCCTGATAGTCCGCGTATCTCTTCGGCTTCTTCGCCTCTCTACGTGGGCGGGGTTCACGCCTCTGTGGCGTATCGACGAGTTCCACACGTTGGCGTTTCTTTTGAGCTCCCACTGCTGGGTTACTGTTTTCAGTAGCTGCTTCAGCCCCCACTGCCTCAGTAGACCCCTGTGCTCGTGATTCAGCTCCCACTACTGCCGTGGACCCGTCGGCAAGTGCTTCAGCTCCCACTGCCTCCGTAGACTCGGTGGCTAGTGTTTGGTTTCCCTCTGCTGCGGGTGGCTCGCGCGCGGCAGATTCAATTGTGAGGGGCTCTTCGGCCTGACCGAAAGCTCGCTGAACCATGGTGGCTACATTGGTCGTATCAAACAGCACATCACGCGATAAGATGTGCTTGTTGTTATACATGTCCCAGATTCTATAACCCTTCGTTTCCTCAGATATTCCGAGAAACCGGCACTTTACGGCGCGAGCAGACAGCTTTTTGTCCTTTCTTACGGTGGCAGGAACGTGCCCAAAACACCCACATCCCCACACAATAACTTACTCACGTTGGGAGGCTCCCCATACACCATCTCATACGGTGTCTTGTTTCCCAAACGTGCCATGGGTGTGCGATTCTGCACATAAGTCATGTACATGAGCGCCTCTGGCCACCACCTGTGTTCCATAGCTGCGTCCTTCAACGCGCAACGAACTCTATCCAGTTTGCTCTGGTGGTCTCGCTCTGCAGCTCCGTTTTCTTCGGAGCTGTAGGCGTTGGATGTCTGGAATACGATGCCTTTGCCTTTACAGAAGCTTTTAAAGGCTGCATTCACAAACTCAGTTCCTCCAGCGGACCGGATCCGACGAATCGTGAACTTTCCCTCACGCTCAAGCTGCGTTGACGACGCTCTCCATTGGCTCGTCTTCGTCGCTCATCGGCGAAGCGCCCTTTCCCGGCGTGTCAGGCTGCTGAAAGTTGCTTGGGGGCGGGCTCGTGTACCCATCTGGGGTCGCGGGCAGCGAATCTTGCTGCGCGTCGTACGCGTCTACTGCCACGACTTTGACCAGGCACTCAGCCAATGGGATTTCACGACGCTCCTTGGCTTTGGCCTTTCCATTGCCCTTCATCTTGGGTGTAGGCTCGTGTACTTCCTTGCGAGCCTTGCGGCTTGGGTACGTCCACACGTTGCGGCGAAACACACCCGCAGCCTTGTCTGCGCGACGCGCGGGGCAGTCAAGCATCTTGTGTGGGCCAATGCCATCCCGATCGTTGTGCGCGCCTGCGCAGTAGTGGCACTTCATGTACCCGACGTTGTAGTGGGCGTCGTTGATCGGACCGTCTGCGGTCTTTCGCTTGCCCAGAACGGATCCCTTCGGATTTGTTGAAGCCGTCTTGGCTGGGGTCGACTTGACGTGGTTGACCACCCTGCCGCTAGCCAGCGCCATGAATTCGCTCTTGGTCTTGTTGCCAAAGATGTTGGCAAGCTTCTCGCTCACCTTCTCCAGCGTGAAGCTCTCCTCCGTGAACTTGACGGAGGAGCCCCACATGTGCCTCGGAAGCACACTGAGCACCATGACCAGTATCATCTTCGCCGTGATCATGTGCGTGTGCAGAGCCTCGTGCGCGTTCACGTTGACCTGGCTGCGCACGTTGTTGAGGTCTTGTAAGAGCTGGCCAACGCTCTTGAAGTCGGCGTTCACCATCTCCAGGAACTGCTGTACCAGCCCGACGACGCCTGCCGCGTTGCTGAGGCTGTACTGTTTCTCAACAAGCCGCCAAATCACATGGACCGGCTCGTCCATTTGCTTGGTCGCGATTCCCTTGAAACCGCCCGGCAGCGTTTCACACAGCAGCCGCTTGATGTACGACGACTGTTGATTCAGTAGCGTCTCGTGCAAATCGTGCTGCCATGTCGCCTCTTTGTCCGCCGCGGGCGGGCGTGGCGGCAGCTCTGGCTGGCTCTCGAGCAGATCCTCGAAGCGCGTCAGCGGCTTTGCACGCTTGTGCTGCAGCTCCTCGAGCGCGCGTTGCTCACTCTGCGCCCTGAGGTGGATAATCAACTTGCTCTTCCATGCAGGGACTTCCCGTTGAACTTCAGCGAGTCGACCGACGACTTGTCAACCTGGGGCTTGCTCATTGTACTTGAAATGTTGAAATGAACAGTTTACACAGAGTAGGTAGCTCACTACAATGTATTACTCTTTTGGTTATCCTCTATTCCTATGCCTACTACTCTAGATCCGTGCTCGGTACCTGGAGACAAAAGAGGAAGTGAGCTCATCTTCGAACTGCGTCCTCGACTCCTCACTCCTCGGCCTCGTGTTGTCATCGCACTATGTATGGTTGGCACTATCCAGACCACAGCTGGCGATCTGAACTTCTCTCGTACTTGCTAAAACAATAATAACATGTTTGAGAGGGTTTGCTTTCGGTTGCAAAATAACTCGACTGGCAGACAGGCGAAGCCTGCTGCCACTCTGCGAGCGGGGCGCGCTCGGCTCGCCTCTTCATTCAACAGCTGTTCTCCCCTATCCTAATGCCAGCTTGGTGGCGTCGTTCTGTAGACGTCACCCGATGAGTGGGCTGGATGAAACCCGCCACTACACCACCCTTCCAAGCCTTGCCCAGTCAATCAGGTCAAGTTGTCTTGCTCGTTCTGTTGAGCCCAACTCAATCTGTTTGAGTGTCAAAGTGTCAATTGTCAAAAATACATGTCCATAATGTATGTCGAAAAAGTTGTCGAAAATTCTCGTTGTGCCGAAAACTGAGACTTAAGGTTTTGCTGGCGTCGTACCGCGGACGAGGTACATGGAACATGTCGATGGGTCGGTGAGCATCGGCTGTTATGCCTCGGAGCGCTGCTTGGTCAGTGCAAGGACGTGGCGTTCGAAACGAGTATCAACACATCGTTCTGCGAACTGTCGTAGCAACGCGGGTACATCCTTAGCTAGGGACTTGGTCGTCTCGTTGAAGTCCTCAATAGGCTCTAGGCCCTTCCAGCTCACTAGCACGTCGTAGTCCTTCTTAGCGCTGTTCCATGTGTAGTCCAGTAGTTCATTGATCGCCAGGATTTGGCCTTGGGCCGCTACATGCTCACGGATCTCTTCTGAGATCTGCAACGAGCTGTCAGCATAGAACTTCAACCGGGAGCTGTGGACGTCTGTCTCCTCCCCGGTGACGAGATGCCGCACCGTGAACGAGTGCGAGTCTGCTCGTGTGATTTGATAGGGCCCAATCCATGCCACTAGTAGCTTGTCTTGGTATTTACTGTCCACCCTCGACCTTAAAACGTAATCACCCACGTCGAAGTTGGGCTTCTTCGCGTGCTGGTGTCACCTTTGATTGTGCTCGGTCTGCTGAGTGCGTGCGTTGATCATAGGCTTGTGCATCGATCGAACGCTAGCTTTCAGTGCCACCAGCCAAGGCTCGATGTCGGCTGGTTGCTCTGGTAGGGATAGAATCTTGCGCTGCCTCGAGTCCACACAAAAGGCCAAAGGTGACGGCAGCGGCAACCCACAAAAAAGCTCCACTGGGGCTCTGTTACCCAGAGAAGGGACCGGGGTGTGATTCAGATTCCCCTGTAAAATAGGCACGAAATATGTCCAATCATGTGTGTCGACTTCATATTCCAGACGGAGTGCTCGCAGCGCCTGTATAATATCACGGTTGGCACGTTCGATGCTGCCATTGATCCACGGACTGTAAGCCAACGTGAATTCTTGACGTGACTTCAGTCGCCGGCACACTTCTGCCACAACTGCATTTTTGAAGTGCGACCCCTGGTCGCTGATCCACAGTGGCGGTATGCCATATCTGCTATGCCATGCGAGGATGGCTTCCGCAGTCACAGTACTTGTAGGAGTTGAGCAAGGTGTTAATTCGCAAAAATGCGTTGCTTCATCCTTAAGTACGAGTAGGTAGTTGTCACCGGCGAAACTCTCTCCAAGCGACAGAAAATCCCAGTGGAGTGCTCCATTTCGCTCGTTGGTTCTGTATGTTTCACCCCATGGCCTTTGGATAATCTTGCTGCCTTTCACGCGATGGCATAAAAGACAGGTCGACAGGAATTCCTCCACCCGCGCTCTCAGGCGGACCAGGTAAACAAATCTCCTAATCGACTCCATAGTAGCCTCCCGACCACGGTGTCCTTGCGGTCCACAATGGGCGACAACTAGGATGCGTTGAATAAGGCCCTCGTCTTCGTCAGGTACCCACAGTTTGCCGTTAATGCACAACCCTTCCTTTTCACCGCCAGTAGCCACTGCTGGTCGACACGTCTTATGTCGATTTTGCGATTGGAGTGTGGCGTCACGGTTTGGCCACTCGAAATCCGGGTCGTTCAAGGGCCGGATGGGGTGTGGTGTAGGTAGTACAGTATCGGTAGTTGGTTGTACTTGAGATACACGCTTGCGTCCTCGTCGAGCTCGTTTACGAGGTGCTGTTGTGCCGGTAACTGCCGCGGGAGTACGCTTACGGAGTGTCATCTGCCGTAGGTGAGTCTTCTGAGCGTGGTTACCTGCCTAACGGGAGACCATGGCGCTCCACACATTCGATGTTCCGTCGATGTGCTCAATTTCATACCGGTACTCAGCTAGTTGCGTTGCCCACCTCAGCAATTTCCCACGAATGTGCTTCTTAACTTCTGCTCCAGGTGCAAATACGTAGATCAAGTTTCTGTGGTCACAGAACAACTTAAATCCACCCGGTCGTAGCAATAGGTAGCTCAACTTATCGCAAGCGCAGACGATAGGATACGCTTCTTTCTCGATTATACTCCAATGACACTGCGAGCCGGTGAATGTGCCGCTCAAGCAGGTCAATAGTTGATGTTGCTGCCGGTGTACGGGCTCACCAGCCTTCCAATCCAGCACTTGTGTTACTACCAGGCTCCATCCGATGTCGCTGGCGTCGGTCATCACACGCATAGTTGCGTTCTCGCGAGGAAATGCGAGCGTCACACTATTTGCAAGTAGTAGTTTCAATTCATCGTCGGCCTTCCGCTGTTCAGCAGTCAAACTGATTGCAATTCCAGCTGCAACCCGTTTGGTTCGCTTTGCTGCACTCGCCAAAACTGCATCTAATGCGTCCTGCAAAGGCCGAGTCGTTTTCGCGTAGTCTATTAGACTCTCCCGCATCCAATTGGTTGCGCACAAGAATTGCTGTAATTCGCCCGCCGTGCTTGGGTAGGGAAGGTCTCGGAGGGCACGGATGCGCTCTGGGTCATGACGCACACCGGAGCCTGAGATGATCTTCCCACACCAACGGGCTTCCTTTTTGAAGAGCCGAGACTTCTTAACACTGAGCTTGAAGACGAAATAATCGAGTAGTTCAAACAATCTTTCCAACTTGACTAGGTATGTCTGCACATCGTTCGCAAACAGTAGCAAGTCATCTATCCACACAAGTAAATGGCGCCGCAAAAGCTCCTCCAAACACTACTAGATTGTAGCTTGGAAAAACAGCGCAGCATCAGTACATCCTTGGGGGACCCGTCTTGGCGTGTACACCTTCTGATGAGTCATGTAAGACAACATCTCTTGGCACTCTTCTGCGAGCGCGATCTGCCAATATCCCTTAATGAAATCGAATAAGCCAAAGAAATTGGCCCCTTTGACGGCTTCCAGGTCTGTCTGCAAGTCGGGCATGATTCCTACGATCGCTTCCACCAGCTCATTCATAGGTTTGTAGTCTGCCGTTTGGCGGAATTCTCCACCTCCCTTCCGAACAGGTAGAGCGGGGCACGCCCATCTGCTCTCTCGGTTTTCGTACACCCACCCTAACTTCACCAACCTGTTGTTGAAATCCTCCATGAAGCGACGAACTTCAGGTGGGTACTTCCTCGCCTTACACCGGTACGGTTTTGCACCAGGCTTCAGGCGGATACGCATTGACGGCACTTTAGCAGGAGGATCCGCACCCAAGCGAACTCGAAACAGGTCGAAGCGCAGCGCAATGCGAGTGAGCTCCTTCTTAAACTCACGCGGAAACCCCTCCTCAATTGCCAGGTCCACCAGCTCAAGAATAGCAGCTCGAACGTCTTCTTCATGCAGCGCCCCTTCTCCAACGATAGGTTTATCTGCATCATCAAATACATCTTCGCTCTCGTCGACTGCAAGAGGTACTGCCAGTAAGTCGATTTGCCGCTCAACGGCGATCCCCAACTTAAGCAACAGGTCGTTACCAAGTAGAAATTCGCCGGAGCTACCGGGAATGATCAAACACTCGACCGGTTCAGCAATATGAACAATACCAGCAATAGTCCGCAGTCTCACATTAATCTTCACAGTCCAACTCACCCAAACGGGTGAGCCGTCGGCCATCGTGCACTCCAGAGGTTCGTCCAACTTCACCCGCATAATGTCCGACTTTACATTTACCAATCGATCAAAACAGCTCTCATCCAAACAGCAACGGTCCGCTCCGCTGTCAATACAAAGCGGGACCTCCACTTCGACTTTGAGCACCACGAACCGATTCTGCTTGGGAAAACAGTCCTTGATTCTTTTTAGTCTAGTGGTGCCTCCCTTTGTCGGTCGAGTCACCTTTGCTGTCTTGCTTGTGGTCGGCGAGCAGCTTGTCACGCTCGGCCGGTGTGACCATGGGGCATTTGGACAAGTAGTGTGGTCCGCCACTATGAAAACACCTTTCTTTTGGCGCTCCCTTGGCGGCTGCACGTCCTGACTGCCCACCTTTCTATTGGCGGCGGTCAGAGGCTTTCCCCTGATTCACTTTCTTGACCGCGCGGTGCTCTTGTTCGTTGCGTCGTTTGTTGTACTGGGAACTGGGCTTGTGCTCTTTCCTTTCGTGTTTGTGACGCGGAGGGTTTGCCTTCTTCAATGCTCGTTCTTCAATTGCTTGTTCCTTGGCCTTCACTCGAACCAGCTCATACAATTTCCGAATATTGCACTTTGCCTCCGGAACACGATAGTCAAGCTCGTTCTGGACCTTGCTCTTCAGTCCTTTCGGCAGCGAACTCACGATGAGCTTGCACTTCTCCTTAGCACCACGCTCCTCTTCAAAGAAACTCGTGAACACATGTTTTTTATCAGCGAGTTACACAGGTGAAAGTACTCAATCACTCTCGCGTCGATGTCGGTGGTGGACATGTTCATTCGCAGCTCCTCACGAAACAACTCCTTCACATCAGGCAGTTCCTGGTTCTGGAAGCTGTCCGTGATCTCGTGGATCTTCTCCAAGAGAAAATCATCAGTCACACTGCTCTGCTCCACTCCCCAACAAACTTCACACAAGGTCTCCAACACGTTCGCGTCGAACGAACTCTTCACGCTTTCATCACTGCGGTGACGTCTTCTTTTCCGTCCTTGCAGCGGTCCTTGACGTATTCTTCATACTCCTTCCTCAGTTTCAACCACTCCACAAGCGCTTCGCGCGCCATGGATGACACCCTGGGCGGATTCACGATGGCGAAAAATGGATGCGGCATGCGTGCAGCCTGACGACTATCAGTCGATTCCGACGCCGAGTCACCTCCTTGTACTGCGTTGTCACTGCTCCGTCCGTCCGCCAAGAGAAAGGTCTCCTGCTCTCCGCCGTCCTTCGAAGGTGTCGTCGTCATGCTTCTTCTCCGATCCGTCGGTGTTGCTTGAACCGGCAACTAAAGATATCTTTGTAGTAGGTTTCGGAACACTACGAGTGCCAGCTTGGTGGCGTCGTTCTGTAGACGTCACCCACTGAGTGGGCTGGGCTTGCTTCTATGAAACCCGCCACTACAGTAACAAGCCTCATGTCGCCTGCTTGCCGGCGGGTCGTACAAGCTCAGACATCTCGATTTCATGGACACCTCGGAGACACTTAGCTTGCTCAGTGTCTGTGCATGTCCTACTCATATGAACAACACCAGATGACCGACGGAGACTCAACTGACGTCTCCGCGGCGGAGGCACCCTCGCGGGGCTCCAATTATATTGCTCATCTTCATCTCGTTCGTCACCCGATCGCCGTTCGTCCATCGACACTCGTTCGTTCGTCACCGCTCACCATCGCTCACACGTGCTCGTCCACCGCCCGTCTCTAGAACGTAAATGCAACTACTCGACCATCACTAGCAAACTACGAACTAAACTGTTGCGACGCTCACTTAGCCACCGGGAATACGCCCACACGCGCCTACCCGTACCTCGTGCAGCCATCAGCAAACTCGAGCCACAGCTCTACCGCGTGGCCCTACCGGCAACTTCGTCCATCGCCCGCACGTGCTCGTCCACCAGCCACATCCGTCTACCGTTCCTCGACGCTCGCCGCCATTCGTCCACCGTTGCCGTCGTCGTGTACTGCTCTCTGCTTGTCCAGTTCGCTACCGTCTCCCGCTTGTCCTGTCCGCTGCTCGCCTAATTCTGGACTGACTTCCATTTGGACCTCTTGCACTGCTGCTGATCCCTCAGCTCCCTCGCGTGGTCCACACTGACGTGCTCAACTTCAAGCCCCGATCTTCATACATTCTAGACCAGATGTACCAGTTAGACCTGTTACACAGTCAATCTGCAGCTTGGTCGCAAATTTCCTAATAGCCGCTACACTTGCTTCGCCGAAGAATTTTGCCCCCACTACATATCGACAGACCCCAACGACCCTGGCGCCAGCATAGCGACTTTTGTCGTGCGTCCCCAAACGGCTTCAATACCGCTTCGTCTTCGAGCACCTCCATAGGCCGGATCTACGTAAAAGGCCATTAACCTTCCGGATACACTGGGCACTGCATTGATGTTCTGCCGACACGTAGATTTTATAATTCTTCCTCTGAAAGAGATGGCCCAACTTAAATACTTGAGATTGAAAAGTTTGTGAAGAGTCCCTCGACTGAGTATGGTCATAGATTCCGATGAGAAACGAGGGAGATCGTTCCCGTTGCAGCCCGAAACTTATCATTGCAGTGGCGGAGTTATGTCCTAAAGGCGAGTGCTGGGATGGGCGAAGAAAAGTGGTCAAAAGAGTATCCGGGCCCGCCTCCTTTTCAACTTCAAAACTGCAAATTGCAAGTTCAAAACAGCAAAAGGTAAAATCAAAACAACAATACTCTATAAATGTATAGTATATCCCACCCCTCGGCCGAGACGCGGGGGAGACGATCTCCCCCCACGAGACGGGAGACGCACTTAGAAGATACGATAGTGTACTGCGTCTCCCGTTTCGAGAGAGCCATTGGTCCATAATCTATCCTATATATAATAGGGAACCAGCGTTTTAATGTATTCTGTAGGAACTTCGCGGAAAGATCGCAACATATTGCAGCCAGGCCTGTCGAAAGGCCTGCTGAAAGGCAAAGTACGCCTCAGTTTTAGGCATTGCTTTGACCAATCGCAGAAGGAGCCAGTGAGACTCTGACCAGCGCGTAAAGTACGCAGCACTCTAAAATGAGACGACGAGGAGAGACGGAAGTTTTGTCTCCTTTTCCAAACACTTTTCAAGGGGGGAGACGGGAATACCGGGAATACCGACTGGGGAGACGGTATATCGATAAAACCGTCTCTCCGCCCAAAGTCTCGTCGGAGGGGTGGTATATCCTGTATGGTATGTATCATCGTATTCGATTACATGTATAGAGTACAAATTTGCCTATTGGCAAGCTGTGGCCGACGAGCTGTGTTTAAAAGTACGAAGCTAGCCTGGTCTATGCTCGTGCAGTTTTGAACTTACCTTTTGCAGAATTGAACTTGGAATTTGCGGTTTTCAAGTTGAAAAGGTGTAAAGTCCTGTACCTAGTATGATGATAACACTTCCATTGAGAAGAAATGAGACTGCCTCGAACAAAATGATACTAAGCCACCATTTAGAGTTATCGAGATAATCGCGCTTGAGAATTGGCTGCTATTTTTCGTATCTAAGTGAAGTTTCGAGAAAGGGCCCGATTTGTGATTTGAAAACCTGAACTGTCACTAAAGCGAACGCTCTCTCAACACCTCACTCTCAAAGAAGATCTACACCATCGCCGACATGGAAGCCCACCGCTCGACCTCCGAGCTGCCATCACAGACCTCCAGCGGCACCGAGTCGTCGCCCGCCGGCACACAGGCTTCCGGCGCTCTCGCGCCACAGTCCGTTGGTGCCTCGGAGCCGCCCGGGTCCCCTCCCTGTCAACACCCCCCTCCCCCCGAGCAGCATACACCGTACGCGCCCGAGCAGCACGCTTCGGCAGCGCCTGGGCAGTAGCTTGCGCGCACCTCCGAGCCGCAGCAGGAGGAGAGTGCCTCCGAGCTGCACGAATCACCGGTGTGCACGCCTTCTCGAACCGATTGGCAGCGCAACCAGAAAAATCGACTCCGCGTGACCTCCCCGCACGTTGCGGCACATGCCGCCAGCGACGTCTCGTCTGAGAGCGAGGAGCCTGATGAAAGCAATGATGAAGATTGGAGCACGGCCGAGTCAGCTGAGGAGGATAGAGAGGTGACGGGGGACAGCGAGGGAATCGAAGACGATGAGCAAGCCGAGGATCAATTTGATCGAGGTTGATGTTCACCAGAAGGTGACAGGCCTTATCAGAGCTGATAAATGTGAGCGTCGCTGCCTTCAGAGAAAGACTCAAGAGCTGCAGTCTCTGGTTAGTTCAAAGTGTAGCAGTGTCCGTCGTCTAGCCCAGCTGATCAATCAATGTGATACTTATGTCCATGCTAATCCAAAATGATATCAATTGACAGCATGTGTCACTAATGTGAAACATCGCACGAAAGTGAAGTTTTAAGACTATTTCAATGCGAATTTGAAGAAACGAAGGGTATCATTGGATCCGCTGTACAATTTTACACCAGGGTAACCAATAAAAATTCTTACTTTTGCTCTGGGACGGGAGATAATTTTTTCGCGGGGACATATCTTTGGCTAATCTAACTGTTAGAAGTTGTGGAGGGCCTCAAAAGATAGCTAAGACGCCCCTCTTTCCAACGAGGTACCTAAATCCCAATTCGTACTTTGGTTGATTAGTATCTTTTTGTTCGACGCGGTCTCAAATAATCTAGGCCGATGACCTGAGCGTTCAGAATGGCTGTTGAGACCATTAAGACGCTCACGGATCGCACTCTCGGTTACCTCCGGATTGGATCATATACGGAACTGATCAGAGATTTGAACAGATCTCCTAAAAGGTGTTCTGGGGGTTGCACACCCAGACCTCCGCATAAAGAAAACTAACTCCGAGTTGTGGCAGCGGGTTCGTTCGCTGGAATGCTCGTCGCTGGGCCCGCCTCCGCAAATACCGCGCGGGTTTGCTATGGCCACGCTGCTCACAACCGCTCACTGCCGTAACATACGTTTTGTACATACAAAAACGAGATAAGACACGTGTTCGGAACAGGTTGGAACAGGCTGTTCCAATGGGCGCCTTCCAAAACCCATATAAAACCGTTTGACCAGTTTAATCCGTAATTTATTTTAAATTACCGAAGCGTTGGATGCGCCCCAAAACGGTTGCTGGAACGCGACCTTCTAGTATAGTGGAGTTCAGTCACTTGTTTAATCACGTTGCTAGTTAAGAGTCGCATTAGAATTGTTTGATGAGACCAAAAAGTGGTCTCATCAAACAATTCCCCGTGATTAAACTTTTATGCACGACTTTTGGTGAGGGTTTTGGAAGGCGCCCATTCACTGATCAGTTCCGCTCTCTCGTGGGTCTATACTATACACCCACGAGAGACTCTATACGCTCCTTTAAATCGGTACTTCTCTGGCCCACTCAAGAAACAACATTCGGCATTAAACTCAATTTGATGTGGACCACATGCCACATATGATTGGGTATAATCAACTGTTTCAGCTTACTATTGTCTCTGCGCATGTCGAGATAATCGCGTAGAAAAACCTCAAAGCTGTAGCCCTTCTAACTCGTCTCCAACAGGCGCTACAATTGGGGACCCGGGTGGTGGACCCGGGGGGGTTCGCATTTCGAAGCTAGCTTGCACGGATACTTGTAGAGGGAAACGATGTATTCGGGCATCTCCTGCACCTGCACCTGCTTCGCAGCCGCAGCATCTGCCTAATCTACCACTGTACAACCAAGTGTACCAAGTTTGATCGCTTCTTTCAAAAGGCATTGCCAGTCTACAGTATATATCGTCACTCCGATGGATTGAACAACGCAGAGTTTAGTTGAGTTGGTACTTCAACGCTTCGGGCTCCTCCTGCTCGTCGGATCAATATTTCACGGATTTAGTTTTAATTTTAGTTCTTTTGTAGAACGATCATCGACAACTAGCTAATCAACGTACTGTCCTTCCCACTGAAATGTGCGCTGATGCCTAGGCAGAACCTTTTTTCCGTGTTTTGCTCGGAAACTTACCGGAGGAGACAAAGAAGAAAAATCCGTGTATTGAAAGATTTAGCGCTGCCAGGCTAACTGCTCAACTGAACCTGCTGGGAAAACGGATGAAGCCAGCAATTTGTTTCAAATTTGATAAGTCAAAACTGGGGTCTAGCAGATCCCGATCGCGTGTAGGAGCAGGATACACCGGGTATTTGCCCTTCGCTTTGATACTGTCCGCTCGGGCTTCCTCTCGCGCAGGAATCCGGGGCGTACAGCGACGACGTACTTAGAAGCATTCAAACACTGTTTGATACAACATGGCGCAGTCACACACATATTTCGTCCGGGTCGCCTGAATATCTAACAACAAAACCCGTGTCTGCTTCCATTCGTCCAAGTATGCCATTGCCATTTATCAAGTATTAAGCTGGCCGTACCGTATTCATGTAGCATTAGGATGTTCTAAACTAGCATCGGTAACGATGTACTTCGAAGTTGTTTGACAAGAACAGGATCAAGTAGTGCATAATTGTATTAATACACCACCAGTAGTAAATGTGCTCGGGGAATCCCTGCTGGTCGCAATGTAGTCTCACACAAAGCAAGAATAATACCAACCAAAGTCTTTCTAGATAAAATGCCTGAGCGACAGCAGCTAGGTTTTTAATGGACCCACATGAGCCATTCCTAGCTCGATTAATTTGAACTAGGTTCCTTCCAGTTTCATACACGGTCGTCATTCTTTTTGCGCTAGCTTCTAGCCTTTTCTCCGGAGAAGACGTACCATCGGGTGCAGCTCTTTGGCCCTCTGCTAGATAGCGTTTGCGTTGGATACAAAATCGTTGAACGGAAAACTCAAGATATACCTCCCATTTTGGATCACATATCGTTAAAAATAATTGAAGTAGTTTTTGGCGAAGTCTCAGTGGAATGTTCAATCTAATACACCTAAACGCATTTCAATACGTGTGGGGATTCACACAATACCAGCCTGTCAACAATGTATGCCACAAAAATTGCACAAGATTTTCAGTTAATCTCTCTGATTAACTATCCATACAGAATAAAATCGATCGCAAGGTGAAATCCTCTTCTCGTGTGTCTGAAAGAGGAGGGTATAATAAAAGTTATGACCCATGACAGAATGAAAAGGTCGAATTGACAGTTTAAATGCTCGAGTTACGGTAGCATGGCCAACGCAAAATCGAAGTAATTCGGAAGTAGTAGTCTGCTCTGCGAAAAATGCCCCAAACCCGGGACACGATATGGCATACACACAACACGCAGTGTTGCTTTTGTATGCAACAAAAGTTTATACAGTACAACGTACGCCCAGACGTTGTGCAAACAAATTGAATTATTCATTCCCTGCTCTTCACACATCACTAGTGAAAATCACCTTTCACTGGTGTGTCGACATTTGGCGAATCTGTCGTTCGTTGGATCCCCTCGACAGGAATGCGAACGCACATGTAGTTCTTCTCGCCCAGCGTGAGCGCACGTGTTTCAGGGTGAATGCTGCACTATCATCACACCGCGGCCATGATGTTTTCGTATGAAGAAGAAGTTGATTAACTATTTTTTGACAAGCCGTGTCGCTAGCTATGGTAAACTGTAGTAATATCTACTTGGGCAACTTGGATTTTGATGTTGAACCCAAATTCGACTACTTTTCTTTAGGCAAACTCACTGGTATGGGTCGAAGCCCAGTCGTTGTAAAACAGAAATCATTGCATTCTTGTCGAGCTTCAGTGTTCGGAATTTCACAGCTTAGAAATAGCTATAATATACACAATTGCACCTTTATTATTTGTTCTAGTCGGCTTCAATATCATTTATCTATCTATGATGTGCCGATGGTCCCGTGTAGCATGAATGTCGTTCGATGTCATCCGGAAGCTACGAATGTAACGCGAATGTCGTTCGATGTCATCCAAAAACCTACAGTTCTTCGAACTGCGAACATCGACAACCGAACATAAGGGTAAAGCAGTCACTCGCGATTACGGTGATATTTTATTTTCTAATATCGCTAATTTTTGACGGCACCTCGCTAAAAAACCTAATGTTGCTTAAAACGGACTTCAGATAAAAGGCTGTTTCTCTCTTCTTTCTGCTGCTAAGTTTTTTTTTAAATCATAGCGTGAAACGGAGCAAATGCACAGCTTTCGGTTGAGGTATTGCGAGTCACCAAACGATTTTTTTATAAAAAATTATGTCCAGAAAACCGAAGTGTTGTTTCTTATGTGGGCCAGAGAAGTATGAAGTTAGTGTACTACTTCGTAAGTAGGTTTATCAAGGAACGCTTGCTGCTGAGTTTTGCGAAGATATCCACATGTATCAAAACTTCATGTCTGCGCTAAAGCAGACACTCGAACCATTTCAGCGGCATCTTTGCCTTGTCGAACAAAGCGTCCCCAAACCGGAACTGCATGTCGTAGTGATTCAGTTTCGTCCTGTAGAAGCGATCGCTCCAGGTGTTGCCGAACTTCGATGCTGGAAATCCAACCGCGCAGCTATCGAACTCCACCATCCCGTCATTGCGGCGAGAGTGATGCTGTCCCACGATTCCGAGCGGCCAAAGAAGAGGTTGTCTCGTCGATAGCAATCCGGAAAAGCTTTCGCTGCACATCAGAGCTGACACATTGGTCCGATAAACCTCTTGTGCTGCTCGGTACGCCGCATCCAATTCCGCCGTGCTGTGACTCCCTCCTTCGTTCGGCATTGACTTGATCGCGGTAGTGGGAGGGCATCGTCCACTGACGGCTGATATTGCGTTGAACATGAAATTGGTTTTACCGGCACAAGAATCTTGAATAAAGTCGGAGCCCATGCTCCCCTTCATCGGCGCTGCCAGACCCACCCATGTCGAAGTAGGGTCAAGACTGCACTTGCCCTTGGCAATTGCCCCAGCCAGCATCAAATTCCCCATTGAGTGCGTGACGACGATAGTGTCAGTGATCGTAGACTCGGTGCTGGTTTCGCTGACTGCAAGTGCGCGATCGCAGACCTACTGCTGCTGCGTGTTGTTTGTCCACGTGTTGTTGCCAGTATCCAAGACCGCGTACTTCATTGAAGTGCAGCACGGAGCGTGATCGGTTAAATTGCCCCAGTACTTGAAGTAATTTTGATTGTCTGGCAACTCGTAAGGAACGCCCATGCCATGAATGAAAATGCATGGGCGCGGCTTCGACTTGCACGAACATGAGGAGGAATCTCCCCACGAGAAGTCGAACTCGGCCTTCAGTCGTCTTGTGGCTTCAAATGGAATCGGCCGGCCAGTCAAAAGTGCCTCTCCAGTCAAAGTCGCCTCAAATTCGGACACCACTACGGGGCAGCGATGTAGCTTGTCTCCCATGAGCACGGGTGCTGAGATGTTCATGCGCGTGCTAAGACGTTCCACTGAGATATCCATATCGCTTCCATACAGCTTGAGCCCCGACGACCCAGAAGCGCACAGCACAAACTCAATATCGTTGACAGAAACCTTGAACACGTTGCCAGACGAACACTCGACGTCACTGGAGGCATTCATAATAGCCACGGCGTCATTCAGCGCAGCGGCAATGGCGTTGATCGGCGGTAAATGGCCCAGTTCTGGGTCAAAGCACTGTACTCTTGAGCGATTCGCAGCGTTATCCCTGTTGCTGGTTGCGTAGTAGGCTGCGCCGTCGACAAGCGTGTAGTTGTGAACCATCGTGTCTTGGTGGAATGAGGCGAAAACGTTGTAAGCCACGTGCGAACCATCACTTGATATTACAGGATCAGCGAACATCGAGAAACTTGACTGGCCTTGCACTGTCATTGAGCTGCGCTTGAGCGATAAGTTGAATCGGAGAGAGGGCCATTCCGCGCCGGACTTTGGGGGTTGAGGTGGTGCTGCTGTTGATAAATACCGACTTGGGTGCTCTACACTGAGAGCTGCTGGCACTGAGAGTTGAAACAATAACCCCAGCGTGAGTATTCGTACCAGTGACATCTGACGAAGAAACGGTGCCGCGTGACGTATTGTGTGTTGTTCAGCGGGACAAATGCAAACTGAGGAAACAGTGTCGATGGTGGGGCCGAACTGTACGTACCACGACAGCGGTTTTATCATGAGCATTGGCAGCGGTGACACACTGCGCATTTCCTATTTGTACTCAAAAATCTACCGACTCTCTTCTGTTTGTGTACTGCAAAACAAAGTTGGATGATGCTTGCGTACATTTGTGCACTCAAATCAATTTGCGCTTTACAGGGCTTGTAGTTCATTCTAAACGTTCGTATTTTCTAAGAGTTGGGCCCTATCGACTCGGAAACGCCCAGCACGAGCTCAATGTCGATCATGGATACCTTGAGCAGCTCGTCGTTCAAGCATCCAGCAGCTTTCAGCTGGAGTGATCGGAACCAGTTTTGGTTCGAGATACCTTACCGTCGAACAAGCCGTAGCAATACTAAAGTTGCTGGTCGTAGTAGCCGGCGCTGTCGCCAAGCTTATACCGTAGTCGTGGATCACATTTGTGTTTTGTTAGTATGCTGGTTCCGTATCGTACAGGTAACTAGGTACGTTCACTGCAGCGCATCTAGCTCAATACTTCGGTGTGCATGATTTTCAGCTTTTAAGCTTTTATAAAAATGTATTGGTGCGAAATATTCAACGAGCGCTATAAGCCGGTCTCTTGGCGCTCAAAGCGAGCATCACCAAATTATCGGCGGAAGATTTCGTCCATGAACTGAGCCAAGTTGTCTTCGTTAATGAATCGAGACATCATCTCCCTCCAGAGTAGCATATCCTGGGCCGAAATCTCAGGGAGATCGTCATCATCCTCATCGTCCTCGCCGTCGTAGTCTTCGTCGCCACTATTCTCCTCGTACATATCGGCGTCGCGGTAAGTGTCGAGCTCCGCTTCCTCTTCCTCCCACTCGTGGAACAGTTGACGGTCAAACTCGCTCTTGGGACACCACTTTAGGCTGATAAAGTCGATGCGGCTGTAGATGTTTCCTTTCCGCCCATGAATCCAAACCCCCAGCCCCAGCGACGGGTGCTTCGCCTTGACAGCGTCCAGAGTCGGCAGCAACATGTCACGCATGTATGACTCGCACCAATGCCTGTGCACTTGTGACTCGTACGGATTCTTGATGTAGATCGTGGGCTTCTGACGACAGTTCACCGCTCCCAGCTCCTCCTCGCTGATCTCCGCCAGCAGCTTCAACAGCTCGACGATCTCCGCGTAAAACCTGGGAGGGGCAACCGGCGTGCGCATGTGACCGCCCATCCTGATCTCGACGCTGCGTTCTCCCTCAGCAAAGTCCTTGTCTTGACATATACGGCGCAGGTACTCGAAAATGCCCTGGCCAGTCAGACGAGCAGGCGCCAACTCGATCGACCGCAGGGACTTCATCTCTGCCAGCAGCAGCAACGTGCGATCCGTTAGCGTTTCCTCGGACTTGATGTTAAAGTTCGCGTAGCCCGATCCATCCCACATGATAATCGACTGCAACTTGGGGCAACGCTCCGCCACTGCCTCCCAGAACTCGTCGCCGTACAGATCCAAGTTCACGTACTGCTCTCTCCCATTATTATGGAGATAGTCGATCTCGACCGACAGGTGCGTCAGCGCGGGACAAGCTCTCGGCACTGCAGTGATCTCTGAGGCCAGCAAGCCGTAACCAGGGCGACTGGCTGGCGTGTATTCCTCGTTGTTGCAAATATGGTGGCCCTCTCCCCTGAATGAGCAACCTAGTAGAGAAAGCCCCAAATAGTGCGGTGGCACGATGCAGCTTGAGGAAGCGGGAGTTGGACGGCTTGACGGACTTCGACGGAGTGACAAGCCGGGTCGATGAAAGCAGATTTTAACTTGTTTGTTGCTTAGCGGTGTTTTCTCGAAGTGAGGTCTCCTGCCTGCTGGCGCCGGAGACCATTCGCTATGGATCTTGCCGTTGCGAAACGGACTAACTCCGTCACACTCGTCATCATTGGGAGGTGGCGCCACGATCTGGCCATCGCACTCACGGAAGTAGCGATGGTAGTTCCAACTCCGGTTGGCAGACAGCGACAGCTCCGTTAAATTCGGTTTCACATGGTCGCCAAAGACGCGAAAGAACGGGTCCGCGAACGGAACGACAGTCCAGCTGAAAGACTTCAAGTTCGTGCACGTCTTGTTGAACTTTTCCCATGTTTCCAACGTGATCGACCACATGTCGTAGCACTGGGCGTCTCCGTGCACCGTCATCTTCTCGTAGTCATCCAAGAACTCTATCTGCGGACAAAACTTCATCACGGCTTCGAGAAACTCCGTCGTGCTGCGAAGCCGCTCCACCTCGTTCCCCGTCGGCACCGTGAGCTGTCGCAGTCCAGCCCCAGTCTTTCTGCCGTGCCACCTCTCCAGCGCTTGATACAACGTCGTCATCAACTTCTCGATCGGAGCTCCACGAACAGCGTTCGTGCACCCATAATGATTGTCGTGAATAAATCCTCGACTGGGCAAGATCAGTGGCTCCAGACCTCGGCAATACTTCGACGCAGCCACCAGAATATCCGGCACGTGCCGACTCACCAGCGACAGCTTGCTCAGGTCGAGTCTCTTCAGGTTGGGCAAGTACCCGAAAACCCGGTCCCAGTCGATGTCCGAGCCATCCAGAGCGCCCGGTTTCGGGTCGTAGCCGCTCTGTTCTCTCCCCAAACTCACAGTTAGACAGCGTACAGCGGCTCCCTTGTTCTCCTCCGCCAATTGATACATGGGTGGGATATCCTCCGCCGTCATGGATTCCTCCGAACCCAAAGTCAATGAAGAGGCTTTGAAATCTGCAGCGAACTGCCTCATAATTTGCAGCGACGTCATGGACACCAGTGCAACGTCCTTGAGTTGGTGCAGGTAGGATGAGAGGTA
Organism: Phytophthora sojae; assembly: GCF_000149755.1. Taxonomy (NCBI): domain Eukaryota; phylum Oomycota; class Peronosporomycetes; order Peronosporales; family Peronosporaceae; genus Phytophthora; species Phytophthora sojae. The sequence continues at coordinate 4,174,125 of NW_009258120.1, read as the reverse complement.
GGGCGGGGAAGGCACCACCTCCTTGTCGAAGCCGTAGACTGCGAACTCGAGGATGTGCGAGAGCAGAGAGGGCGGGAGGGAGAGGAGCGACAGCGCCATCGTGGACGTCGTGAGGCTAAACTGCTCTGTAAGTGTGCAGAATGGGTGGAGTCCTGGCACTGGCATCGTCGTCTTACTCGTCTTCCTGAGGCGCACGACCGTCAAATACACTGGCTGTGACTCACTACGACGTCCTGCTTGTCCATGGCCACCGCACATTACTGTAGCTGCGTCTCGGCGGTGTGCTTGCTGAGTTTGTGCAAACCCAATATGTGCACGTAGGACAACACCTCCGCATCAACCTGCAGGCGCTCATGGTCTTCCTTAGCGGCAGTTTGCGGGGCAATGTGGGAGAGAAAGTAAGTGTGACGGGAGCACTGGGGCGCTGAAGCACAACGGTCGTTGATGCACACGCAGTGGTTGAGCCACTGTGGCTCCGTCCTTGGAGTTTGAAAAATGCGCGGGAACCTTGACTGCTGTGTGTGCCACATCACTTTGACAAATTCAGTACCTAAATAGAGGCCCTGTGTAATTCAATATTTATGTGTTGTCAGAATTATAAGTTGTTGACCCTTTCTTATTGCCGCTACTCTCTGTATCATACCACTGGTAACCAGTGGTATGCGTACATTGGCGACTCGTAACTCGTGATACGACAGGTTCACCAGAAATAATTGGAAAGGAAGATAATTGGTCGATTTGCCTTGAAAAAATGTACCGGCACTGCCAGCGCTCATGGAATTGCTGCTGTGCGGGGTCGTCGTCACCCGCTCCATTACATATTTTTCTTTCCGAACGTCACGCGCCGTAGTCGACTGGCCCGATGCCATCACTGGAAGTAATTGTTCGCTTGTCATTACTGTTTGCACTCACAGTACAGGCTTCGGTAAGTTTGGAAGGGAACTCGAGCGATTTCCAGCAACAGCCCAACCTCCAGGGTCCGACGACGACGGAATGGCCCTCTCTCCGATTCAACTTCTCGCTCAAGCGCAGCTCCATGACAGTGCACGGCCAGTCAGAATTCTCCATGGTCGCTGATCCTGTCGTATCGGTTGACGGTTCACACGTGGCTTACAATGCGTTCGCCACCTTCCGGCAAGACACAGTGATCCACAATTACACGCTCGTCGACGGCGCCGCCTACTACGCGACCAGGAATGCCGATAATGTCACGGCCTCTCCTGCAGTAAAGTGTATGGACCCTGAACCCGACAATTTACCGCCAATCAATGCAATCGCAGCAGCGCTGAACCACGCCACACCAGTTACCAGCGTTCCCCCCGGAATGGGCAGCATCCAGTGCTCGAAAGACAACCTGTTCAAGGTAGCTGTAAATGGTATCGACTTTGCGTTGTGCGCTTCTGGATCGTCGGGGTTGAAGATGTACGGAAACGATATGAACATCGCAATGCAGTATCTGGATACGCGGATGAACATCTCAGTTCCAACTTTGAATGAAGAACAGCTTCGTGAATGCGCGGCGACTGTGCCACAATTTGAAATGACTTCAACTGCAAATGCGCTTCTTAGAGGGAGACCAAGCTCATCTGGAAAAACGCGACGACTGAAGGCGGAATTTGATTTTTCGTGGGGGGATTCTACCTCGTGTTCGTGCAAGTCGACTCCGCGTCCGTGCATTTTCATCCACGGCATGGGTATCCCCACCGAATTGCCGGACAACCAGGATTCCTTGCCGTATTGGGGCAACATGACCGACCACGCGCCGTGCTGCACGTCAATCAAGTACGCGGTCCTGGATACCGTGAACAATACGTGGACGAACAACACGCAGCAACAACAGGTTTGCGATCGCGCACTTGCAGTCAGCAAAACCAGCACAAAGTCGAGAATTGCGGATACCATCGTGGTTACCCACTCAATGGGGAACCTGATGCTGGCTGGAGCGATCGCTACGGGGAAATGCAGCCTTGATTCCAGCTCGACGTGGGTGGGCATGGCAGCGCCTATGAAGGGAAGTATGGCGTCCGGCTTCATCCAGGAATCGTGCGCCGGAAACACCAACTTCATGCTAGAAGCAATGGTCGAATACAGTGGGCGGTGCCCTCCCACTACAGCGTTAAAGTCAATGCCGTACGAGGGAGGAAGTCATAGCACCGCCAAGCTGGATGCTGCCTACGCAGCAGCACAAGAGGCTTATCGGACCAACGTGTCCGCTCTGATGTGCAGCGACAGTTTTTCAGGCCTATTTTCAAAGAAGCAAGCTCGGCTTTGGCTGCTCGGACTGATGGGGCAGCACAACTCTCAGCGGAATGACGGTATGGTGGAGTTCGATAGCTGCGCGGCAGGAATTCCAGCATCAAAGTTCGGCAACACTTGGCGTGATCGCTTCTACAGGACAAAAGTTAATCACTACGACATGCAGCTCAAGTATGGGGACGCTTTGTTCAACAAAGCAAAAATGCCGGTGAAGTGGTTCGAGTGTCTGTTGTAGTTCAATTACGACAGAGGTCCTGGATCGTGTGAATACCTCACCAGCAGTAGATAGATCACCTACCTTATAAGCGCCATCAAGGTATTGAGTTCATATGACCATCAAACGTCTCGTAGCTAGAAGTAGCGTCCTTCTCCACCCAAGCCTTCGGCCATGATGTCTCTCAAACTGTGCAGATTGTGGACCGTAACTTGTCCCCCTTCGCCCTCATCGCCGCTGCCGAGACTAATTGTCTCGTTCATACTGGCAATGCGGTAAATCTCGTCGTCCTCGTCGTCCGCTGGCGTATTCTTGAATAGCTGGCGGTCAAACTCATCCTTTGAATTCCACTTGAGCTTGATGAAGTCGATGCGGTTGAAGATATCCCCATTGTGCCCACAAAGCCACACTTGCAACGCTAGTGAAGGGTGCCTCTCTCGGACCGCTTCTAGAACCGGCATCAACCTGTCGCGCATGTACGGCTCGCACCAACTGCGGTCCACCTTCGACTTGTACGGATTACCAATGTAGATCTCAGGCTTACGACGACAAGCCGCCGCTCCAAGATCCTCCTCGCTCGTTTCCGCAAGTAGCTTCAACAACTCAACTATCTCGCCGTAGAATCGGGGAGTTGCCTGCAGAGTGCGCTCGTGGCCACTCACTCGGATCTGAACAGCAAGGTCGTTCTTGAGAAACTCTTGGTCTTTCGAGATACGCAGGTACTCGAAAATACCCTTGCCAGTCAGACGAGCAGGCGCCAACTCAAGCGACCGTAGCGACTTCATCGTTGCCAGGGAGATCAAGGTGCGATCAGTTAGCGTATCGATGGACTTGACGCTGTAGTTGGCATAGCCCGAGCAATCCGACATCGTAATTGTCTCCAAATGTGGACAGCGATCCGCCACTGCCCCCCAGAACTCGTCCCCGTACAACCTCGTGTTCACGTAGCGAGACCTGGCATTACGTCGATAATCGATCGCAATCGATAGCTTTGTCAGCGTGGGACATGCTCTCAGCACCGCAGTGATCTCCGAGACCAGCAAGCCGTAACCAGGGCGACTGGCCTCAACGTCTTCCTCGTCGTCGTTCGGAGGTGGAGCCACGATCTGGCCATCGCACTCACGGAAGTAGCGATGGTAGTTCCAACACTCGTTGGCAGACAGCGACAACTCCATCAAATTCGGCTTCACGTGGTCTCCGAACACTTGAAAGAACGGATCGGCAAAAGGAACAACCGCCCAGCTAAACTTCTTCAAACTCGTGCACGTCTTGTTGAACTTTTCCCACGTATCCAACGTGACCGCCCACATGTCGTAGCACTGGGCGTCCCCGTGCACCTTCATCTTCTCGTAGCCATCCAAGAACTCTATCTGCGGACAAAACTTCATCACGGCTTCGAGAAACTCCGTCGTGCTGCGAAGCCGCTCCACTTCGTTCCTTGTCGGCACCGTGAGCTGTCGTAGTCCAGCCCCAGTCTTTTCGTCGTGCCACCTCTCCAGCGCTTGATACAAAGTCGTCGTCAACTTCTCGATTGGAGCTCCATACACGGCGTTCGTGTACTCGTAGTGGTTTTGTAGACAAACCCTCTGCTAGGTAGAACCAGCGCCTCCAAAGAGCAACAATACTTCGACGCCACCTCTAGAATCTCCAGCACGTGTCTACTCACCAACGACAACTTGGTCAGATCGAGTCTCTTCAAAGTGGGCAAGTGTCTAAATACTCTGTCCCAGTCGATATCCGAGTCGTCCAGAACGCCCGGTGTTGGGTCGTAGCCGCTCTCTTTCCTCCCCAAGCGCACCGTCAGACAGCGTACAGCAGCTCCCTTGCTCTCCGCCAATTGATACATCCGTGGGATATCCTCCGCTGTCATGGAAGCATCCGAGCCTAAAGTCAGCGAAAAAGCGCTGCATTACTCAGCCAAAACTTTGACAGTTTGTAGCGATTGCTTGGACACGGATGCAATGCATTGCAGATGGTAGGGCGACAGGTAGGGCGCGTGGGGTACTACCACTTCGGTGGCGAACCCGTTGACTGCGAACTCGAGGATGTGGGAGAGCACAGGAAGCGGGAGGGAGAACAGCGACGGCACCATCGTGGATGCCGATGCCTCAACTCGAGGAATCTTGAGTGGCATGAGCAACGGGTTGCTGGTGGCGCAGGTAGAAGGCGGGTAGTCCAGCGTGCGACCTTGAAGTGCGAGGTTGAGTGGTGCTAAATGCGTATTTCTACGAGTTTAGAAACATTTCTGTAGAGGCGGTCTGTACATTCTACGTTCAGTTAGTGTAATATTACAAATTCAAGTAAAGAGATACGCTTTCGTTTCCTGGTTTCTCTGTGAATCATAAAGAAGCAAAGAGACTTCAGAGACGCATCTCCACAGTCGTTGATCTCTTCTTCATTTGTTTTTAGGTCGGGGCGCATCAAGGCCCACAAAATGTGGTGGTGCAGTGCAACATTTGCGCGCATTTGTACTGCAAATGCCCTCCATAAGGAATAGCGCAACGCGTTTCGCCTATCTCCAGCGAACTGTACGGCATCGATTCCATACATTCTCCTTGAGTAGGCAAAAGTTTTGCCGCAAAACAAAGCCAGGGGCTCCAATCGTGTGCACAGCACCTGGTGAAAACATGTACCGCGATTCGCGGTACACATCACGGATAGTACACATCACGGACGCGGTCCGCGATGCGTTCGCGATCACTGTCGCCGTCGGCGATTCGCCGATCAACAAGACGCAACAAATAGAGTTGTATTTTAGAGGGAAAAAAGTGATATTAACGTTAATATCAGTTAATCACAAAATTGCGCGCAGTTATTAATAATTAAAAGGCAAGATTTAGCTGAACCCATTTGAGGCAGCTATTCTGTATTTACAGCCATGTACTCAATTCTCAAAGGAGGACTCTATCAGGCCGACGAAGTACTCCGCGCAAGCGTAAGCCCCGCGAGGACCTGATGCAGAACCAGCGCCCCAAGGGCTATCGTCTTCGGTGCAGACGTACGTCGGCGCCGCGGCCTTACGACGTCACCTCTGATCCCGACGTGGACGCCGCCCCCTCGATCCTGACCTGGACGACGACGACTCTACCATCTGCGGCTAGCGCCATCTTCGCGCAGTACCCGTTGCACTACGTGCTGCCCCCCCCCCAAGGCACGGAGTTGGCCGAGATGAAGGAGGTGGGGCTGAGATCTGTGGATGGCCAGACCGAAGGACCGTGCTTGGGGCACCGCCGCCGTGGGCACAGCGACTGTGCCAAGGTGATCATCAGCGCCACGCGTGAACGCTACGTGGAGATGCTACTAGTCTGGTTTGGACAGTGCATTCTCGCCCGTGCTGGACATCGCGCTCTCGTGGCGGCGTCAGCACGCTCTAACAGTGCTGAACATGCTGTTTGGTACGCTGCTGCTGCTGCTGAAAGATTTCTCGCTACTACGGTGCGGCGGCTGTGCATCACCATGTGCTGCGACTTCTTCCCGCTTCTGGTCGGCGTGGAGATGCCCATCCGATCGCTCTCGCAGTGCCTGCTGCGCGGCGGCCACAATGTCATCCCGCTCACGTATACCGTTCCCGGATCCAAGGTCAGAGTGGCCCCGACGGCGCCGCCAACACCCCACTCAGCGCGCGGGCGTGCGTTACATGACAAGCTGTACTACCTGCCGGTGATGCACTTGCTGGACATCGTGACGTACATGACGTTCGTGGGCCACTTGGCGTTGTTCCGGGCCATCCGCGTCCGCGAGCAGGTGCGGATCGTGCATGGCCACCAGGCCACGTTCACCCTCATGCACGAGTGTCTGCTGTAGACCAAAGCGCTGTACCTGGACGTCAAGACCGTGTACACGGATCACTCGCTCTTCGGCTTCGTGGACGCTGCCAGCGTCCTTCTCAACAAGATCATAAATTTCCTCGTGTTCTCGGTGAACACGGCCATCGGAATCTCGCACACGTGTCGCTAGAACCTCGTGCTGCGTGCGTCATTGCGCGAGGGGCTCGAGAGTGGGTTTACACGGTTGGTGCGTGCGTCATTGCGCGAGGGGCTCGAGAGTGGGTTTACACGGCTGCTGCTCGAGGAGATGCTGGAGAAGCACCGACGGCACTACTGCGTGACGCTCTACGGCGCCGTGCCCGGCTTCAAAGTGCGCGACGTACTGTGTCAAGACCACATCTTCCTCAACCGACAGCTCGCTGGACAAGAGAGCCTCTACTTTACGATTCTGAAGGCTGCGAAATACGAGCTTTCCGTGGTAAGTACGCACGTGGGCGTAGTGTGGGAAGTGCTACCCCCCTGACGTGGTGCAGTTCACAGCGGACATCACGCCTGAGGCGCTCGCGGAGGCGGCGCTGGCCGCGGAGCTTCGACTGGCGGGCGTGGACCGACAGGACTTCCAACGCGCTTGAAATGCAGCTCGTGCCATTCCCCGATTTGCGTCGTGATGGCGACTCCACTGTACGACCGCGTGACGGTCGGTGCCGGCCTCATAGGCAGTGCGGCTGCCTACTACGCCACGAAAGAAGGCAAGTGCGAGCTGCTGCTGGAGCATTTATGAGCTGATGCATGACAAGGGCTCGAGCCACGGCACCAATCGCACCTTCCGCGTGGCCTTCCCCAACGACACGGACACAGAGCTGTATCTGACGTCGCTGCAGCTGTGCTGTGCGATCGAGAAGAGGTGTCTTCGCGTTCGGACGGCTGGACGGCCTCGTCCTCCTTGAGAGGGCTTTGAAGAAGTGCAAGGTGCCGTTCGAGTCGCGGACTGGCGCTCAAGTGAATCAACGCTTCTCGGCTTCTCATTGCCCGACAACAGCCACGCGGTGTACAACGCGCGGACGGGGGTGCTCAATTCGTTGTTGTCAATGGCCACGACGCAGACGTTGCTGGGCGCGAGTATTCGTAAACGCAGAAGAAGGTGTGTGCCCTGCCCGACACCTCGCTACTCCACCGTCTGCAGCTGTATCATGGAATCGGCTCAGTAGTGGGGGTGTTGGCTTGCGTCATTGCTGTGGATTACATTTGAAATCTTAATCTAGAATAGCACTCTACATGTGATATCAGTGTGTGTTAGCAAAGCGTGTGTTATATTGTGAACGTTAGTGCACCTTACGCTCAGAAGCAAAGCGTTTATTGTTGTGAAGGCAAGGACTAAAGAAATCGATTACTGCGAAATGTCCACACTCACGACTGCGTCCAAGAGATACTCGAACTCCATGTCGTTAATGTCAAACAGAGAATCTTCAGCTTCTTGCTCGTCACTGTTGCTGTCACTGTCGCTATCGAGTTCTATCGGCCGACGAGAAGTCTTGTACAATGGCAGTCGAGTTGGTTTCGCATCTCCGTTGTTCGTGTAGATGAACGACAACTTCTCGACTGTTGCGACCTTGAGGCGGTTTCGAAGCTTGCTGTATGTAAATCCTTGCACACTCCACAGGCGCTCACTTGCTGCAGACGAAGTCGGGATGCTCAAAATTTTCTCTGCGAACTTGTGAAGAACAAGAAATTGGTCGTCGAGTGTCCACCGGTCCAGTGGTGAGTCCTCACTAGCAGCCTCCCTCTGAGCAGCAGTCCAGTTCTTCTTCGTCTTTACAAAAGATAGCAGCGATGCGCGAAACTGAGCTGAGCTCACGTCGGGTGGGAGGCCAAAACGCTCGGCAAGCTTTACAGCGGAGCGTACCGCCTTACGAAGCGGACTGTCTTGAGGGTCGGGTATAGCTTCGTTGATAGGGCAGCTTCCGTCAGAACTGTCTCCGCTCGATCCGACACCACCACTGCCGTCAAGGCTACCGCTCGGTAAGTTAGAGATGTCCTTGGACGGATCCAGCAGGTATGGAACCGTCGTGGAATCGGACGGTGGACGAATGAAGTCCCATCGACTAGCAATCAGCTTGCGAATTTCATCTTGGACGGAGCTGCCGGCTAAAGCTGCGATACCTTCAGTGTACTCTGGCGCCTGATACAGCCGAAGAAACTCGTGCAGGATCCTTGAGTTCGAACAAGCATCCGTCTCCAGGACAGCTAGTGCTCGTGTAACCGGTTTTGTCAGCCGAACGACAACCTTCGCCTTGATCCAAAACTGCTTATCGTTGACAATACCTTGAACTTCGTCCAGCTTCACCTGACTCTCTTTGTCCGTGTAGTGCTTCATAAGCTCCGAGTCCGCCAAAGCTGCCTTCAGCGTTGTCTTGTTGCGAACGACGCTCTTGATGCATTTTTCTTGAGCGTACCATCTCGTTGACACAGGGACCGCTAACTCGCCTGCCCTTCTTGCTTTTTGTAGCTGGCGCCGGTAACGCCGAACTCGATCGAGCAGCAGGTGTCTAGCGCGCACAAACTTGACGATGTTGATGGCCTTCTTCAGCACGTCTCCAAACAACTTGATCTTGAAGATATCCTTCAGGAGCAGGTTCATGGCGTGCGCCGAGCATCCGTTGAAGACCACGTTTGGGTGCTTAGCTTCAACCAGACGGCCAGCCTTTTTCATGTTGGCTGCGTTGTCCGACACAATGGCGGAGACTTTGCCAGCGCCGGCCACGCCTTCTACCTCAGCAATGACTCGCAGAAGCTCCGATGCCATGTAGTCCCCCGTGTGTGCCTCAGAGCCCGTAGTACCCGATGACCACATCATTGGACGCATGGCGGGTGACCACAACACGTAGTTCACGATACTCTCGCGGTTTACGTTGGACCAGCCGTCAGTGATGATAACCAGAAACGTTTGCTTTGAAAGAAGCTCAGCCAGGTTGGCCTTCTCCAGTTCATAGGCTTTAACGAGCAGGGTGGTCGCTAGCGCCTGCCGGGTTGGGAGCTTCAACGCAGGAGTCAGACGCTTAAACAGCTTGCGCATGTACGCATTCTCGATCGCGCGGAACGGGATTCCAGCAGTGTAGAAGACCATCGCGATGTCCAGATGAAAGCTTGATTCCTCCTCCTTGCTGAGTACGATTGGGGAATTTGTTGCTGGAGAGCCACTGTAGCTTGTGCGACGGCTCTTCGACGGCGAAAACATCCCAGGCCTTGCCTTACGCTTCCTCTGCGCGTCGTACGTTGCCCAGGTGGCCTTCGTTGTCGCTGGGGCTCTGGAGCAGAAGCGGATATGTGGATAGAGATGACGGCCGGGCTGGACATTCATGATCAATGCACCGCAGTGACGGCACGACACATCGGGGTGGGGCTACGTCGGCTTGGACTTCGGGACGACGACATCGAGCTCGCCCCATACAGGGTCCTCCTTGCGGCCCATCGGAGTCGCGGCCCAGTTGTAGAGGACTTGTGTAGCCCGTAGGAAGTTGACTTGTGAAGCAAAGACTTGCGGGGATTTCGAGACGTGCTGCGCGCAGCGTGCGAGTAAGGAGAAGATGGTGGATGTGGTCGAGCAACCTAAAGTCTACACTGTATGCCATTGGAAGCATTCCCCTGCACTCGGTCAGACAGCGCGGGAAGCCTTAAGCGCGGCCCACATCGAGGTATTCGAAGCGCTTAAAAGTGGAGTGTGTGAAGGTCAACTTCAAGGGGATAAGTACCTCGATAATTACGAAAGTGACCGCACCATTTTTCCTATCGCAGAAAATATTTAACGTATTTAACGTTAAAAACATTGTTTGCAATCATAGCTATTAACTCATTTTTAGCAGCATAACAACTCTAGCAACAAAGTTCCAGGAGAATGGGAAAGTTGAGCAAGAACTGATTTAGTACATCTCTATACTAAGCATGAGATAAAACCACCAATGCATCAATAGATGCTGCATACCAAGCTGGGCCTGGGTATGATGTCACCAAGGCTGCACTAATTAAAGCAACATTGAAATGTTGGCGTTGCGTAACATTGAGCGCAACAATGGTGCCTCTGCCTAACATTGCACAATGTTACGGTATCTCTCGTAGCAAAATATTTGGTTTACCAATGTGACAATAGTGGACGCGCGTCGCCACGACAGCTCGACAGCTCGACATCTCGACAGCACGACAGCGAAGCACGCTGTATCACTCGGGGCGTGCGCCAACAGCTTCCGCCGCTACGCGGCAAGCGCGTCATGGTGTACGCGCCGACACATGCAGCAGGAGAATGGGCTCTACGGGATCTACGCGCAGCTCTACCTGGGCGCCACGTGTTGTCTATTCCTAGTTGGCAGGACACTCTCGCGTGGGCTTTCGCCTGCGGACTTAGCGTAAGGCACGAGGGGGTGGGGCAGGCCGCACAGCGGCCCCCCCCCCCGAGCGAAGCGAGAGAGGGGCGGGCCCCCCGAAGTGCCGTCGCTAAGTCCTCGCCTCGGCCAGGCGCGGTGTCTAGGAAAAAAAATATCGGGTAGCAGCGCAGACCCGCCCCCGCCTGATCGGCGGGTGTTGACGATCGGTGAACGCGCTCAGCGAGGCTCGCGCTCGCGTTCGCTCGCCCTCCCTTTTTAACCTAACTGCGCTGTTGGCTAGAGGCGCATTAAAAGCGCTGACGACTGCTTGGAAGATAGCGCATTCGATTGCATGCAACACGCATCGCGCCTAACGCAACGCAACGCACTGGGAAGGCGTTTGCTCCCGCATACGTAGTACACACATGCATATAAGCACCGCAGTAGGACATGCACACATTAGAATAAGGTTGAGCGGGTGACCGCTGCAGACGGACGGTCGCACGACGCGGAGGCGGAGCGAGCGCTTGCTTCCTATCCGGTAGATTCTGAAATGAGAGCTGTTGTGAGCCAGTCGCTCCAAACATGAAATTTCACGTCTGGAAAATTTACTTTGCGTCAATGTTAGCGATCACGCAACATTGGACCCCATCAATGTTATTGATCCCACACATTGAGGCTGATTTTCAATGCTGCTTTAATGACTCTCCTGCTTCTTAGGCTCTGTCTTCCTCTCTATGACGCACTGTTGCATAGACCTCGGCTATTCACAGCAGCATCTTTGAGGAAAGTGGCCACGAAACAGCGGTGACACATTATTTCGCTTTTTCTATTCGACCGAACAACAGGAAAGTCATTCACAGAGAGAGGTCGAATGCCGTCCTCTCTTGCCGGCGTGGTGGCGCTCGTAGCAGTCATGCTGCATGCAGCACTCGCGACGACCGTGGTTACAGCGTCTCACGGCAGGATACAGACTCCGCACCAGCAGAAGAACTCCCAGAATGAGACTACGCCCGACTGGCCGTCACTTCGCTTCCACTTCAGTTTCAAGCGCAAGTCTACCAACGTTTACGGTCACAACGAGTTCGACATGATCGCCGAGCCCACCGTGTCTAAAGACGGCGCCAGGGTGCTCTACGACGTCTTCGCCACGTTCGCAAAGGGCTCTACGACGTTCAACTACACGCTGGTCGACGGGACCGCCTATTTGTCAAGCAGTTCAGGCACGACCACCGCTCCGATGACGAAGTGCTTGGAGTCAGAGTCTAGCTCTCTCCCTCCGATCAACAATATCGTGGCTGCGCTGAATGGAGCTACAGAGGCTTCAAGTGATCCCCACGGTGTACAGTGCTCGACAGGTCGACTGTACAAGGCCTCAGTAGGGGCATCGACTTCGCGGTGTGTGCCGCTGAGCCATCAGGTTTCACGATGCGAAGCAGTGACATGGATATCGAGGTGGAGTATTTAGAGGCGTCTATGAACTTCGGTGTGGAACGTGAATGCCCCAAGACGGCGCTACCCATTTCCGTGACGTCGGTGGGGCAGGCTTTACTCACTGGAAAGCTCGATGCTGATGCTGTTCGTGGCACGAGGAAGCTGAAGGCTGCCTTCGACTTCTCGTGGGGGAAGAAATCGACGTGCTCGTGTAAATCTGCCCGAAGACCGTGTATTTTCATCCATGGGCTGGGCATCAAGGAGGAACTTCCACGCAGCCAAGACTCCTTTGAAGACTACTGGGGGGATGAGGTGCAGGAACACGCGCCGTGCTGCTCGTCGATTAAGTTCGCGGTCTTGGATACGGAGCACTACGCCTGGACGGATGCTGCACTGCAACGGAAAGTCTGCAATCGAGCCCTCGCAGTGAGCAACTCTAGCACCAAGTCTGTGATTTCCGACACAATTATCATCACCCACTCAATGGGGAATCTCATCCTGGCTGGAGCAATTGCCACTAAGAAGTGCGGCCTCGCTGCCAGTTCCTCCTGGATGGGTCTAGCAGGACCCATGGGTGGGAGCATGGCCTCCGACTATTTCCAAGCCTCATGTGCCGACAACACCAACGCTATCATTGAACAGTATGCTGATGTTTTCGGGATGTGCCCAATTCAAGCCGCGATCAAGTCGATGTCGACAGAGAACGGCAACTGCAGCTCAGCCGGTCTTAATGCTGCGTACAAAGCTGCTCAGAGCGTGTACCAGAAGAAGGTGGACGGGCTAATGTGCAGTGAGAGCGACGTCGGTCTGGTATCGTTCTACCAGCCCAAGTTCTGGGCGATGCACCACTTGATCCCGTACAAGACCAAGCTAAATGATGGAATGGTGGAGTTCGAGAGCTGTGCGGGCGGCTTTCCAGCCTCAAAGTTTGGCCCCACTTGGCAGAATCGCTTCTACAGTACAAGACTCAACCACTACGACATGACCTTCCGGGAGGGCGATGCGCCGTTCGACAAGGCAAAGATGCCTCTGAAATGGTTTGAATGCCTGCTGTAAAATGGATGTAAATGTGGTTATACTAGCGTCTCAAGAGAATACTTCGAAGCAATAGAGATAACTTAAAAAATATATTTGCAGCTGCATCTTTTCGTCCACTGTTCCGAATAAGTGTGGAATATCTTCCTGCTTCCCGAAGGCAGACGCAACCTGTAAGCATGCTAACGTGAGCTTTACTCAAGCGGATCAATCTCTACGCTGTCAAGTTGTACCGAGTTCTGCGTGGGGTTCCTCAAGACTGCTCACCCAGTGAAGTTGTTTATAAGCCAAACCACGAGAAAATCTTCAACGTGCCTCCCTCCATCTGATCAGACCGGAATTCCCTGCAAGCGGTACACTACTGTACCTACCTGCATAATATGTGTTTAACTCCTCGATTTATGTACATAAATGATATCTACCAAAAAGCTTCATTACAACTTGGCAATTCGATCGTGGTGTGTGCCGATACTTCGACGCGAGCAAAGTCCGACCCCTTTTGGCTTTTCTTGCGGACATTTCTTGCTCGGGTATTGAAAATCCTCTGGTTCAGGGGGTTTTCATGCCCCCCCCTACGGCCACCGTAGTCACTACACTACACTACACACACTGTGCGCATGTAGGCCACCTTACATATTTCATGTGTATTGTGCCGGTGGTATATTACCTATGTACTGTACACCGTACCGGTACGGTACGTGTAGGTGCAGTCCATCATCAAAACCCTGGCCAATCTTACAGGAAAGCCCTGGCATAATACACAATTCCTCAGCTGACATGCGAAATATACGGAATCGAGGTCTGGTCGGCTGCGCGGAACTGATCTGCTTAAACTTAGGGCGATTGGTTCTCCATTGAACTTCGGCATGTAATCATGCAGTCCTACGCTGGTCACTGCGTGCCGGTACAGCGAAGGGCTTCCCATTTGCTGATTTCCGTCGCTGCAGCTCGTGGCGGTCGGTGGCCAAAATGCCGTCGATGCTTGGCTTTGTCGTCTTGGTGATCTACTTGACGCTCTCGGTGCCGACAAGTGCGACGCAGAACGAAGAGAATTTGATGCTTCAGGCGCGTAAGCTTAGCTCGTCTGCATCGGAGACTAGAGACTGGCCTTCGCTGCGTTTCCACTTCAAGCTCAAGCGCAACACCATGGACATCTACGGCCACGATGATTTCTCCGTCTACGCTAACCCAGTCATGGCTGCTAATGGAACCAGCGTCCTGTACGACGTTTTCGCCACTTTCCAAGAAGACGCAATCGAGTACAACTACACTCTGGTGGATGGAGTTGGGTACTTGAGGAGCGGTGGTCTCGAAGCAGGCCCTGCGGCATCTTCGGTGGAGTGTTTAAGCTCGGACATGGACGACTTCCCTCAGATCAACGCCATAGTTTCAGCATTGAACGAAGCTACGGCTCTCTCAAGTGTTTCCACAAGTGCGAGAGCTAAGATCAACTGTCCTGTTGGCAACGTGTATAAGGCGTCCGTGAGTGGTTTCGACTTCGCTGTCTGCGCTGTCAGCGACTCCGGGTTTCAGATGTACAGTCGGGACGTGGATATTGACGTGGAGTATCTCGAGAGTCGAGTGAGTATCGTGTCTCCAAAGACTGACAGCTCGGAAAAGTGTGGAGCCGAAGTGGAGTCGAACGCCGTGACGGCAACAAGCAAGTCGCTACTGACGGGAACCTCAGTGACGGTGAATGGTTCGCGGAAACTGGCAGCTGACATCTCTCTCTGGTATGACGACGATCCTGTATGTTCGTGTAAGTCCACTCCACGTCCGTGCATCTTCATCCACGGTCTCGGTGTTAAGGATGAGACTCCGGACAACGAGGATTCCTCGACATACTGGGGGAATATCACCAACCACACGCCGTGCTGCTCCTCGATCAAGTATACGCACCTCAACACGATCAACAACACGTGGATGAACGTTACTCAACAGCGGAAAGTTTGCGATAGGGCACTTGCAGTGAGCAATACGAGCTCGGACTTCCTCATTAATGATACGATTCTGGTGACACACTCAATGGGAGGGCTCATGTTAGCTGGAGCGTTGGCGAATGGACTGTGTGCGTTGTCTCCAAGCTCGACATGGATTAGTGCGGCAGCGCCGATGCGAGGCAGCATGGGATCCGACTTTGCTCAAGACACCTGCGTCGGGAGCACGAATTTCCTGGCGGAATTACTGGCGGAGTACAAAAGCCAATGCCCCGTGAGTGTTGCGTCCAAGTCGGTGGTATACGAGGACGGAGCGTACAGCTCCATCTACCTGCGAATGGCGTATAAATCCGCTCGAGAGGCGTATCGGACAAACGTGTCGGCTCTCATGTGCAGCGAGAGCTTTTCTGGGATACTCTCAGCGTACCAAGTCAACTTTTGGGTCCTGGGCCACCTGATCCCGCACAAATCGAGCAAAAATGACGGCGTAGTGGAGTTTGAGAGCTGCTCGGCAGGGATTGAGGCGTCCAAATTTGGAGATACGTACACGGACCGCTTCTATCGGACGAAACTCAACCACTACGACATGCAGTTTCGAGGCGGCGACGCATTTCTCAATAAGGCGAAGATGCCACTGAAATGGTTCGAGTGTTTGCTCTAGTCAGTCAATCGAAAGACTATTATAAAGCACAAACGGCCACAACTTGACGGTTTCTAGCTGCCTGAATCAACTCAAAATTAGGCTTCGAATGGTCCCCTGCCACAAGCATACATGCTATTATTTGCTCTAACATTAGTCTTCATCACTCCAAACAATGTTTTGGCGGCTTGTTTGGGGCGTCTACGACGCGTGCTGGCGGACATGGTACGCGGTGCACGTCGAACACAAGGGCGCGTACTCGCTCGAGCGACTGCAGGTATTGCACCACTTCCTCGACCATCAGAGCTCCAGCATCACCTCAGCAGTACTCAACGTCGTTGTGGCGGTAGCAACCCCAGTACCGTGCCTTATTATCGCGCTGGCCTCCGACGCTATCCCATTAGCCCCGCCAGAAGATGGGCCGCGAGCCAACGGGATGTTCTGGGTCCGGTGCTGGCTGATCATGGGCTCGTTCACCCTGGCTTTGCTGCTGCCAATGCACCACCCGCCATTCCAGAACGAAAAGTGTGGCTCTACATCATGTCGGCGGGGATTTCAGCAGTGTATACGGGCTTCTACTTCGCCGTAGCGTTAGCGGTTGGATTTCCCGTCCCATTCTCGTACTTGACGCTGGACATGGTGTGGATCTCGCTTATCGTCGGAGGACTCTGGATTTACATTGGCCCCACATGTCGCGCGAGCGCCACTGTCCGTCAATGCCTGAAAAAGCACGCCATCTTCATCTACGCAGCCTCCAGCTTAGCGGTCGTGTATCCGTTGTTTTACTACGCCTTCTTGTGTGCTAGAGAATACGCCAGCGTGCAATTGCTGCTCACTTTTGCGCTTCCGATTATCAAGATGATGGAAAAGTTGCTCCTGTATCGTACCACAGCGCACGCGTCCGACC
Source organism: Phytophthora sojae (assembly GCF_000149755.1). Taxonomy (NCBI): domain Eukaryota; phylum Oomycota; class Peronosporomycetes; order Peronosporales; family Peronosporaceae; genus Phytophthora; species Phytophthora sojae. The sequence goes on along the minus strand of NW_009258120.1, from coordinate 4,157,580 downwards.
TGCAGCCGGTGTTTATCGCTTTCAACGTCGATGTGTTCAACGCGCTCTTCGTGTCGAGTTGTATGCGCAACTCGACGTCCATGTCGGTGACTACGACGCTCATGATGGCCGACTTTGTTGGAGCCTGCGCGGCGCTCTACGGACTTCAGAACACGATCGTGCATATTGATGCGCTAAATTCAAAGTTGGGGAGAGCTACGCGAGTTCAAATGGTGGAAATCGCGGCGCTCATTGCATACCGCCAGCATCCCGATACCCTAATTGAAGCAGAAGGTACGCGGGAGCTTCAAGCTACAGCAGCCGTCACGCCGTGGCCTACCCACGAGGCCAATGAAAACAGTGAGAACGTATTGGACTCGCCTAGTTCGCCGTCAAAAATCTGGATGAAGAAAGCGTCAGTCAAAATGAACGCGATTGTACCGGCGGTGACAAGCTCACTTTCCCCATTCCGTCGCGGTCCTAGTGTTGATGAGATGGCTTCCCGTACGTCCTCTATTCGCATCATGGAGCAGCTTTCCCCTAAAGAACGGCAGAACTTCGTGCATCAAACCTGCCGCCTCCTACGTCGAGTTGAATTTTTGCTGCTGGTTGAGTACACGGAGGTGATGGTGCCAATGGTCTATGGTAAGCCCAAAGATAATGCTTTATTGCTGTTTTCTTTCTGCAAACTCGCTAACGATGGCTATTCTTTCAGTGATTTACATTGCGACAGTGTACCACCTGCCAAACCGCAAGTATTTCCCGTATCTGCACGAAATGTCCGAGACCGATCTGGCAAACACAGTTCGCAGCGTGATGATTTACGGGCTGCTGCAGTTGGTTTCCTTCGTGCTGCTCTTGGTTGTGCTTACTCGACGATTTCAGCTCACTCCAGGAACAATACTACGCTTCGTTCTGCACAAGGAGTGGCGTGTGGTGCAAGGTCAATTCGTACTATGGATCATTTACGTGCTGCAGTCCTCTATCGAGCATGTTGGTACGAAAACGAAAACGCTTTTGTCAGCTTTTCTTGTCGATGCCAGTTTGTCTAACAACCGCACCGAATACATTTTTTTGGTATACGTACAGGCACCGACTACACGTTCAAGTTCAAATGGCTGCATCAGTAGCGACTACAACTCGTCCATAACTTTTCAAAGTATTTGATTATTGTAACATTTTTCGAGAGGAAGACTCTGACTGAAATAACACCTCAATAGTAGCCTCTCCTAGGCACTATCAAGAAGTTTGTATGGAAATAGCCCGAACCCTATATAATGATTTTCGGCCGCCGTGAGACGTTGTTTCAGTCCGAGGAAGTCGAATCTCTGTATTAGGAATTTGTATGGGCCGTCATCGGAAGCAACTTCTTTGTGCTGAAACAACAATTGAGGTTTATTTGGTGTTATTTGATCAATCAGGGCATGCCACACCAAGATTACACTTTTTCTAAAAAATATATGATCGGCAAATTTTTTTGATCTGGGCGAATTACGAAGTGAATCATACTAAAAAAGTACGAGTTGATACCAAAATGTACGAGTACGATCTCGTATGAACGCGTATTTTTTGGTATGACTTCCTAGTGCTTATAGGTATGAACTCGTAGTTAACGGTAAGACTAGTTGTTTCTGGTATAAACCTACATTGGCTGCACGGGTGGCATAGATATTGAATGGAAAAATATCCATCGTCTCGAGAGTTGTTTTCATTTCACCTGTTCGACCTTGGTGAATTTTACTATATGTATAGAGTGTAGCAGTATTCTGGTCGTTATAGTTTTGGCAATAGGTTAAATTAGAGTTCCTAAATTGCTGCACAAACGGAAACCAAAGAGCGAATACAGTTAGTAAATTGCAGCGCCATATTATCTCGTTTGAAAAAGGTAAAGGGCTAAATATCATAGGTGGACTTCGCTTTACCTCGATCTCTTATATGATTGGCTTAACCTCGATCTCTTATATGATTGGCTTAAACAAAATGTTATTTGGGCAATCTTAAAACCTCTTCAAAGTGATATCCTTTTCACAATATTTATTTGAATCATTTCGTGGGGTATCTTCCATATCCGTCGGCAACAAATGCTGCAGTCGTTGCCTCCGCCCCTACTCGCGTCCATCCTCCAGTATGCCATCAAGGACCTGCAGCCAGACCTGGGCCCTCACAAGCGGGTGCTCCCCATGAAGCGTCTGCAAGAGCTGGCGCTGGTGTGCAAAGCCACCCACGCCCTCATCGCCCCCATGGCGGAAACCCTTCAAGATGGAATATTTTATCAAGGTCTGGAGGATTTCGCGGGTCCTGAAGACGTAGAGGAAGTCCTAGAAGAAATAAAAGAATACGGAGCTCCAGTGCGTGACTTCCGACTGCGGTTGGGTCCGTACGAGCCAAGTCGCGGGCCGCACGACCCGAGAAACTTTGATTTCAGCGACCCTGAGCCCCAGAGTTAGACGAGCTGGACATCGACTGGGAAACGTTGTTCGGCTACATGCCAGGACTCAAGAGACTGGACCTGACTGAAGTCCCACTGCTCAGTCGCCACATCCCGCGAATCCTAACAGCGGCCTCGCAATCCTGTCGGAGCCTGGAAATCCTCATTTTGCCGAGTAAAATTGATCTTTTCGGCACTGTTACGGAGGTGATGGTTAGAAAATTATTGGTGGCTCTAGTTCCTGCGCTGGAGAAGTGGCACTTGAGCTGTGGAGGACTGCGGCAGCTGACGATGCCGACTTGTGAGGAGGACGAGGAACATGTGAGATGCTGCCCGCAATATATCGAGGCGGTGACGAGGTTCTGCCCGAGAATCGAGTACGTGGACGGATACGAGCAGGCGCTGAAGATATAGCGTCGTGCGAAGAAATGTGGTCGATTTCGCTGGAGACGTGGAAAGCGTTTAACGCTTCGTGCACGGCGCTACGGGCGTTCAACTGGAGTGTCGTCCCGTTCGGTGACCCATTTTTCCGTATATTTGGAGAGTATGTGAAGCCGCAGCTGACATCGCTGTCGCTTTCGGCGAATATGAAGTGGTGGTACGAGAGCTACCTCCGCCACTTCACCGCATCGGTCGTGAGAGTCGATCGATATGACAGACACCCGGGATACGGCAATTCGGCTACAAGCCCTGGCGACGCGCTGCGAGCATGCCCTGCCCTGACAAAGCTCTACATTGAGATTGATCATTGCGCCAACGAGGAAGGAGAGGAGCGATACGTGGACCCCTTTGTGTACAGAGATGAATTCTGGGAAGCCGCGGCTTGACACTGCTCGCTGTTGGAATGTATTGAAATGGTGGACGCGTCAGATGAGCAGCTCGACAACATGAGGCCCATCGACACGGTGACGGTCTGCACACTCGAGGCTCTTGCGGGTCTCAAGTGGCTGCGAAAGTGTATGTTGGAGATCGCAAGAGCTGGCGCCACCTGCGATGAGTGCAGTGGCGACGATAACGGCCTGCGACGACCACAACGACCCCTCCAGCTACACAACACGAAACTACCGATGCATATTAGCCTAGCACAGACATCCTAGCATCATCCAACCTAACTCATTCTGCAATACACCAGGTGTGAGGCACCACTACAAGGAGCAACCCGTGCAGGATCAACGAGTGCTCCCTTCAGGTTATGAGCCCAACTGGCTCGCCTTCTGCAGCGACCAGTGAAGTCGCGAGGCGACCACGAAGACCTTGAAGAATACTCGGAGGCGCGAGGTGCTAACGAGGCTGACGAAGACCACCAAGATGGAAGGAATACTCGCCTAGGACTGCCAGACGACCTGCACTTCGACCCTTCGGACCAAGAGACAATGGAGCAGCACGACCAGCTCCAGCTCATCCTTCGACTGCAGCCCGAGCTGGCAGAACTGAAGAAGCAGCTCGCGACGCGAGCGCCCCGTGCCCCCTCCATGTCGGATACTAGCATGGAAACCGCACCTCCATCACCGAAGAAGCCTAAAATCAAGGACGTACGCTGCTCGAACTTCAAGGGAAACGAGGTTTACCCTGGGTTAGGAGCTGGCTTCGAGAATTTCATCCACGAGTTCGAGCATGCAATAAGGACGGAGGAGCTCGTGAACGGATCCACCTGGACCGGCGACATCAAGGCTTCGGTGATTGTCAACTTCCTCGAGGGGAAAGCGTCTAGGTACTATCACAAGAAGAACTCAGAGTGGCAGCGCCGTCATAATGGTGACAGCATGCCGTACTCAGATGTGAAGCGCGCGATGCGTGCAGAGTTTGGCTGTAAACTAAGCCAACTCGAACTCAGCACGAAGATGCAGCGTAACAAGCGTGAAGGCGATACGTGGCATGACTACCTGGAATACTTGAACTTCATCGAGAGCCTCATCGAAGGTGATCAGACCAAGATGGTCATGGAGGTATTCGGAAACAATGCATGCCCCGAGTTAGCGCCCACGCTGTTGTCTTCAGTGCCCGACGACGCAAGCGATTACGTTGCGGAAACCGATCGCATGAAGCGACTGCTATACAAGCTGAAAGGTGACGGGCGCAGATGTGGTGCGAAGCGAGATGAACGCAAAAACCGTCATGCTGACCGCCGGAACCCGAATTTTCATGGCCACCGCAGCGGAAATCGCCACAATGACGATCAGCATTGGCGTAACCAGCGAAACAACAACGACAACTCGGATCGACGTCCGCAGCAGCAAAATAACGGCCAAGCCTTTGCCGCCGCTGGTCATCGTGGTGAAATACATTGCCATGTGTGCGGGAAGCCTGGTCACAAGATTTTCACGTGTCCACTCGTGGAACAGGCAAAACAACTAGCCACCAGAGGAAGTGCGAACGTAGCCGCTGCTGATGATGACGACACATCCAGAGATTCTGATGATGAAGGCTATGTCTGGGTCGCTGCCGACGATGCCGAGCGCGGCGCTTCTGCCACGAGAGGAAATGTTTGGACAGTGGATTCGGGAGCAACTCACCACCTTTGCATCGACCGTGACCAACTTTTCGCGATAGAGCCAGCATTCCTGTCGGTGCGAGTGGCGAATGGAGATCTTGTCGCCGCTACTGAGAAGGGAAAGACTGTCATCACGACGATGGCAGAAGGAGTGCCTCGTACTGTCCTGCTAGAAAACGTGTACTTCGCAAAAGGTATTGACCGCAACCTGATTTCAGTGGCTCAACTCACCGCTCGAGGCTACACCTGCACCTTTGATGAGGAGCAGTGTACAATTACGAACAAGACGGGCAAGATTGTTGCCGAAGTGGGTAATTCAGCCTCGACTGGGCTTTGGTCTGTTGGAATCGAGCAAGGCGCGGCCTCCTTCGCAGCAATGACGACCTCTACGCTTCAGCAGTGGCATGAACGCCTGGGGCACGTGAACTACCAGGATCTGGTACGCATGATTGACAAAAACCTCGTTGAAGGCATGATTGCCTCTAATCGGAAGGTGGATTTCTGCATGAACTGCGGTGAAGCGAAATTAGCTCGACGCGCGAAGAACAAGCAGGATACTTCTACATCTGCCCCAACGGACGAACCGGGCGCTACCTTGTGCGTTGACCTGAAGACGGACATGACCCCGGATCGGCTCGGTCACAAACACATTTTGACCATTGTAGACCACGCTACGAACTACAATCGCGTCTACTTGCTCCGCAAAAAGAGCGACGCGGAAGGGCATTTGGAGGACTTTGTTAGCGAGTTTGAGCGACAATACGACACCAAGGTGAAGATGATTCGCTCAGACGGTGGTGGTGAATTTGGCAGCACCAGACTCGGCCGCTTCCTCCGCAACCGGGGTATTCTCCACCAAGAAACGGAGGCGGGCATGTCATCATCAAACGGAAAAGCAGAGCGTTTTCACCGGACTGTCATGGATTCCGCCCGAGCGATACTCTGGGCCTCGGCGTTGCCACAGCGATTTTGGGGCGATGCTGTTCTGTATGCGAGCTACATTCGCAACTATCTGCCGACTCGAGCGAACGCCGACCATGCGTCTCCCATTGAGGCCCTCTCCGGAAAACGACCCAGTGTCTCGTACATCCTCAAATTCGGCTCGAAGTGTACGAGCCACATCGCTCATGCAACGAAGCGATCAGCAAAAAAGCGCGCTGAAAGAGGAGTTGTTATTGGCATCGACTTCAAGAAGAAAGCGTACCGTGTTCTCATCCCGCGAACCAAACGTGTTATTTCTACAACACACATCCGGAATATTGACCGTCTGGACTCGCGAGCCGTGGGGCGATACATGGACGCTGTCGACGCAGACAATAGCGGCAAGGAGGAGGAAGCTGGCGATCAACAGCACGAAACCAACACCCCACATGACGCTAATGGTGAGGAAGCACGGGCTGGTAGCCCTGCAGAGCAGCATCAACTTACGTCGCGTGCCATCCAGCGCATCTTTGGCCTGAATCGAGGTACACGAGCACTACCACGCGATGACGTTCGGCTGCCCCAATCGTTTCTCGAAGAGTTCGCCACTCCGGCATCTGTCCTGCTCACTATCGTACTCAAGGAGGGTACTGCCTTTGCGGTACTACTAGAGCGTGACGGGATCAAGGAGCCAGTAACTATGGGGGAGGCAATGAACAGCCCTTATTGGCAGGAGTGATGGCAGGCAATCGAAGAAGAGCTTCGAGCAATATCGAAGAACGCTACCTGGGAAATTGTGGACATTCCTACTGATGGAAATCTGTTAAGTGCAAAATCGGTGTTCAAGCTCAAGTTTGACAACAAAGGCGAATTGGAACGGTTCAAAGCGCGGCTGGTAGCGCGCGGCTTCACTCAAAAGTTTGGCATTGACTTCGCACAGACCTTTGCGCCCGTGCTCAAGATCGCGAGCCTGCGGTTCATTGTGGCCCTCGCATCTCAGTGGTATGCCGTCATTCGACAAGGAGATGTTGCTAACGCATACCTGCGAGCAGACCTCGATCGACCCATCTACATGCGCGCCCCTGTTGGACTCCAATTACCCATGGGCAAATGCCTACTGCTGCGAAAGGGTCTCTACGGCCTTAAACAGAGCGGTAAGTTGTGGAACGACACTATACACCGCTACTTACTGGAACTTGGCTTCAGGAGGAGCCAGCTTGACCCGTGCTTGTATTTTCGTTGGCATGATGGCAAGCTAACTGTACTGGGCCTCTACGTCGATGATGCGGTGGTCGTCAGCCAGCGTGAGGGCGATTCCGACTGGACGATGCAGAAGCTCGCCAGCCAATTTCAGATCAAGGACATGGGTCCAGCCAAGAAGTGCTTGGGAATAACATTGAGCAGAGCGACTGCGGCATCTACCTCCACCAGACAGCCAATATTGACGGTTTGCTGGCGAAGTGCGGCATGGAGAATAGCCGCCCCGTGACTACGCCGATGGAGTCAACTCGGGATCTGAGCGGAGAGGACAGCGAGCCCTTCTACGACACTAGCATCATGCGGGAGACCATTGGGTCACTACTATGGATTAGCAAATGCACTCGACCAGACATCACGATGCCTGGCGCGTTTCGTCTCAACGCCTACGTCGACTCATTGGACTGCAGTCAAACGTATCCTGCGCTACTTGCGCGGCACGCGCGAGTTGAGGTTGCACTTTCCCCGGCCGCAGGCACCTTACACACTATTGAGACAGCCATCTTCAGCGATGCAGATTGGGCCGGGGGCAAGGACGCAAAGTCGACTTTAGGAGGACTGCTCACCATCAACGCCATGCCTATTTCGTGGTACAGCAAGAAACAATCTACGGTCGCCCTCTCTACAGCCGAGGCTGAGTACATCGCTGGGGCGACGGCAGTGCAGGACTGCTTGTGGGTGAAGCAGCTCCTGAATGAACTTGAGCTGCACGGCAAAGATGATAATATCGACTTGTACATCGACAACCAGAGCGCGATCAAGAACATGGAGAACGACGTGACGACTGCACGCATGAAGCACATCAACATAAAATTTCACTTCATACGCGACGCCATTCGCAAGAAGGAGGTCAGCGTGACCTATTGCCCTACGACTGAGATGAAGGCCGACATTTTCACGAAGCCCCTCGGCGCAACCCTACACGGGCGCAACCTGGCCATGATCAAGTTTATGAACCCGCACAACGAGAAGATGTAGACTCGGATCATCTTGGTCGAGGAGGACTGTTGGAGATCGCAAGAGCTGGCGCCACCTGCGATGAGTGCAGTGGCGACGATAACGGCCTGCGACGACCACAAAGACCCCTCCAGCTACACAACACGAAACTACCATGCATATTAGCCTAGCACAGACATCCTAGCATCATCCAACCTAACTCATTCTGCAATACACCAGGTGCGAGGCACCACTACAAGGAGCAACCCGTGCAGGATCAACGAGTGCTCCCTTCAGTGTACGATTGGACCCGCTCGGTTGACGGGCAATGATATTTTCAACTACTTGCGTTGTGCAGTGAACACGGGTGGGTTCGTCTCTGAACGTGAATTCAACATCAGCATCGGCGGCCACGAGCACAACAGACTCGCAAAGTTTTACGCGGTGATAGTGGCATTTTTGAAGTTGCTTTCGGAGACAAACGAGGACGCTCTAGGCGCTGCGGTGTGCTCCATGAAGCCTCATCTGCGCATCACAAACCCCTACAACTCGAGAGTGCGGCAGAATTGGGCCGAGGGGTATATGCGCGACGAGCTAAAGCCTTGCTTGCATCTGTCCGGGAGAAGCACCCTTCAATGGTCATGGAAGTGTCAATTGGGGGTCGCAATGGAAACAAGTTCAACCGCATCAATGAGTCATCGCTGGCGTGGCGTCCAAAGAGCAGTCGTCGTAGGCTGTTTCGAGATATCGAAGCAGAAACAGCAGGACGCGATTCGGACAGCGACGTCAGTATCTTTAGTGGTGGGGAAAGTGGCGAGAGTGACAGCGAAGACGAAAACATGGAGGAAGACTAAGGGTGCGTACTGCACAACAAAATTCCAGCGGAATGGGCCCAATTTCAGCGGAATTTGCATTACAGCGGAATGGTCGATCAGCTGGCGCGTACTGCATACAATTCTAGCGGAAATTCGAGTATATTCCAGCGGATTTCATCCGCCCGAATTCGGGCAGACAGCGGATGGATCCAGCGGATGGATCCAGCGGATTGAACAGATGGCACCTGGCAAAGACACTTTTTCGTTAAGAGAGTGGGTGGACTCCATTCACAAGCGCGTCTCTGTGGCTGCCCGCGGCATACCGCTGGCGGAGGAGATGGCAATGCCGAAGACAGTGAAGAGGGTTGACGTGGCACGACCGCGGAGTTATGGAATGGAAGCTGTCGCCGCTGTGGTAGGAAGGCAGCCCGTCATTCAGGCCGACACTCTCTCAGGTAGTTTGGGCCACGTCCTACAGTAAGCAGGGCACACGGGTTTGTCCCCTCCACAACTCAATACCACTATACGTTTGCTTCTGATGCACGCTCTGTTTCCAATATTTGACAGTGGAAAATAGCAACAACAACAAAAATCCGCTGGACAGCAAAATCGCGCACTGCAACACAAAACAGTGGATTGGTCATTCCAGCGTGTGCTTCAGTTCCAGTGGATAGAGTTATCCGACGTTTTATTCCAGCGGAACTGCAGTACGCACCCTTAGCATTATGTGTGGATTGAGACATTGGGTTGCAGACTTGTAACCCCCTGACATGGCTACAAGTGGGGCGTGCACTACTGGTAAGGGGATCGCCGGCTTTCAACTATTAATACCAGTCCAGCACGCAGGACATTGCTTATTTGATAGCGAGCGAGATCTACGTTGAAAACCAGTAACATCCAGCTGACTCTTAACGATTTCGTTCAAATGCGTCAAACTCCCTGCCACTAGCAACAGCAAGGCGATGTCGTCCTTACTTGAAAGTTGCATACATGTATTCAATCAAAGCTAAGCAAGCATACTCCCCACAAGAAACAGCCTCTCAGTGATGTAAGAGCTTGTTGCTCTACCACCACCAAAGGTTTGAATTCTTCCTGAAGGTACGCATACCATAATAAGCGCTCATTTTCAACGTATTTCGAGTTGAGTATATGTAGAATAGCTGTCTGCCAACACCTGAGTAGCCCTAAGCTTCCTCAAATATGGTTAGAAGTAGCTGGCTTGGTGGTAAACCTTGACGGTGAATACTCATAAAACTCGCAGTCTCCCATGGTAATACAAATATTCCGCTTAGCACCAATCGATTATAGACGCTTGAAAGGCCTCATAATTTGCTGCCACACAAGTTTAGTGAATACCGAAGTATTAGCAAGACTCGTGAAGGCAACCAGCGTACAATCTGTGCCTAAACTTACGTTCAACCTCATTTTGACGCGGGCAGCACAATAGGTGGCGTCATCCTCATCCTCTTACTTGTTCCGCGAAGGATTTACATGAATCGGCTGGCGTCGACAGAACGATACATGTAGTCCAGCCAGCGTGAGATCCTAAATACTTTGAACCTGTCGCCTCTCCGATCGTAGATTAGCCCTTTACCAAGAGAGACAGATGTGCCTTAAAACTACTAAGCTTACCTACATTTGTACTCAGTGAATTAAGCTCAAATAGAAGGCCACTTTACCACATTTGTACTCGACGGCGGCTTCAACTGATCTCGTCAGAAGCTCCAAAACGTCGATGTAGCCTCCAGAATCACTTTGGGCAGATGCCTCATTGGATTTTAGCAGACACCAACTCCTCAACGATACTACACAACGCTGCGGCTTTCAATATACTTGCCGTACTGAAAAGCGACCCCCATCCATGGAATGGTTCGCACAAATTTTCTTCGTGTTTCAATATTTTTTCTTTCCAAGTTGCATGATTCCTCGCTTGCATGTTGTCACGTTTGTGAAATTGTCTTCAAGCATCTCCAGGCATTAGCGGTAAAATCCTCTTTTAGATTCGATGTTTGTCTCGTAGACAGAACTCGAGGATCTTCCGATGCCAACGATTGTCATTTACTTGAAGTACTAAATATTGAAACTGAGAGCTATGCTGGCCAACCAGCAGATACGAAATACAGCAAGGACTTGGTTGTAGTTCTAACTCCAAACCACGCAACTCCGACCCCAGAAATGGTTCAAGCACATAAGACCTCTGGAATTGGTTCCAATCTAACTTTGATCCAATCTTTCGTACTTTCGGTGGCTTGGTTTGTTCAAGGCCGTTCGGGGCGCTGCAAACGGCTCTCGGCATGAATCGCACTCCAAATATTGGCTTCGTGTAGATGTTAGCTGCACCTGTAAAACAAAACTAGGTAAGATTCTTAGTCTTGGAAAAGTTGGAAATGGAAGAGTAGGTGATATTACCTTCGGTCAATCATTGATATCTTTTTTCAAGCTCCTTTTTGCATTGTTTCATTATTTCTCTTCGCCGTCGACTCAAATGCCGATAATGCGACGTGCAAGGGCACCACTCGGCTGCTCGAAATCAGCCGTTTCGTTTCTCGAAAAACGCTCGCAGTCTTAAGTGATAAAAAATCATGGCTCCTGAATCCGACGTGCATGTGAACGCACCGCCCCACACTCCAAGATTGAAGACGCGGAGAAGCCTTAGTTTTCGCGTCTACTCTCACTATAGCAGCAGTAACTATTCCTTTTCGATCGAATCTTTCGCCAATCGATTGACGAACCCATTTCAGGGTCCATCCCCTCCTGCTCCAGCATTGCACATCAAAAAAGCGACTTGCTTGTGGTCTCTCCCACTGCCGCTTGATCTCTGCCTCAGGATGAGACCTTCACTGCGAATAAGTCGCTGATCAATTGAAGATGCGGCGGTAACCCTCGCGGCGCCTTCAGCTGCGCTTGGCGTCCGTTCTGGAGTGGGTGCTTCTTCTCAAGCCATTGACCAAGCGACTTGTCTGGTTGGGTTGCAGTCGTCTCATAATCCAACCGGACAGCTAGAGGCCACGATGATCCCGCAGCAGTGCGAGCATTCGCCCGAGTGGATGATGGACACGGCGCTGCACTTGTACGCGCGCTGCGGTCGGGCCGACGCAGCCAAGATGCAGCTTCGCCACGGCGCCGACACGGAGATCTGCAACGCACAGGGCTTCACGCCGCTGCTGCTGGCCGCACGCTACAACCAGCTGGGAGTACTTCAACTTCTGCTTCAACATGGGGCGCGCGTGGACGCGTTGGCTCCATTGGAGATGGATTTGGGTCAGAACGGAGTTGAATTGGGCTCTTGCGTCCACTTTGCGGCCGAAAGTGGCCACGTTCAGGTGCTCAAGTTCCTCGTCGCGGCTGCAGCACTAGACCCCGACGAGTACACTCGAGGACGACAAGGGATCACGCCGCTGCACTTGGCGGCGCGTCTGGGTCGAGCGGATATCGTACGATTCCTGGTGACTAGGAGTGATGTGGACGTCAACGCCAGAGACGCTCGAGGCATGACACCGCTGCACCACGCGTGCGACTACCCCAACGCTGAGGTGGCGCTCCGTTCACCTCCACAGCTTCTCCATGACGCTGCGCACGTGGAAGTCGTGAACGCACTGATTAACGCTGGGGCGGTAGCTGACGCCCGACGTACCCAAGACTGGGCCACGCCGATGCGGTGCGCTCTGCATCGAGGTCATTTCCTAGTCGCCAAGGCTCTCGTGGACCACGGCGCGTATAGTGGAGTGACCTGGTGGCTACACAAGATGAAGACGCTGTTATCCCATGATACAGCAACGTACGCCACGTTATCATCGAGTCGATCCAAGACGAAGATGAAGCGACTTCACCGGGATTCGAGCATTTGGGACACCGAACTATCGACTGGGAACGAGCCTATCACGTCCTTACAAGGTCTTGCTCGACATCATGAGACGGCTCTGCACGAGGCTTGCAAGGCTCAAAAGCTGCGACGGCTTCGGGTAGTTCTGAATAGACAAGGAGATGTGTGGGTCAATGCGCGCGTGTATCCGACTAGCTCGGACGATTGTGCGGGGTGGACGGCGCTACACATTGCAGCGGCCGGTGGATGGCAGGCTGGACTTGCGTTGCTGATCGCTCACGGTGCCAACGTAAAGCTGACGACTGAAGACAGCGATGTATCAAGTGGAACAACAGTTCTCCACCTAGCGGCGCAGAATGGCCTGTGATGACACTGCTGGACGCTGGAGCTGACATCAATGCACGCGATGACTTGGGCGACACGCCATTGCTTCGAGCACTTCGCAATGGACGCTCGCGTACGGTCAAGCTGCTGCTCCGTCATGGAGCAAAGTGTGGCTCGCAACAAGACCCCACGTTTGAGCTGGACGCGCCACGCTTCGGTGCAAGTGAGTCGATGATTGGGTCTTTTGACCCGCGGAAGACGACGGCCCTGCATCTCGCGGCTTTCTTCGGACTGCTTCCTCTAGTGAAAGAGCTGGCGAAATCCTCCACACTCTTCTCATTTGATGCTGTTGACGACGACGGAGCCACACCGTTGTGGCTCGCAGCGCTCATGGGGAACTTAGATGTGGTGGACTATCTGGCCCAACAAAGTGCGAACTTGCATCACCACGTTGGTGGAGATTCAACGACTGATTGTGCAGCTGAGTTCGGTCACCTTGAAGTGCTGGAGTACATTTCGACGTCTTCACCTGGACGACTAGGCTGGGGGTGCAGATCACTCACCCGCCTGGCGTTGCTGGAGAAGAGAAGACGTATCCACCGTAGATCTGTATAAATTGTACTTATTAATACTTCGAAATCATAAAAACATCGTAGAGTTGTGTTAGTTTTCGTACATTAACTAATAGTGCAATCCAGTTCAAGTGGAAAAAAAAACATTTTCGTTTATGCGAGCCCCTTAGTCTGCTACAGTAGATAGTAACCAGCTCAAGCTGCTTGATTTATCCTACGCGGACACTCGCTACGCCCTTTTGGTACTGTAAAAAGAGGTCGAACGCCTTGAAATTCCTGTGGACCTTCATCTGTTCCTTGGACAGCATGGACATCCCCAGCTTTCCGGCGACCCACGCCTCGGATTTACCTTCAACAGCCCACCGCGCCATCTGATCCGTTGCCCTCTTCTTATTGTAGTAGCGCTTACCAAACCTCGCGAAGCGGTCGTCTAGCAGCTTCTTGTACTTGACAAGCGCCTTCCAGTTCTCGTGCTGGCTTCTCAAGGCCTGCGGGACGCTGGAAATTCCGAGTTTCGCGGCAACGGAGGCTTCGGATTCTCCAGTCTTGTACCACAAGTTGAGCAACTTCTTCGTCGCCTTATTGCCACGAAAGTGCCCCGCGAAGTTCATGGTGACTCCCCTCTCTTCATCGTCTCGCGTTGTCTCCAATGCCGCCGTCCTCAAGAACCGGGTCCCGCGTGCAGCGTTCTGGATCGACAGCTTGGCGGAGGATTCGGACGAAAAAGCTTCGCTGGATGCGAGCAAGAAGCCTGCGGCAATTACGAGAAGAGAGGAGACACGCATGCCTGGACCGGGGACGCAGTCGAAAGCTGAGGATGCGAATTGCAGAATGAACGGCCAGGTGCCATTTCAAATCGGCAAAAGCTGGTGGCTGTGCTGCACAGCTTGAAGCTGTGTTGAGCTGTACTGTAACTGAAGTACAACCACAATCTTAGAGAATCTTAGAGACACTGGATGTCGTGCATAGATTCCCAGTGCAGGCTCGGGATCACCGTGTACGAAGCATTATTATTATATGAACTTAACCATTTGCAACTTTTAGTTTACCTTATCAATCAAGAACACGATTATTTATGTGGTTTTGGTTTATAACGGAAGATGAAGAGCAGGTACAGAATGAGATACTCAAACAGTCGATTGCTTGAGGCTTCAACGTCGAGTAGCGGGCAAAGTACGATCAAAACATGCATCTGCCCATCTATACGGTTTCATACTAGTTAGATGATGCTTCAGACTGAAGCCTTCAGTACTGTCGATGCTTCTGCCGATAGTTTGCCATAATCAGTTTGCATCGCTAGGCGAAGAATACAATTAGTGCTAGCTTCACTTTGCACCGAGATGGACGCCTAAATTCTAGGCAAGGCGGAGAATTCGTTGCACAACTAAGCAAGATCGCCCCCGAAGCGTTATCAATACAGTAGCTTATTACAATATTCGTGCATGCGACTGATAGAGATCGATGATCTGCTGAAAGGGTATCCCATGGCAAAGCCCCTCGTCGATCATTGCGTCCAACATTGAAGTCAATGCATCCCAGATCGCGTGCGCAATTTGCAAAAAATAGTCTCGCGTTCTGCAGTCGACAAGCTTGGTTTGGTTCTTGTTTCGCAGCAGAGGCCGACAAATTGTGTACTCCGTCTCCATAACAAGTCGTTAATTAGAGGAGCGGTAGCAACATGAAGGTTCCTCTTGCCTCGTGTAGCCTTGAACATGGCTTCGCACCACTTTCGAATTCAGGTCTTTATGACATTGGAATCGGTCGCGCCCACCTTCAATTTTTTTGTATCGTAGTCACTTAGAGATACTAACGACTTCAAATACAAAGTTCTCGCCTTCGCTCGTTTACGTCGCTGGCAAGCTACCACTACATAGCGTTAATGCGGTGAACTACACCGTCGTGAGCACTTACCGTTTTGATATGCGCCCATCCATCCAGTGTTGTAAATCCCCAGCCGCGAATCGAGCTGCGGGTCTCCACATTGTTGCGCTGCGCGCATTCTCATGTAACACGACCTGTCCGCTGCACCCACCTCCAATTTTTTGAAGACCATCAGCTTTACTCCATTTTATTGTCTCAACCAGACCTTTGACACTTCAAATTCTCGTCTTGTTGGAGTCGCTGTCTTCTTTGTCGACCATACTGTATTAATACCACATTGAAATGAAAAGACTTCAATTTGCTTAGATTCAGCAGCTGTCGAGGCTACCAGTAAAGCGAGAGTCGCCAAGGCACAGCGTGGACAAGTCCTTGGGGAGGTTTGCGAGTTATTTTAAAGCTGAAATACTGTCACAACAAGTTCAGAAGTGAATTTGTATTTGAGTAGACCGACAGGACGTTCTCAAAGATAGAATTCATGTATCCTTGTGATAGCATTGTAAGCGCTTGAAGCGATCGAAACTCAGCTTCAAGATCCGGATTGTTCCCAGATCATGTAGAGAAACTGCTTCTATCTCAGCATGTTCATTAGTGCACGAAAGGGTTGTCGAATTGTATGCGCTTGAAAGTCGCGAATTCGAAATCGAAACCAAATACTCGTTCACAAACCATATTTTACTACTAGTAATATGGTAAAACTTAAAAAAAATCATCATTTATCGTGTGGGCTCATGAAATGCTTGTCCGGAGAAAATAAGTAAGCAACGATCACGAATGCTGTTGGCATCTTGTGCTATCGCTAGCTCCTCTGATACAACGGATTGACACTTTGATTGAGACCTTACTCCGATTTGGCAATGCCACCATCTATCGCCCGAAATTCATCCACGAAGATACAAAACTTACCCCACTCATATCTACGTTTTACGTGTGGATCTCTGTACACTACTACAGTAGAAGTAATTTTAATTACAATTATCTGCAACATTCACTTCAACTTCACTGGAACTCTCATCTTCTTCCTGTACGCATTGACATTAACTTCGAGGATTCAGGCTAAGAACCGACTCCTCGGCGTCAGATAGTCTAGCTAGAACTCAGCTAGATCGCCCTGGAGAGAATCGCGCGATGGCCTCTACCATTTCCACCACGCGCCGACATTGTAGGCGCACTGCTCACAATGGCGCTAGGCCGACTCAACACCACAGAGGCTGGAAGAGGCCCGGCCCAGGCCCCCGTGAGTGGCGCACTCTTCACTGGAGTGGCGCTCTTGGCTGGAATCACCTGCACCTTGTCAGTCGGAGGTGTATTCTTGCGCTGATCGGTCTTCACACTCACAGGGACTGGCGGAATTTGCGTCCACATCGCAGCCTCCAGCGGCAGATACTTCTTCTCCAATTGGCTCGGTTCGTTGACACGGGAGTTCTTGGCATGCTGCCCCTTGCGTCGTTCGGTCTCCTTCTGCTGCTTCATGCCCTTCTCCGTGGGGTTTGAGCGAGGACGAAGGTTCTTCGCCTGCAGAGCAGGTTTGTCCTTGCTGGCATCCCACGCGCCACCAATCTGCTGGAGTTGCGTACGAATACCGTCGTAGAGGTGTTGACCACCGAGTTGCTGCATGGCCTCCTGGAACTTGTCCGACTGCGCTTGCTTCACCATGTACTTCAGCTTGTACTGGTTCACCTTCGTCCATTCCTCAGCAACCTTGTTGGAGGTCGGCGTCAACCCTTTCGCTGTCGGTGCCAGCACTAGGCGCTGGTGGCTCATAAGTTCCAGAATCTCACGCAGACTCTGGCATGCAGCACGCTTCTCGGGTGCCAAGCCCAGCACTATTCGCAGCACAAAGCTGACACCTACGGCTTGCTGCTTGGATTGGAGTCCTTTGGTGCCGAAGCGCGCGCCGATGACGGTGTCCATCTCGCCGAAGCTGTTCTTTCGGACCAACTCCGGTTCGCCGTACTTGGAGAGCGCGGCAGACACGGTGATCAGTGATAACAGCGCCTGCTGAGTCTCCTGCGTACCCTGGATGCAAGCAAGCGTCTTCGAATTCAGGACGCTGCGCACCCAAAGGTCGACGTCCTCACGCTTGGCGTTCGCCTTGCTGTTGATGGGCCTGGCCACGGCATCGTCCTTGGCTGTGAAGTAGTTGTGGAGCTTGGCGAACCGCTTGAAGTCCGTCTTTCGAATCTCCCGAGCGCGCTGCACGCTCCACGTCGTCACATCATTGAGCGTAAATGGCTTTGAACCATTGGCGACTGTGGTCTTGACGACGTTCACTTTGATGCCGTTGAGGTTCTTCGTCGTCGACTGCGTAGTTGCAACGGTTGTGGTCATTTGGGCGTTCTTTACTACTGTGGCACAGGCAGGCTTCACCTGTGCGCTGGCGGGGGCAGCGGCGGTGACGTTCTTGGCGTTGTTGGCCTTCTGACGCGATACAGCGTTGGTCATTCTTGGAAGTTGCTTGGGAGCGCGGTGGCTCTCGTAAGCCTGGTTCCGCCTTGTTGGCTAGCTGGTGGGATTGCAGAGTGTGAAAGTGGAAGCACTGCATAAGGCAGTTAAAACGAACGTGACGAAGATAGGATTCCCATTATGAGATACCCACAGACAGATAAGAGCTTGACGTCTGTCGGATCATCAGGTGAGGCCAGCAATAACTAAGACGCCGAAGCAGGACACGTCCAGTAGTAATTAGTACTTTTGCACGTATCAAAATATAGTACAGGTACTACTACTGTAACGAGAGCTATGCGTAGGCTGGGATAGCTAAGGAACTTGTAAGTAGGGCATCTCCCTGCCGCGCCGTCGATAACGAGCTTCGAAATTTACTACTTCAGTACAGTATGTGCTGTATGTAAATCTGTGTTGCCCATTGCAGCGCGTCTCTGAGCTCCTAACAAAAAACATCTCTGGTGTTTCCGTTCACACCTAGCTGGGGATCAACGGTCCGCTCTTCAAATTCGGCCGAAGCTTCGTCGTCAAGGGAGCTGACACCCGCCGAGCTCATTTCATTCAAGCTCTCATAGCAACATGCGGCGTCTAGAACTGTCTTTGATCTGTATACCTTCATCTTTGAAAATATTGTTAATTACTAGAGGAATTGTGCTGGCAGTGCGCACCGCCGGGGATTTTCATTGAAAATATAGTTAATTAATTTTCAAGTAGATGGGTGGAGAACGCGTCATCCCATAGCATCAACGCAAATGTTCAGTATATTTCAGTTCGTCGGCTTCAGCTACCGTACCGGAGCCAGCGACGCCGAATTAATCTGTGCTGGGCCGCCCCTCCGGGGTACTGCTATCCCAGAAAAAACGTATAAATGTAAGCTTAAGTTACTACTGTAGTACAGGTGCGTTGTAGGTGAAATGAGTCGGTAGAACAGAATAAACATGAAAACCCGTAGCTCCGCGGAGGCTGGAATAGGAAATTTTTGGTATATTTCCCCTGCTATTACTACGGATTAGCTGCGAAGCAGCCGCAACAAGTAAGCAAAAAAAAGAAATGAAGTCATGGTTACAATCTGTTCGAGGCTTGCACGAAATGCAAAATGCCTACCTTTGCGTCAGTGCTATGGTAGAGTAGGCCATCCACCTCAAGCGTTCTCTTTACTTAACTCCATCAATACATACTTCTACTGAAACATACCAGTTTCGTCGGTAGTATACCGGTTCAAACTGACCACGCATAGGACCCAGTGTCACACCGGGGTCATACCGGTTTCCACGGAGATGTACCGGTGGAAGGTCAAGAGGGGTCATTTTTTTTTACATGTACCACCGGATGCAATCCGATTTGGTCTGGGATAGCAGCACTAACGTTGCCCAGTAAAAAGCTAAACTTGTTCGTCATTGACTACTTACTCACCCACAGCGACAAATGATGCCGCGGAAAGTTTTAATGAACAGAAATTTTCAGCTTACCATATTTACCACAAACAAGGAAGATCCTCCACACGGACAAATACTATCTCTATAGTATTTTAATTATAACTTCAAAGTAAAAAAACTATATCACCTTACCGAGCGCTGTTGTGCCCCCGGCCTTCCAAATTTCGAATTTGTCGGTAGTAAACCAAGGTAAGATGAAAGGCTAGGAAAGTGCCGTGACTCAAAGTGGGTACATACCGGTGCATGTACATTTTCCACGTTTCTTGAAGGCACATAGCTTGCGCATTCGCACGCAATGGAACTCTTCCAAAACCAACACAAAAATAAATGTGTCATGAGCACAAAAATAGGGCTGCATACCCAGTACAATATGCGAAGACGCAAATATCGTCTCCAAAAAATGTGTCATGAAGAATTGTGTCAATTTTGGAGCAGCTCCAATGTATGAAGATATACATTAGGCTTTGCCATGGGTACCTTGCAAACATCTGGTAGCACATCCGCGATTTCTACGAATTGTCAATACCGGCTACAGTGTACTGTAAATGCAATGGATGCTAAGTTGTTGATAACGCTCTATGTCAGGGTAATACACGTACATGTAGCACTATGGACCAGAACTTTATGTTACCCGTATTAGCAAAAATACTACACTATACACAGAAACGGATATTGGCAAGAAACTTTGTATTCCAACACCGACAAATGCAATGCCTTAGCAATGCAATCTCAATTTGGACCCTCTAGCTACAGCTACTGTATACATTGCCCTGTACCCTGTACTTCGGACATGTGTATGAACTCCATACACACAGTCGTGTGCTTGATACAGTACTATGAAGCCGTACCCGAAGGTCGATCCCATTTTCCAGCATGCACACCGCTATCTTCAAATACCCCGTCTAATCGAGTTAAGTATAGAAGAAATTATCGGCCAATGAAAAAAACTTGACATCTGTTTTGGATCGGTTTTTTCAGGTTTTCGCACGGTTTCCTCGTGAAATCTGTTTTGGATCGGTTTTCCAGGGTTATACGACCCGGGAGGTTTTTTAGCGCGAAACCTGCGACACTCGATGGTATCGAGCGATAAAATTTAGCGAGCAATGGCTGCTGCGGTCACTTTTCGACGAGCATGGAGTCCGAACGGTGTTAGTAGCTAACAATATGTGAAGTGGCGTGTGAGTGTGGGAACTAGTCTTCCCTATCATTAATTACCTCTCAAATCGCTTCAACATCTCACCGCGCTGAATTGATTATAAATGCGTATGATGAGCACAAGTCCATACCGTCAAAATTCCAACGCTCCAACCAAGTGTCCAACATGTACCGGTACTACAGCAAATCATTTTAATGACATCTATTTCATTTTAATGACATCCTAACTAAATCCTATTCATTCATTCGTTCAGCTTCGGAGCGGGCCCCCCGGCCAGCAGCACCGAGAGCAAGACGGGCGTCGGCAGCGAGATGGACTGTGGCTGGGCCTCGGGCTGGGTGATGGCCGCCGAGGTCAGCAGCACCTGTAGCAGGGCGGCGACGGCGACAGTGGCTGGGCCTCGGGCGGGGTGATGGCCGGTGAGGTCAGCAGCACCAGGACCAGTGCGAAGAGGCGGGTTGTAACAGGGTTACACGCTCAAGTGGCTACAGTCACTTGTAACTCTAACAGATACGACGTCTGTTAGAGGTTCGAAAGACTTTCTCGACCTTGGTGTAGACACACCAAAGGCTACATACATTTACGACCACCACAACAGGTGGTCCATAGAGACTTAGGACTGCTATTGGCTGAGAGCAGCATCTCTTAGCCAATGAGCGACATGCATAGCATTAGAATTCTGCCAACCAGCCGTTGGCAGATTCCTATCTTAGAATATTACATTTAGAGGAAGTCAGAAACATAATACAAAAATAGCAGTTCTCATTTTAACCCAAAAACATTATTTGGATCGTTTGTTTAGATTAATCTATACTCGGAGGCCCGAGTATAATTAACTCTAAGTTAAACTAAGCTACGCTTCCTCACAGACACGCGCACACGCGTAAGCTAAAGTAGTGAGCCAAAGTAGGCCCATTACACCTGGTAGCACTTTGTAGTCCGTCCAACGACCGACTACCTGAGTTCGTACGTCACCGCACGAACGCGGAGCTGAGAACCTTCCCATGGATACGGAGGTGTCCATGGAAAGCTCCACTACGCCTGCAACTCACGTTGCACGCGCTGACTGTCCCCACCTGTCGGACCCAGAGTGGGAAGTTCTCCAACGACTGTCAACAGTCATTGGTGAGGCGGCTGTAGCTACGATGCTGCGTACGCTAACGGCGACAGAGCAACATGGTGTTGCTCTGGGATTCATCATGAGGGAGCAGCGAGATGCTGCTTCGTCTACCACGGTGTCGTCCCCGACGACACCGCGCGCGTAATCGCTGAAGCTCAGCGTGAGCAATTAAGTTGGAAGAGAGGGCGAGCCTCTCCTCCGTTGGCTTGTCGAACTCGACACTGCCATTGCGGCTCGACGCATCGTCGACCCGTTGTCGAAGGTCGCGTTCGCCATGTCATGTCTTGGCGGACGTGCAAGAAGTTGGGCGTATGGACGCCGACTCTCGGATCCTACGTGCTTTAGCACGTACGAGGGTTTCAAGGAAGAGCTCAGACAAGCGTTTGAGCCACCGCAAAACGAGTTCCGGTCGAGGGCGGAGTTCCGCGACCTGCAGCAGGGCAAGCATGATGTCCATGCTTACGCTCAGAGAGCACGGTACTTGGTCTCGAACATCGTGACCAATCCGATCGACGAGGCGACCAAGGTCGTCACGTTCATAAAGGGGCTGAGAGATGGGCCTGTCAAGACCTATCTCTTCCGCGAGTACCCGAGTACTCTCGAAGCTGCAATTACTCTTGCAATGCAGGAGGAGTTTAGCCTGCAGCAGGCTAAGCTGCATGCACATGTACCGAGGCGACAGCCACGCCCGGTAGTGAGGACAGGAGGCCCAGAACCCATGGACCTCTCGAGTGCTGCAACTGCTGGACCCCAGCAGTCGCAAGGAAACAATGTGCGATGCTACCGATGCGGTAGAATCGGTCACTTTGCTCGGGAGTGCACGGCCCCCGTGAACCAGCAGGGTGGCTATTGCGGCGGTGCCAGGCACCGTCGCAACCAAACAAAAAACGCTGGACGCCAGTAGGCGCGGGGCGCCCTACTGGTAATGCAGTTCCGCGTGTCGACCTTGGACACGCGACACTGAGGACTGCAGCCCCCAGTGAGGTTCATTCTCACTGCAAGAAACAAGATGACAAGCCTGACCTTGTCATCCTGAATGTGAACTCGATGAGAGCAAGCGGCTCTCTCCGTGCTTTGGTAGATTCTGGCGCATCGAAGAACTTTGTTCGACTGCGAAGTCTATCAAGGCTTGACTTCGAGAATTTAAAGATACCTCGAAGTATGTTGGAAGTACGACTGGTGGCAACGGGTGCCGTCGTGAAGACCGAGAAGCGCATGCTACGCGTGCGCTTCACGTATGAAGATCAAGAGTATGTCGAGACCTTTATCGTCCTGGATCTGGACGATAAGTTTGACATTGTATTGGGCATGCCGTGGCTTGCACGACATGATCCGGTCATCGATTGGGAGAAGCGCACTCTCGTGCGCTTAGGTCGCGACAGCGGAACAGTGAGCGATGGTCCTGTTGCCGCTACGCACGCACCTGTCGGTGCGTGCGACTCCCCACTCGAGACAGCGCCTAATGCCGCTGTCCCGAATCATCCTGGGGGCGCGCGAGCACGCGCGCAGGGGAAGCTAGCGTCGGTGTTGCCGCCGACAGCTAATGAAGAAAATGTGTTGACCTCTGAGCGCCCTGGGCGCGCGCGAGCACGCGCGCAAGAGCAGCAAGCATCGGGGTCGCCGCCGACGGCTGAAGGAGAATATGTGTTGATCTCGGAGATCGACACCCGCTTTTCAGCGAATCAGGAAGACTCTCCGGTCTCAAGGGGCACGGATGACGCAGGCGAGTCACACGCCTCAGCCGTGGAGGCTGACGCGAATCTGATTGGACCAGGTCTGGCCAATAATAAGAGCCAAGGTGACGGAACGCCGTCGACTCCGGGAGTCGATGGCTTGGGTGAATTTGATTCGTCGGCTCGGGGAGCCGACGCTGCAGGCGGTGCGGACGGTTGCAAACGTTTCGCACCGGAAAAACTTGCATGCTGTCGTGCAGTCGGGCTGCAGGACGAAGCGCCGGGCGACCAAGCCGGGCTTGAAGTCGCTCGCCCGCGGGACGAACCCGCCGGCGGTACTGAAGAAGAACACCCGTCCACGGCTGGGCCTGGACGAGGTCCAGAACCAAGCGGAGCCGGGCTCCGCAAAACAAGAAGACGGCGCATGCGAAGATCGCTGCGCAAGTCTCGGCCTGGGGCCGAGACGCTACAAGGAATGTCTGCCGGGCAGACGGAGGCTGAAAAGCCGGACGTCGAGACGTTGAACGTCTTGACGCGTACCTGTGCCGGGTTCCGGTACAGGGAGATGACTCTCGCTAACCCTCCGACGCAAGCGTCGGAGTTGACTTCGCTTCCAGTCATGAGCTGGAAGCGCTTCGCGCGTGACTTGCACGATGGACGCATCGAGCAAATATGCATTCTCTCGGACGCCGAGAGAACGAAGCGCGAGAATGAAGAACTGAGGCAGTTCTTCATGGAGACCACCACTGAGAGCGAGGACACGCTCAGTGCGAAGACGAAGAAGGAGCGCTTTGAAGAGCAGAGCTGGGACTCGTTGAAAACGAGTCCCTACTACGAGATCTTACGGGAATACGCGGACGTACTTCCGGAAGAGATTCCTGCGGATCTTCCGCAGGACAAGGGCATCCAACACGAGATTGATCTCGTGCCGGGAACGAATTACTGTGTCACGCGGCAGTGGCCACTGCCGCGAGAGCAGGTCAAGGCGATCGACGACTTCTTTGAGAGTCGTCGCAAAGCTGGACAAGTGCGGGAATCGAAGTCCCCGCACAGTGCTCCGACGTTCTGTGTCAAGAAGCCACAGGGCGGCTGGCGCATCGTTCATGCGTACAACAAGCTGAACGATGCGACGATACCGGCGCAGACACCGATACCGCGAAAAGATGTAATCATCGATTCGATGGCCAGGAGCACTATCTACAGTGCTCTTGATCTGCACGATGGGTTCTATCCGATCCTCATGCGTGAGAGCGATATCCCTCTCACGGCTGTGAGCACGCCGAGCGGCATGCTCTGGGAGTGGCTTGTGACGCCACAGGGTCTGAAGAACGCCCCTGCGACCTTCAACAGGTGCGTGACGCACTTGTTGCGCTCAGTGCGCGACTTCGCACCGAGCTACGTCGACGATGTGTTCGTCCACAGCCGGGCTGCGGACGGGATGAGCGATGTTGAGATGCACAAGGTGCATCTCCAGAAGCTGCTTGCGCTTGCGCAAGCACAAGCTCTATGCGAACTTGAAGAAGTGTATCTTCGGGGCGAGCGAGGTACCCGTGCTCGGGTGTCTCGTTGGGAGGAACGGTGTCCGCCCTGACCCTGAGAAGGTCAGAGTAATCAATGAGTGGCCGACGCCGTCGAACGTCAAGGAACTGCGGCAGTTCCTTGGCTTGGTCACGTACTTGTGCAAGTACGTGAAGGACTACGTGGGCATGATACGCCCGCTGTCACAGCTCCTGAAGAAGGACGCCGAGTGGGTTTGACTGCTGAGTGTCAGCAGGCCTTCGATGCAGTCAAGCGGGGCTTGACTGAGGCGCCGATCTTGGCGGTGGCCGACCAAGATCGCCCATTCCACGTAGTGTGTGACGCATCCGACTTCGCAATCGGATGTGCGTTGATGCAGCACGATCACGAGGGTCGTGATCGTGTCGTCTACTACCAATCTCGTCAGCTGAAGCCAGCTGAGCGCAACTACCCGGTACATGACTAGGAGCTCCTTGCCATGAAGTACGCACTCGCGAAGTTCCGAGTGTATCTACTCGGAAGCAAACCGTTCGTGGTCTATACGGACCACGCGTCGTTGCGGACGGCTGTGAAGTCGCCGCACATCTCGCAACGGATGACGAGGTGGATCTCATTCTTCGCAGAGTATAACTTCCGGGTTGAGTACAAACCCGGAAGACTCAATGTGGTGGCCGACGCGCTCTCGCGTCGACCTGACTACGCCACAACTGATGCCGAGGTCAATGCCATTGACGCCATGCGATCGAGCACCCCGACGTCGTCACTGCTGGACGACGTGAAGGTCGCGTCCGCGCACGACGCGGACGCGAAGCTCTTGCTGGCCTACGGCTCAGCGCCTTCTGACCAAGCTCGTCAGAAGCTGCCGAAGCATCTTCGTGCTCGTGCACACCGTTCCCGGGTGCACGAGGGGTTATTACTCTACAGTGCAGTCGACGACAACGCGGACCGCGTTGTTGTGCCCAATAACCATGACCTGCGACTCAGGATCATGTACGAGTATCACGATGCACCGACTGCGGGGCATCCGGGCCGTGAGAAGACATACCTTCTTCTCACGCGAGACTTCTACTGGGCCCACCAGTATAAATGGGTGCGCAAGTACGTCCGTGCTTACGAGGTTTATCAACGTCGCCTTTCGCGCAGGCTCCCTTGCAGTCACTACCAACTCCACGGGAGTGTTGGCAGTCCATGTCTTTGGACTTCGTGTTCGGTCTTCCCCCGGACAGCCAGGGGAACACGGGCGTTGTGGTCTTTGTTGACCGCTTCAGCAAGATGGTACATCTTGCTGCAGTACCCGCTGAAGTGACTGCGAAGCAGACGGCGCGTCTATTCGTTGACATGGTGTTCAAACACCATGGCATGCCGATCGACATTGTGTCGGATCGGGACCCGCGCTTCACTGCACACCTTTGGCAAGAAGTGTTTACACTTCTTGGGAGTCAACTTTCGATGTCGACTGCGGACCATCCGCAGACGGACGGGCAGACCGAGCGCGTGAACCGCGTGCTCGTAGACGTGCTTAAGAGCTACGCTAACTCGTTCCAACACTGGAGCGAGTGCCTGCCGATGGCGGAGTTCGCCATCAACAACTCGGTGCATGCCTCGACCGGGCATACACCGTTCTACGTGAATGCCATCAGGCACCCACGCCTCCCGAGTCAACTCGGGATGGTGGCTTCATCCTTAAGTGGGGGAGGATCTACGACTGCAACGCAGCAGCCGCAGAATGCCGCTGACACTTGCACAGTGTCAGCCGCGACTACGCGCAAGAAGAAGAAGAAGAAGCACGCGTCTGTGCAGGGCACAGACACCGCGAAGACGAACGCAGAGGCCGGGCCTACTGCAAGAAACGAGCTGAACGAGTTCAGCTCGGACGCAATCAACTTCGTGCAGCGCAGACAAGCCGTCATTCGGTTTGTCCAAGACGCTATCGCAGCTTCTGTCGACCGACAGAAGCTGAACGCAGACAATGTTGGTAGGGGCAACACTAATGAATTCAAGAAGGGCTCATTGGTTTTGTTAGCAACTCAAAACCTGCCTAAACATGCAGTTTCCGACTTCGGGGCGAGCAAGCTCGCTCCGCGCTTCATCGGGCCGTTCACGGTGTTGGCACGGCATGACAACGCCTACACGCTAGATATTCCATCTAGCAGGCGCCTCCATCCGACCTTTTACGTCGGGCGGCTGAAGCCATACCGGCACCAGGAGCCACCTAGCTCGGCTGGCCCGAAGCGGAAGCCCCAGCGGGAGCGAACCTCTGCTCCAGCGCGTGAACGCGCTGGGCCAAGCGTGCGACGCGACCTCCCACGTCGACAGAGATGTCCAATGCGGTCTGCGAGGCCTGAGCGACTTGAGCCCTCAGGATCACCACCTCCTGCTTCAGAGCGGTGAACTCCCGGCTCTGATGCTGTTCCACAGCAGCGACCCGCTCCTCGAGCGTCGGGCCAAGGTCAACCCCAGGTAGACCATACCCGGGGCGTGTTCCCACCACCGCCGCCTCCGATCCGCGACGCCCGCGGCTCAACACGCTGGATTGTTGAGCGTATTGTGAACCATAGTATCCCTAAAACGAACCGGCAGCCGGTTCGTTATCGTATCCGTTGGAGAGGGTTTCCGCCCCACCAAGATACATGGGAGCCGCGGGACGTCCTGCTGCAGGACGTTCCGGAAATGGTGAGGGCGTACGAAGCTCACCACGCACTGCCGACGCGAAGGTAGTGCGAGCGCTGTGGTCGCCTACAGTGCCCGAAGCCCCACGATCGTCGCGTTCCTCGCGTGCCAAGAACTTGGCACGGAGATCCTTGAGACTCTCAGGTACACGAATCGTCGTGTACCCGTTTAGGTCGCGGTCGCTCAAGCGCACCGCACCCGGAAGACACAACGTGCACTGATGGCCTTCGGGCACAGCGCATGGAATACCAGCGCCCACAGAGGATCTGTGGAGCTGCTCCAGCCTCCCGCGCGTCGAGAATGTCTCAAAGCGCTCACGGTAAGCAGCCTGCTTCTTGTTGAAGTTCTCAACAAAAGCATTCCAACTTTGACAAAGTGCCTGCAACTCAGGCACTTTGCTGCGAGAAGAGGTCTTCTAGCTGGAGAAGTATCGGAGCTCGTAAAAGAGTCCGATATATTAATCGCGCCTTTGATTCGTTAACGGATCAAAGTGCTGCTCCTCCGCCACAGCATCATCGTGGATCCCGCTGCATACGTACAGCGGAATTTCATTTGGAGGTACGGTGTTGCCCACACGGTCTGCGATCTCTGACGCAGACGGCATCCACGGATCGCGCGCTGCCTGAGCAGTGCGCGGAGAACTTGAAGACGCCACCTCACGCGGGGAGCTTAAAGCCCCAGCAGCGGAGAGCGGAGTTTCGCTCTCGCCGCGCGAACGCTTCGAGCTTGAAGCGTCCGAGTCGTCTCCTTCACGAGGGCGTCTCGACCCGGCATGCGGGTCGAGACTATCACTGTCGATAGACTCCTTGCGCTTGTTGGAAGAGGCCTCGCCCTCTTCCATCTCTACGTCGTCACTCCCGTTGTCAACGGCGTCGTTGACTACAGAGGAACCTTCGAGGACAATCTCCGACTGGGTTGTCCCCGACGCGGCGTTTGCAGCGAGGGCGTCGCGCTTTGCCTGCTGGCGCTCATGGTACTGAGCAACAGAGAGGTTACCCTCTGTTGCGGCGGCGGTCATCTTCTGCGGCGAGCTCATTGCGGAATGAGCTCGAGTTTTCTTTCTCCCAACGTGAAGAATTGACGAATGGTCAATTTCCTGATTGGCGTGCCGTTGAGGGGGGGGGGGGGGTGTAACAGGGTTACACGCACAAGTGGCTACAGTCACTTGTAACTCTGACAGATACGACGTCTGTTAGAGGTTCGAAAGACTTTCTCGACCTTGGTGTAGACACACCAAAGGCTACATACATTTACGACCACCACAACGGGTGGTCCATAGAGACTTAGGACTGCTATTGGCTGAGAGCAGCATCTCTTAGCCAATGAGCGACATGCATAGCATTAGAATTCTGCCAACCAGCCGTTGGCAGATTCCTATCTTAGAATATTACATTTAGAGGAAGTCAGAAACATAATACAAAAATAGCAGTTCTCATTTTAACCCAAAAACATTATTTGGATCGTTTATTTAGATTAATCTATACTCGGAGGCCCGAGTATAATTAACTCTAAGTTAAACTAAGCTACGCTTCCTCACAGACACGCGCACACGCGTAAGCTAAAGTAGTGAGCCAAAGTAGGCCCATTACACGGGTGACTCGTGCTGCGGCATGGCCTCGCGCGGGGTGATGGCCGGTGAGGCCAGCATCAGCAGCAACAACAGGACCAGTGAGTGCGGCTGCAGCGACACTGCCGGCTGGCTGGTCTTGCGCAGATTGATGGTGGCCGAGAACTGCAAGACACAAGGCAAACATGTCATCACTATGAATGTCCTATGCTAACGTTATGTTTTGTGCAGTGTTGTTTATGATGTAGTAATGAACAAGTGCAAGAAAATACACGAAGAGGTTTACCCAAATATGATGTTGTTCATGTATTCATGTGATGTCGGTGGTATTGTCCCTTGATCAGCGAGCCTGGTGTGCGGTGAGTCGCTTTAACTTTTGAGTTTGTTCGTGTATTTTGCTATGTGTTACAGTAGCAGATCAACCTTGCGCGGGCTTCAGTCGAGTGAATGAAGGCAGTGCTGAAGGTGGCGTCGGATCGACAATGACACCTTGGTCAACGCGTTCATGGAATTGGGCGATGAACGCGTCGAGCTTACCAAGCTTCTGCATCTGACGAAGAGCCTTCAACGCCGAACCCGCTGCAACCGCGGAGGAGCCGTGCGATTTCAAGAAGGTGAGTGCGTTCTGCTGCGCTTTATCACCAAGCTCCAGGACCTCGCTTTTGTATGCAGGCGACGAAGTGTCAAGCGCGAAATCTTCAGGTAAGAAGAGCATAAGGTACCCTGCGATGTGCCTGTACTCGTACAACGCTGTCTTCTTTAAAACGCGACACCTACGCACGAGGCTCCGCTGTAAACCACTCGAACCAGATTGTCGACAACGACTGGGCTCCCTTCTTCTTCGGGCGTGTCGTCGTAGCTCCTATTGGCGGTGGTTGCTCGGGAGCAGGAAGTGTGGTGTCGGTGTTGGCTGATCGAGTTGCGGCTGTGTTGGTAAGTGCTTGCAGGTGTGCTTCAACAGCTAATATGCGCTCGTCGAGTCGTTTATTCTGCAGTATTAAGACGTCGATCTGATCGGACTGACGCTTGATGAGGTCAATCAACGCAGGCGACTGCTCCTCACCAGCACTAGCCGAAGCCTCTGATGCAGGAGGTGCCACGAATGCCTGGTTAATCGTCACGCTCCACACCAGCAGCTCGGACTCACCGATGGCTCGTTGTGCTAGGAGCTCACGTATCTTCGTGATAAGCGGGCGGCTTGGGCAGAGCACTAACATTTCGGGGTAATGCATGAACAGGGTAGCCGTAAGGGCATCAGCAACGTCGTCGTCGAGGTTCAAGGCACCGTCAGCGAACGCTATCGTGCTGAAAAAAAGAAGCTGCTGCATCTTGCGAGCGCGGACCAAGACTGGCGTGTCCAGAGCGGCTAGCGTTGGTAGCCGCCCGTCCTTGGGCTTCCAGCCACTCAGGACGCGGGACACCTTTTGGTCGGCTTGGGTTGTACCAAGCATGTACCCGAAGGCCTTGTTGACGCGGACCAACTTCCAGCCGCCACGTTCAAAAATCCAGTTCTCGGCCAAGGTACCGTCGTTGGCATGCATGGCTCCACCACATCAAAAGGAATGGGAGATAAGCTGCGGCGTCATGCGAATGCTACGCAAATCGGCGAGCTTCTTAACACTAACCAGCAACCTGTTGACGTATGCTTGTGCACCAGGAACTGGCTGCTTTGTCGAAGGTGCTTCAGATTCCTCCATAGAAGACTGGTCATCATCAACTTCCAGTAGTTCAATCAATGTAAGCTCCTGTACATCATCAATATCATCTGATCTGTGCTTTCTGGCGATGAACTGAGGGAGCATGCGCTGGCTTGGTGCCTTCTGCATAATCAGCGCCACAGCCAAAGCTTGCAGAGGACATGTCAAGCAATTTGTTGGGTCCTTGAATAAGGAGATGCCTTGTAGTAAAGCTGTTTTAACCCGCTTAAATCGAAGAAATAAGACGCCACCTAGCATAAATGCCCTCAGTGTTAAAATGATTCTGCTAAGCACATGATAATTAATTACTTACCAGGCAAGATGGATAGCTGGCTCTTCTCGACTGCTTCCGCGTCCGAGCTTCGACCGTAAAGGTACCACATCATCACGACTAGGGCCGCGTAGAGGTATTCACTCTCCGTCGCAGCCGTTGAGTACAGTAGAGACACCATAGCTTCTAAGTCTTCTTTAGAGCACGGGGGTGCTTTCTTCTCGTCGCCGAGCTCCTCTCGGTTACTACAATACTTACCCAGCCCTGATAGAATGTTTTGGAGCTGAGATTTAACCAAAGCTCCTTGCAGTAGGTACTTATCTACTAGCCAATTCTTGACGTTGCCATAGTATGCTATACACGTATTGGTTGCTATAACCTTTTCGGCTGATGTGGCTAACGAATATGCATACTTGTCTAGTATAATACGCAATACCTTACATGTCTTATCCCCGTCGATAAGGCGGTGTGTGGCTTCGTGTGTCAAGCTCTCCGCGGCCAGGAACATCGTGAACGAGTTGATCGCCGTCGTCCTGGCCTTCATGCTGTTGGCAGGAGCAAGCGATGCGATCGGCATGCTAGCCTGCCTGCTCTTTTCACTCTGAACGAAACACTGTGTACCGACCACTCAGGTTGGAAACTGAAGGATATTTTTGGGATATGCATTTATATAGACAGTTGTATGGCATTAAAAATATTCTGACAAAATTCCAACCAAATATGGTTGGAATGGTGGAAAAATACCCTACTTTAGCGAAGCTTCCGATTGGCCAAAATTCATCGGACTTAAGGCATTCATTGGGTGAG
Organism: Phytophthora sojae; assembly: GCF_000149755.1. Classification (NCBI taxonomy): domain Eukaryota; phylum Oomycota; class Peronosporomycetes; order Peronosporales; family Peronosporaceae; genus Phytophthora; species Phytophthora sojae. The sequence goes on along the minus strand of NW_009258120.1, from coordinate 4,125,796 downwards.
ACTCGTCAAGTACGAGCGTTTTGGGATTGCAAAAAATAGCGGTTGGAACAGAGTGGATATTCATCCATATCGCGACGGTTCCGACATCCCTACATTTTCCGACAACTAGGGAATTGGTCAAAGCCAGGGCAAAATCGGAAATATCGTGAAAGCGGAAATCAAATCATATCTACGGTAATTTAGGTCTAGGGGGCCACTTGACCGATTTCTAGTCGACTTTCATGCGGCCCTAGGAAATCGCCTCTAGAGACCCCTGGGCCGGGAAAAACGACATTTCCACCCGCGAACTGGTTGGGGCCCCCGCTCTGCTCGCTCGATCATCTTTGCGAAAAACTGATCATTTTTTGTTTTGAGGCATTTTGGCCTCGGAACAATGTGCACCGGAGCCAAGTAAGTGAGGCCGGCATCCAGGCAGGGGGCCACAATTAGAAGCATTCCAGTAGCAGCTATTTCCTCCAAACGATTACCATTAGCTAATGCATTGTTTTTGGTCGCGTCCGGGAAGCCTTTTCATTCGAATCGCCCGCCAAGCCCTCGATCCAGAACGATGCACGCGAATCACGGCTCTTGAGCCAATCACGGCTCTTGACTGCGAGAGACGATGAAGAGAGGGTGATCCCTCCAGGAGTGACCATGAACTTCGCGGGGCACTTTCGGGACAGCAAGGAGACGGCCAAGTGGCTCAAGGCTTGGCCAAGAAGGGAGAATCCGAAGCTATCGTCGCTGCAAAACTGGGAGTGTCCAGCGTCCCGCAGGCCTTGAAAAGCCAACACGAAAACTGGCAGGCGCTTGTCAACTACGCGAAATGGCAAAAAAAGTATTTCGCACAGTTTGGTACGGGTTACCAAAATTTTAAAAGGACCCAGAATGAGGTGGCGCGCTGGGCTGTTGAAGGTCGAACCGACGAGTGGGTCGCTCGAGTGCTGGGAATGTCGAATCTGTCGAAGGACCGGTACAAGTTTCACCGGAACTACAAGGTATTCGAGATGTTTCAGGAGCAAAAGAAGGCCTTCGAGAATTTACTCAAGAGGCACGTGGCGAGGCGGAACGGTCGAGCATAAGTTTTCCTTTCGTCCGCCTATCAGCTAAATAGCGAGTTAGTTCAAGAGGAGCCACACATAAAACGAAAAGAGCGCTTTCCAGTCCAAAGCAACGCTCAAAGTTACTCAAACCTTCACGCTGATTCCACAAATTCACATTGCTTCCCGTTAGGCAAACCCCGCAGAACTGACTCGCCACACGCTGATCTTGGTTCATTGACTGAAGCGATAACTTCTTTCATTCGAACGCCGTCGGAGCAAAACATGGTGATCGCCTGAATGAAATGTGTACTAATACCGTAGAATTGTTCACCGTACCTCGTTCCTCGTGGTCATCGTAAGTTGCTTCAATCCATTGCAATCTCTTGCGGTGTACCATTTCTCCAGTACGAAGAGATGGGTGGATGCTCCAAGGACATCTCCAAGTAAGCTTACAAGGCGTTCGAGGGGCTGCATACGAGCCAACATAAAAAAAATTAAATCGTGTCTGGCGCCTTCGAACGTGCTAGTGGGCGTCATTTGCTACGCTGTAATGTATGCACCAACCCAGAAGGCTGTAGAATGGACGGCAGTGTGCCGTGAGCTGAAATCCGCACTGGATCCGTCCTTGAGTTTGCAGGTCACGGTATTTGGTCTCGATAGGGACAAGTTCAGCCGCATCGATGCCATCGAGTTGGACTGCAGCCCGAACTAGCGCGAGAGTGTTCTTAAAAATGGCACTTGAAATTTATCACGACGCTTGAATAGAAGAAGTTATCTGTGACCGTGAGGGAAATGGTCTCAATGAAAACGGAGAGCCCGATGGACCAAGATCAGCGGATGCTGCGGAGACTACTGAGCCAGTTCTTGCAGGAGCGGGGTTATGTATAACGCGGGCTAACTTTTGAGCAACACAACGAATTGAATCCGAGACACCTTGCACACGCTTTTCAGTTTGCGTAGTGAAAGTGAGTGCTCTGATGATGCCAGCTCTTGGGTGAAGCCGGGGGTAGCGAATCGAGGATGTGAGAGAGCACGGATGGGATTTTAGCGAAATACCTCTTTTTCAACTCGTGCACGGCCTTATACACTGAAAAATACCTTTGAGCATTGGTGGCGTTCTTGTACAAGGTTAGCTTCAGATTGATGTACTACTTACATTTATGTCCAAGCTGTCATTTCATCACCCCCAGGTCGTATCCACGCGTACGCTTTCAGGGATCGCAATCGTGATTTTCATTGACGCTGCGTCGCTGGCGTCCACATCGCGACGACAGCTCCAACCCGCAGAGCCCCCTCGCTTCGAATCGTTCTTCTCATGCAGCGACTCCAGTAGCATCAACAAGTTGGGCGGAGCATTTCTCTGCTCGGCGATATCGAGGATGGCACCGTAGCCGATAGCGCTTGCGTCGACCATACCCTGCACCACCGTGTTGCCCGCAGGAGCTGATGTTGGAGGCGTGGCGTTTGACGAGGTAGATGACCGGCTGGAGGAAGGTGCTGGATCCGTGCTGTTCGACCAAACAGAGTAACGAGATGGCGCGGGGGCTGGCGTCGAACTCCACGCTGATGAGGACGCGGGTGCTGACGCTGTAGCGAGCCTGCTGCTGTTACCGCCGGGGAACAGCGAAATGATCGTTGACTTAGCGCTCTTCGGCTGCACCAGCGCTTCCATGGTCTTCCAATCGCGCACCAGCGCACAGGTCACAAGAGCCGAGAAGAGGTAACGCTTCGGGTCAATGTTGAACTGCTCGCGGAGCGGGCCTGGCTGGCACGAGCTGTGCCGCGTGTGCGACTTTTTGGTGTCTCCGTGGTAAAGCATCGAGTAGCGGAGGAACTCGCCCACAGTCATGCGATGTACACATCTGCGCGGGAACGCCAACCAGCGCGGATCCAGCTCCAGGCGCTTCACATTGGCCGTGATAGCAGCGACCCACTGGCGCTGGACCTCGGGCGTGAATGCGTCCAGGATCAACTCCTCCGATCCCGCCGCGTCGCAAATCTTGACACAGTACGGCCGCAACGAAAACTTGCCGCGGTAGTCCAGCGGCTCGATCTGCATGCCTCTGGCGAGCGCCAAGCTGCCCTTCTTGTTGCCTTTGCCCATCTTGTCGTGGAACGGGTTCCTGGACTTCTCGAGCTTGTCGCCGTCGTGCTTGAAGTACACGATCTCCTTCTCGGTGAGCTGCATGTACCGCATCCTCCAGTTGGCCTGCAGGTTGCCCACGCCCCTGGCCCGCTTGTCCAGGTACGCCTCCATCCGGCAGACCTCGGGGGCCGTGCTGGCGTCCTCCTTCTCCGTCTGGATCTGCAGCTTGGACAGCGTCACATACTCGTGCAGCAGGTCGAGGATCCACACGGGCAGCCGGTGGCGGTAGAACTTGGCGATGTCCAGCACGTCGTCCGTCGTCCTGAGCGAGCGCTCCAGCTCGCGGTCGTAGAAGACCAGGGACAGCAGCATGGCCGCCAGCTCGCGGTACCGCTGCGTGGCGGCGTACAGGTCCAGCAGGTTCTTGAGCGCGCCGAGCGACACCGTCTCATTGGCCACCATGCACTGCTCCACCAGGTAGTGCACCCATTGGCTCAGCGCCAGGGGCAGCGCCGCCAGCTGCTTGCGGAACAGCGCGGGCGCCATCGTCTCGGACACGAAGAGCAGCACGTCCAGCATCACAGCCGCGCAGCCCGAGGCCTCCGCGGCCGCCAGCAGCGCGCACTTGTCCGCGAACGAGCGCAGCGGCAGGCGGTACAGGTCGCGGAAGTCGCGCCCGGCGTCGGCCGCCAGCTCGCCCTCGTCCAGCAGCCCCAGGTGCACGCACAGCAGCTGCGCCACGGCGTCCTCCGCCGCCGCCGACATGATACGTCAATTCGTCAAATTGAGCCTGATACCTCTGATGCAACCCCTTATTGTGGGTATGGCACACGAGTCGAACTTAGCACTAACTTCGCGTTGTGTGTCACGAGCGGCTGTGGCTGTAGAGAGCTGGAGTTGTAGATCGTAGTAGCCATGCCCGGAGCTGCGGACGCCAAGGCGCTGGCCGCGGCCATGCGGCAGACACTGAACCTGCCGGCCACGCGCTTCCCGATGCGGGCCAACGCGGCCGCGCGCGAGCCGCAGCTGCACGCGCGCTGCGTGTCGGCGGCCTACGCGGAGCAGGCGGCGGACGAGTCGCGGCCGCTCTTCGTGCTGCACGACGGCCCGCCCTTCGCCAACGGCAGCCTGCACATGGGCCACTTCCTGAACAAGACGCTCAAGGACGTGATCAACCGCTACCAGCTGCTGCGCGGCCGGCGCGTGCGCTACGTGCCCGGCTGGGACTGCCACGGGCTGCCCATCGAGCACAAGGCGCTGACGCTGCTGCAGCTCGAGGCCAAGGACCTGTCGCCCGCGCAGGTGCGCGCGCTGTCCCGGCAGCTGGCCCGCAAGGCCGTGCAGGAGCAGCAAAAGGACTTCGAGCGCTGGGGCGTCCTGGCCGACTGGAGCGGCGCCGACGCCGAGAGCGTCTACCTGACCATGGCCCCCGAGTACGAGGCCCGCCAGTACGACGTGCTCAAGAAGATGGTGCACGACGGCCTCATCTTCCGAGGCTTCAAGCCCGTGTACTGGTCGCCCAGCTCCCGCACGGCGCTGGCCGAGGCCGAGCTCGAGTACCAGGACGATCACGTGTCCCAGGCCGCCTACGTCAAGTTCCGCTTCGCCTCCATGGGTAGCAATGCTAGTAAGGAGATGGCCAGTGTGCTGGAGAAGTATGGAGACAAGTTGTCGGCCGTGGTCTGGACCACCACGCCCTGGACCATCCCGTCTAACCAGGCTCTGTGCGTCAATGCCGAGCTGGACTACGTTGTGGTGCGGCCCCGCGGCGCCGATTCGGACGCGTGCTATTTGATTGCGAGCGCGCTGCAGGAGAGCTTTGCGACGATGCTGAAGGGAGACGCCGAGACGGACGTGGAGCTTGAAGTGCTGGAGACGCTCAAGGGTGCCGATCTGGAAGGCGCGCACTTCACGCACCCGCTCGTGAACCGCGACGCGGTGGTGCTGGTGGGCGAGCACGTGACGACGGACGCTGGTACAGGTGTGGTGCACACGGCTCCGGGACACGGTCAGGACGATTACTTCGCCTGGATGGCTCACCACTCGAAACCGGGTGAGCACCCGGACATTTTGTGCCCTGTCGACGCTGACGGCTGCTTCACTGCCGAGGCGGGACAAGGACTCCAGGGTTTGAGTGTAGTGGGAGAAGGCAACACGGCGGTCATCGATCTGCTCAAGAGCTCTGGCAACCTGCTGTCAATCAACGAATACCATCACCGATACCCGTACGATTGGCGCACGAAGCAGCCTGTGATCCTTCGTGCTACGGCTCAGTGGTTCGCGCGACTGGATGCGCTTCACGCGCGCGGCAAGCGCGTGCTTGAAGACTCGGTGCAAATGGTGCCACCGAGTGCTCGTCGTCGTCTGGAGGCTACGCTGTCAAGCCGTCACGAATGGTGTATCTCCCGTCAGCGCGCGTGGGGCTTGCCTATCCCGGTGTTCTACCACAAGGTCACGGGCGAGCCGTTGATTACAGAAGAGAGCATCGAGCACCTCCAGAACATTGTCAAGTCGTACCGCGTTGAAGGTGAAGACGGCGAGGTCGAGCGTGAAGGAGCTGATTGCTGGTGGGATTTGTCAGTCCGTGAGTTGCTGCCCGAGTCGCTTCAGGACCAAGCCGACCAGTACGAGAAGGGCACCGATACGCTCGACGTGTGGTTCGACAGTGGCAGCAGCTGGCACGCGGTGCTGCCGAACCTGCTTGAGCCAAACGAGGAGGGACAGATTCGCGCCGACGTGTACCTGGAAGGTTCGGACCAGCACCGCGGGTGGTTCCAGTCGTCGCTTCTTACGTCTTTGGCCATGCAGGGCACGGCGCCGTACAAGAACGTCATCACTCACGGCTTCACGCTGGATGAGCGCGGCAGTAAGATGTCCAAGTCGCTGGGCAACACCATCGTGCCGAACGACTTCATTAACGGATGCACGATGCCTGTGCCCGTCGCCGATAAGGGCTCAAATGCCAACAAGAAGAAGAAGGCCAAGAAGAACAGTGACATGCCTCAAAAGTCTCCCAAGGTCAAGCAGATGAAGGTGCCGGCGTACGGCGTGGACGTACTTCGCTTCTGGGTGGCGACGACCGACTACACTGGCGACGTCAGCATCGGCCCTGGCGTCGTCGGCAAGGCGAGCGACGCGCTTCGCAAGGTCCGCAACACGGCCCGCTTCTTGCTCGGCAACCTACAGGACTTCGATCCGGCGCAGCACGCCGTCCCGCACGACAAGATGCAGTTCTCGCTGGACCGCTACATGCTGCACGAGCTGAACTCGCTGGCCGAGTCGGTGACGGCTGCGTACGACGCGTTCGCGTTTAACCGCGCGCAGCACGCGCTGTCGCACTTCATTTCGACCGACCTGTCGGCGTTCTACATGGAGGCGACTAAGGACCGGCTGTACTGCGATGCGGCGGACTCGCAGACTCGCCGCTCTGCGCAGACGGTGTTGTGGCTGTCGCTACAGGCGTTGACTCGCGCTCTTGCACCTGTGGTGCCTCATACGGCTGAAGATATTCGCCTTCACTGGGTATCGCAGCTACAAGGCGAAATTCCACTTGAGGAGGTTCCTGGTAGTGTCTTCCTCGAGGAAGGCTGGATGCCCAGCGCCGAGCAGTGGAAGAACGACGAGCTGGCCCGCGACTGGACTGCGATCCGCCAGCTGCGCTTCGAGGTGAACCGCGTCGTGGAGCAGATGCGTCAGGCAGGCCGCGTCGGCAGCCAGCTCGAGTGCAACGTGTACGTCGTGGCCTCCGAGTCCGATCCGCGCGTTGCCGACTTTTTGGCTCCGCTGGCCAACAGCTCGTCGGAGCTCGAGGACGTGCTGTTGTGTTCCAGCGTGGAGGTGGTGGCGTCCGAGACGGAGATCGAGAGCGCGGAGCAGTTCAAGGCCAGTTGCCAGCTGGCCATGGGCCCCAACGATGCGCCGATGGAAGTCAAGCTGGTGCTGACGCCAGCCAAGGGCCACAAGTGTCCGCGCTGCTGGAAGTACGCGCCCGAGGTGGATGCGGCCGAGACGCAGCTGTGTCTGCGCTGCGCCCAGGCCACGGACCTGCGCAGCGTCTCGGATCTGGCCAAGTCGCTGATCGAGGAGGACGCATAAAGGCCGTCAAGCCACTGGCTTGACGTCGCTCGTGGCTGCCACGAGCTGGGAACAGTGTTCCCGGAACACCACCCACTCGGTGGCGTGGTTCGCTAGCATCTTGTATGTAAGGCGATCGTAATAGAGCAACAATGTGCATATCGATTAGGTATTTTTCTGGTAGAACATTTGTGTGTGTTTTCTAGATCAGCGCAAATTTTCGGCCTAAAACTGAAGTGTCATGGTATCGTTTGGACCTCACCTCAAATTCTGAAGCGTGTTGTGCCAATATTGGGGCCTAATCTGGCATCGTTACCTCCATCCGTGATCTCTCACATCTCGAGTTCGATACCTCGGCTTCACGAAGAACTGGCACCAACAGAACGCTCGCTCCCACTACGCACGAACTCGAAATGTTTGATTATCAGTGGCAATAATGAGGGAAATGGTCTCAATGAAAACGGAGAGCTCGATGGACCAAGATCAGCGGATGCTGTTGTCTACTGAACCAGTTCTTGCAGGAGCGGGGTTACGTGTAACGCGGGTTAACGTTTGAGCAACACAACATATCGACTCTATGAAATGTCACTTTTCCGTCCAAAGACCAACTCTCAAATTTTCCCAAGCCTCCCCACCGAGAGCCCACAAATTCACGTAACGTTAGATTCCCGTTAGACAAACCGCACCTCTGCAGATCTGACCCACTACACGCTGAGCTTGGACCCACTTTCAGCATAACTTCTTCCATTCGACTGAGTTTAGGGACTAAACACAGTAATGCATTGTGTTCTACCGCGGAATTGTTTTATCTCGTTCCTCGTGGACAGAGTATGTTGCTAACATTAAAAAAATGTATCGTATGCCTTCTTGACCTGCTACTTTGCACCATTTGCTACGGTGCATCGAGCCAAAAGGCTGCGAGGCAAGAATGAACGATAAGGCTTTCCGGTCCAGAGACTAACGTTTCATTGGAGATTGAACACCAAGTTTCGTCTATGCTTGGTCCCTCTCGAACTAATTTGCTGGTTAGCTGATAGGTGCGCGAGAGTAATGCTCATGCTGCAGGTTCCGCCTCGCTGCGTGCTTCTGGAGTAAATCCGCGAACTCCTTCTTTTGCTTCTGAAACATCTCGAACGCCTTGTAATTCCGGTGAAACTTGTACCGGTCCTTCGACAGATTCGACATTCCCAGCACTCGAGCGACCCACTCGTCGGTTCGACCTTCAACAGCCCAGCGCGCCACCTCATTCTGGGTCCTTTTAAAATTTTGGTAACCCGTACCAAGCTGTGCGAAATACTTTTTTTGCCATTTCGCGTAGTTGACAAGCGCCTGCCAGTTTTCGTGTTGGCTTTTCAAGGCCTGCGGGACGCTGGACACTCCCAGTTTTGCAGCGACGATAGCTTCGGATTCTCCCTTCTTGGCCCAAGCCTTGAGCCACTTGGCCGTCTCCTTGCTGTCGCGAAAGTGCCCCGCGAAGTTCATGGTCACTCCTGGAGGGATCACCCTCTCTTCATCGTCTCTCGCAGTCCTCAAGAGCCGTGATTCGCGTGCATCGTTCTAGCTTGGGCGACGATTCGAATGAAAAGGCTTCACTCGACGCGAACAGCAGGTCGGCAGCAAGTACCAAAAGAGAGGAAACACGCATTCCTGGAGTAGAAGTGGGAGGCTGAAAAGTAAATTGCGGACTGAACCGTCGGTGAGCATCAGAAGGCGGCACTCCTAACAGTGACAAAGCTTGAGAACACCAGATGTTGTACATACCACATGGTACAAGATATTGCTGGCAAGTCACAATACTTAAGTAGTTTCAGTTTTGTAATTTTTTAAATTTACCAAACTGCTTGCTTCGAGCAACCTAAGCCTGATAAATCAGAGGTATGCAGTTTTTGCATGCATTCGCGTCTGCACATGGATTAGTTTCCACCATGTATATATACGGTCAAGCTCGTGCCTTCGACATTGGGCAGGGCCGCCGATTATGGCATTTATATTTATGATGACAGAATCGGCAAATAAATAATGTCGCTTGCAAGAAAACCCCACTGCATAAATAATGACATGAGTACCATCCCTACATAAATAGTAGAGGATGTTAGCAACTTCGTAAATAACGACTCAAATTTACGGTCAACATTTTTATATGTTTAGTTAAAACGAAATCGTCGACAGTGTTAGCATACACGAGATCCCTGCATCCGATGCCATGCTGCTTCGCGCTCTGAGCGCCCCGAGTGACTGATCATCCCAGGCGTTCGAGGCTCAACGAGCACAGCGATGCGTACTGCAAGAGGTACTTCCGCTTCACCGAGGATGCGATTCGCGCGCTCAGCGCAGCACTACATTTCTCGACGTCATCACCCGCGATAGAATCAAACGCTACAGTATCGAGGCGCTGTGCATCTTCTTAGGTTGACATCCCCAAACCAATAGTACGATCAGGAACTCGGATATCACTACTCTAAGCAACATATTCTACTTTATGCTGCTCTTTGTGGTCAATGGCTGCCTACTCTACTTCGACGCGCCGTTCAGACGCGCAGCCGAATCGTCGTCATCCTCGTGTGCCTCGCTGGGAGAGGCAAGGACGTCACACGGATTAGGGGGGGGGGGGCACTTGAGACTGGATGAGGTGGTTCGAGTGACTCGAACCACCGCGACTCGAATCGAGTCGGGGCGCTACATGTACCTGTAAGCGCCATGGGGCCATGGTGCTCGAGGGGGAGATGCAGGATGAGAGTAACGAGCCAATCAAGGCTTGTAGACTCGTGAAAAAGCCTTACGAGTTTCTCGGGAGATTCCGTACTAACACGACGCCCCTCTTACGAGTTCGGGAACATAGACAGCGGTGGTCGAGTGTCTTTGTCCCCAACTCCTAAAATACCAATTTGCTAACATCCTCTAATGGTGCTGTGCAAGTGCGCAACTTTGTATTAACGTAGCTACGCAGACCATCTACAGTACCTACGTTCCAATAGCTCGCGTTCTGACGCAGGAACAAAATTTGTTCCAGCGTAATCGGGTGCAGTCCGTTGCGCTCGTGCCCAAGCGTGATGCGGGCAACACTGAAGAACCGCTCGACGACATTGGACGTCGGAGGGATACTGCGAAGCAGTTTATACTGGTGCTGGTGCTGAATGAGACGTCTGCGTTTCTGCAAACGCTCCACGAAGGAGCCTTGAGAGCACGGTTGTAAAAGTTCGGTTTTTGCTTAATGGAACTATGGGTAAATCCAGCATATTTGGGTTTTGCAGGGGTTTTTTTTGCCTATAATGCAGAGTTAAAGTGCAAATATTAGGACAAACAGTCCAATAGTTGGCCAAGGATAAATTATTTTATGATTTTGAGACCAAACGAGCCAATCAGAAGCCTATATTGTCGATTTTTTTGAAAAATAGAAAACCCACCTTCTTTCACCCAATCCCCCAGATTCAATCACACGCCCAACTTTGTCGAAAAAGGTGGGCTTTTAACAACACTGCTTGAGAGTCGTCGTCAGCCGATAGATCCGGTGTTTTTAACCCTATCGTGATCAAAAGGATACTTGAAGTATCTTTTAGTTCGGGCAATACTGGAATGAAGATATTTTACCGTCGCATTTGGAGAAGCCTACGAACCGTCGTCTAAGTTCCCACCAATAACCTAGCTGTAAAAGGTCTATCAGTAACGGCCAAACCTCACGAATTTCCATCACACTATTATGTCTCTTGGAGTACGTACTTTTATGGCTGCTATTTAGCACTGGCGCCAGCGAACCAGCGTTGAGTGCTACCAGTAAGCCATCACGAGCGTGGCCATCACGATGCCACAAGCAAGGTCGGCAAACTGGGCATGCCAGAAGAGTGAGCATGCACATATAATTCATAGCTAGACGTCTACGATGCAAAAGGAAGAAAGTGCCGAGCCGTTATTTATTCGTCGGGAAGTTTCGCCGTAGGAAGAACATCGTATGCTAGACCTTCGGGTAGCTTCTGTAACCAGCTAGGCGTACGATGATAGGTACATCTAGCGCAGCGGCATATTGCATCCTTGGCATGAAAAGATAGCAAGTCAGCCATTTCAAGAAGCTTTGCTACCTTCGGCCCAATCTTCTCCAGCTTCTCGAGCTCCTCCTTTCCGACGAAGTCTGCTGGTTGGAACCTCTTGATGCCGCCGTTGGGGTTGCGACCAGGTACGCATTCTTGTGGCGTACTGAGGAAAACGCGGTTCTCGTAGATATAGTGCGAGAGAAACCAATCTCGGTCCTCCGGTGTCATATCTTTTTGATCCTTACCTCGGACAGGTCCATGCAGTTCTCAAGCCAATACATCAACCATATCACGTTGTGTATGTTTTGCTCTTCCATGCGATGAAGGTTAGACTCGCGAAACATCGCGTGCATTTCAGAAATGGGCAGTATGTCGGCAAAGTCATCTATGTCGGAGCTCGATCCAAAGCGGGGTTCAAACACCTTGTACACAAAGGTAAGATATCGACGGCCATTATTACTGAAAAGCCAAACGAAGACTTACTCGATTCTGCGCCGGCACAAACACAGGAAGGAGTGTGTCAAATGTGAGCGTCGGTGCGGAAAGTTCCTGTGTCTGGTTGTTGTCCTTCTCCATACTTATTGGTGCTCTGCTGGTGACCGCGAAGATTTCGAGATGAGGAGAAGGGTCGCGCTCGCACGGCCAGAGCATGCTCCCAGGCCCAAGATCGCATGACCCAATATCGCTAGAAAGGTCGCGATCGTTGGGCTCGCAGTGCTCGCAAAGGCTAGAACTATCTATCTCACGTGGGTTGATCGAGAAGAGCCCCCCATGCCGATCGCCAGAAAACCCCAGGGATCTGAAGGTGAGGTGCCGTGCTGAAAGCCTATCACTACATTCAATGTGATGTCGAGGACTACGACTGTATTGATAAAGGTACAAATAATATATTGCAAGTCGCAAGGCAAATCGTGCTCACGACCTGAACTAATCCACGGATGGTGTTAGCATTAGCAGCGCCCGCCGGTGTAGCCTTAGCGTCGTGCGTTGTGCCCCCGCCCCGAAAAGCCTTCCCTACCCTCTGTGTCTCCCACAAATGGTACCCTATGTAATGGGCATATCAGGCACAGTAGTAAGCTAAGTGGTAAGTATAGTTTTACGCCTGGGTTTAGTGAGACCGCTGCCGTGTGTAAAACTATACTCATACTTACCACTTATTAGTTCCTCCGATCGACACACGTTAGCACCTAAATTTTGTTAAACCTGTTGTTGATGGCTTGTAGCTTACTACTGCCCATTACATAGGGTACCATTGTGAGGAAGAATTTGCGTTAGATTGATCGATAATAGTCGCCACGGCTCCGACCGTTCTTACTCATTCCACCAATAGACTCAGTACATGATATTTTCTGTGTCTTCTTTGTCCCGGTTGCTACGGTTGCAGGCGTCGTCACGACCGGCACGCCAACGTGCGGAACCCAATAACAAGGAGACTATCTCACCTTAGCGTTGGCTAATTTCATGTGAGGAGCTACATACTACATTCAAACACCACCAATGGACACCCGACCGCCTAAAGCTCTGCTGTACCGCCAGTACTACCTGCCCAATTTACGGCGCTGGGACAGAATTGATCGAGATAGGCATGAGGTAGAGCATGGCTGCAGTGCATTGGCGACGCTGCCAGGCCACCCAATCCCTGAAAAACTACAGCTTACTTGTATATACTTTGTCAATTGGTGCGTGCATTGGCACCCGCGGGGCATCACTACCATTTACCGTAAATGTAAACGATGCTACTACTAATACCTGGCTTCATCACCGGCATGACCAGCGTGGCGGTCGCCGTGGGCACTGGTGCAGTGCTGTATCCATTTGCCATCGCATGAATTACCATGCCAAAACACCAGCTCCTAATACATACGTCTTGTTACATAGTATTGATGCGTCTTCCTTTCTCCCTCGACTTATCGACCCAAGTGCGACAAACTTCGACTTCAAGTGAGCGAGTTATCTAGCCGTCTCGGACGACTTACTCGTGGTTGAAGTCAAAGTAAGCTTGCTCTAGCTGAAGCGCGAGGTTTTTTCCTTGGGCTCGCTTTAGCCAATCACGCGTCGACCGCGTAAAATTCCGCCAATGACAGTACGACCGAAATACACGGCTTCGTATGATTGGGTAGCGCGTAGATCCCGCCAAAAATCCTCCCTGTGTCGCGCCGTGCGGCGCGCGTTTTATAAACTCGCAGTTGGAACTCATTTTCCGATTTGCGTGAAGCCGAGCAACCCACCTATCTGGGCCGTCGAGGTGCTGCTGCTCACAATGCCGCCAGCCTCACCAGCACAAGAGTCGCATCGAGGCCACGCTGGCCAACGGCGCCGCTACCCGACCCCATCAACTGCGACACGACGACGCTGGCCCATAAGAGCCGACGACGGGACTGAATGGGCGACCTGCTGCCCGATTGTCCGCCGGCGTCAAGTTCGGCTCGGCCACTGAGGCGTCGGCGGATACACGGGTGGGACGCTAATGACGACGTCAAGCGTAACGCGGCCTCGGAAGGATCGGCGAACACATGAGCAGCACGCTGGCCGGCCACACCGTGGACGAAACGGCTACGGGAGACACAGAGGGTAGGGAAGGCTTTTCGGGGCGGGGGCACAACGCACGACGCTAAGGCTACACCGGCGGGCGCTGCTAATGCTAACACCATCCGTGGATTAGTTCAGGTCGTGAGCACGATTTGCCTTGCGACTTGCAATATATTATTTGTACCTTTATCAATACAGTCGTAGTCCTCGACATCACATTGAATGTAGTGATAGGCTTTCAGCACGGCACCTCACCTTCAGATCCCTGGGGTTTTCTGGCGATCGGCATGGGGGGCTCTTCTCGATCAACCCACGTGAGATAGATAGTTCTAGCCTTTGCGAGCTCTGCGAGCCCCCTTTCATGATGCTAAGATTCCACGAGCCCATACAATTGCCAGTGCAAGGTCATTTGACCACCTTCTTAGCTCCACAAGAGGTGAATGTCGGGGAAACGGAAGTATCTCGATCAATGCTCTAGCGAGCGGACTTCTAAGTGCCGGCAGCCAGTACAAGCCACGCACTCAGTTGGCCATGCCCCAGCTGACCTCCGTACGGAATAGTTAGGCGCATACATTGTACGTTCGGGGCGGTAACAGTGATGTGTTGGTGTGATTTAGATGTAGATTTGGCTTCCGATCGAGTAATGTTCGGAGCTGTGTGGCGAGTGCTACGTGAAGCTGGCTGGACATCCAAACGTCCAAGTCGGAACAGCCTTTGTGATCTGCATCGTTACATCGCTCCAAACGGTGACGTGGACAGCGTGGAAAGTAAGGACTTCTTTCTAGGAGAACGGTCTCTTTTGGAGTACTACAGGAGCACGTGCAGTGCGCAAAGTCAGTCAAGTGCTATGGAGCGTTCTGGCGTGGTGAAGGGCGGCAGAATTGAAGCTGTTGACATTGCAGTAAGTTCGCAAACCACTACTGCACGCGCTCCTGCTAGTCCTGCAGGTGCTTCGAGCTGTCAGATTGTTTCCCACCGAAAAACACGACTGCAGCAAGTGAACAAACAAGATGTGCAGTGTGCACGGATGAGTGTAGCACTGAGTGCAGTTGCACATGGTGCAAAAAGTTTATTCACCACTTCTGCTCGCATGATGTATGCGCGTCGCTAAGCCTTCCTGCTCCCGGGGGTGGACTTCTCGAAGATTTTGGAGATAGTAGCTATTGTAGCAAATGGTGCTACAAAAAGGCTACGGAAGTGAACTTGGGCACAACTGGAGCTGGTGAGCGAAACCTGCATCAGGTATCCAGTACCCGAGAAAACGCCGCCTCTGCATCTGGACCGTCGGTGATGGCACCGTTAGCTCCGTCCGCTACGATATCGAACGCGACAGCGACATCGAAACCGAGACGACGCATCAACTCTCGACCGAAAGGGCCAACCCGTTCAACCTCAAGCGTGACACAAGTTGCCAAGTCAAGCAAGAAAGGGAAGGCCCCCCTGCAGAAGCACGCTAAGAGGAAGACTAAGGCTACAGCAATGAGAGCAGAACTGATTCGTAGAGCCCACGCAGCAGCTGACAAATTTGTCGGCGCTAGTGTGGCGTTTGCCCCAGCTGACGAGGAGTGGATGTCGCTGAGCTTTTACCAGGGCGTTGGCTCTACCTATCTGATAGGTGTTGTGACCCGCTACAGCTTAGCCACCGAGAAAAACAGCGACAACATCGGTGTACCTGTGGCCATGTTCGAGGTACAATGGACTTGCACTAGTTTTCAAGGCAAGGACCATGTTCATACCGTACCTGAAGACATTATTCTCCGGGGAATTCGCCAGTTTGCAAAAGCACATCAAGGAGAGTTACAATTTGGAGAGTCCTGGACGCAGCTGTGCAGCATGATTCCAAAACTGTCAAACATTCCAGCACTTACTGAGGAATTTGAGGAGATGGATGAGGAAAACTACCGTGAGTGGTCAGCCTTTCGTGGTCGAAAAGAGTTGCAAATCGCATTGAGCCCTGACGAGGTTGAGCAAATTGAATCCATGTCGTTTTCACCTACCGCATCGTTGGGACAGCCGCCGAGTTTATTCAGCCATCCTGATGGATCGTCGACTACGAAACTACGCCAGGAGAGCCAGCATCTATTCGGTCACTCAGCAACCTCGGCTTTCTTTGCCTTTTTCCCGCTGTCGTTTTGGAATCAAGTCGTAGTTTTGTACGAACGAATATGCAGACGCCGCTGGTAGCCCTTCAGCGAGGCCAGTAACGATTGATGAGATGATGAAATTCTTGGGCATTCTGTGGTACATGACCTTGGTCGACAAAGGTGAGATGAACTATTGGGTTGACGACGAGGAAGCAAGTATTTCCCCTGGTGATCGCGCGATTGGGTTGGGGTCGATTATGACGTGGCGTCGATTCCTCTACATTCGCCGGAATTTGAGTTTTCGTTCAGGTGTTACCACCGCTGACCTGCAACGAGTCCCTGCTGCTAGAATACGGCCTCTTATCAGCATTCTCAAATCGCGGTGCTTGCGTCATGTGGACGTTGGTCGAAATGTGGCTGTTGACGAGGCTAGTATTGCTTGCCAGTCGCGATATGCACGACACATCATCGTATTCAACCCGCAGAAGCCTACAGGAAAGTATCACTTCAAGTTGTACGCTTGCTGCTGTTCAACGTCGTGGTACATGGTTAGCTTCAAGCTGCACTGCTCCAGCGATCTAGTAGACAGACTGGATGGTGTAGTTCCCCACCCAGAAATTCATCGGCACGCTGATCTCACTGCGAAGTCATCGGAAATTCGCTCCCATGTCATGGAAGTCACGGCGTCCTTGAAAGGCTCTAGCAGGATCGTAAACACAGACAACTTTTACACCTCCTGTTTGCTGTTGGAGAGTCTAAGGACGGTGGGCCTCTATGGGCGTGGCACAGTGCGCTCATCTAGCAAGCATTTCCCCCATTTCACGATGGTTCGAAAGAAAGATGATAAATCTCGAGGCTACATGAAGCAAGGTGTTTGCCTAGAAAAGCACATTGTCGCGGCGAGTTGGGTGGATGGATCTATCGTGAATGTCGTCTCGAATGCTGATGCGTCTAGTACATCTGCGGTCTATCGTCGACTCAAAGATACACCAGTTGAATTCACTGCACCTACCTGTATCGGTGAATACAACAAGGCTATGCAAGGCGTCGACCGGGTTGATCAGTTGCGCGCGCGGTTTTCATTAGCCGATGGCCACAGCTTCCAGAAGTGGCACAAAAAACTCGCAATGGCCATGATCAACATTGCTAGGTGTAATGCCTATATTTGCCATGGCCTAGCGCGTGATCCCAGCGGTGAGGGTTCTTCGCCAGATCTCAACGATCAAGCAAGCTCCAAGTCTCGTGATAGCCATCGATCATTCGTGGTGTCACTAGTACGAGAGTTATTCAACGGGGACTGGAAGAAGTGCATCAATACTGACTGCGGTATGGTGTATGCTACCAGCACTGCAGAGGCGCCAGCGCCATCCCAAGCACCAAATCCACCAGTGTCTTCAGCTCAAGCTGATCCACCACAGATGTGCGTCGAAAAGGAATCATGGATGGTGCTAAAAGGGAGAAGCCGCTCGAAACGCAAATGCACAGTTTGCAAATTTGAATGCAGAACTCCCACCCAAAAGACCGATTACTGCGAAAAGCATGGAGTTGCTCTGTGCAAGCGTTCATACCCCATCGACCCAGCAAAACCGCATCTGTGTCAGCAAGAATCTTGGACGTGCTGGCAGAAATATCACCTATTTTACCTGCCCAAGCAAGTCTACACAATTGACGGCAACTTGAAACGGACGTCTTCGATTTATAAAGCGCAGCATCAGTTCTTGAAAGAGCGCCGGGAACAGTAGGAAGCGAATGGCCATGAAGCGTAGTTGTAACAGTCTATCTCATTACATATGCTAACCATCACAAAACCACAGCTTTGTCATTACAGTGCGATAAGCTTGAGGTCCGGCGAAAACAATTCATGTGCTCATCTTCGTCAACTTGAAGGTCACTTGCACAGCCTCCTGTAAACGACAAAGGCACAACACACGAAGCCACAAAAACGTATCAGTAGAGCGATAGCTTTTTATCTTTCCAACAGTCAGCTTACCATCCTGGATCAAATCAACTCCGTCACTTGGAAGCACTGTGCGATGCAGCGTGCGTGTCTGCCTTCCCTCTGGTGTCATCATCATCCGTCTTCCACCTCGTATGTGTTTGAGTCAGCGTTGATCTTGCCGATGTCAGTCATGATCCACACGTCGTGGCTGCGAGTCACTTTGGCTGCAAAATGGCAGCCGATTGCAGTATATATCCACCATTCCCGGCACCATCATGTCGACGTAGTCGCCCTTCCCACCCGCCGCTGCAGGGTCAGTAGCCAACAATCAACGGGTGTCGATACTGCAGCTGGAGCGGCCACTTCATGTTGCTGTCGGCCGCTCCGCAATCGAAGCCTCGCATGTCGGCGGTCACGGGCAGCAGCACGCGGGCATCGCCCAACCGCCAGGGACGTCTCGGCCAGAAGGACGAACGTTGTGCCGGCGATGGCTGCCTGCTCGGCCGGTGGGAGGACCACGGGGAGGTCGATGAAGGACACCTGGGCGGAGGAGGATCTGCTAGAGCAGCGAGGCCACGAACGAGGCGTTCTCGAATGACTGGAGACACAGCAGGCGGAGCGTAGCAGCACAAACGCTCCGAGGCGCACGGGCAGTGAGGCAGGAGAGGGCGACAACGATGAGAACAGCAGCGGTAGTTTCTTGCTCTCTGGATGTTTATCGAGCCTGTGATAAGCAGCGTCGGGCGTCGGCAATCAACAACAGCAAAACAGTAATCCATCATCAGCACAACAGGATACCACCACCACAAGCGTCCGCTAGCGTTGGAAAACTCACGAAAAAAGAGTCCAGGATTGTCTTCTGCAGCACGTGCTCCGAGCGGTGGTTGTATTCCATCGGTATATAATGTCGTCCTACATCAAACACACCCGTCAGTCCACGTCCAAAGGCAAAAAGTATGCTACCTCCCGTCTTACCGTCTCCTTCATGACCCTTCAGAGCGCGCCGCCAGGGCCGAGGTGGCCAGAAACATTGGGCGTTATGACGATTCCCTCGCCACCGCTCGTGAGCGTGAACTTGTCCAAGTACTTGAGCTGCATGAAGTGCTCGAAGACGACGTCCAAGTCGTCCGGCGAGAAGAGCGAGAAGTCGCTGTTGAGCTTAGTCATTGCCTGGAAGGCGCCATACAGTGGAATCTGCCCCATGCGGTGCATCGGCCGCATGCCGTAGACGGGCGCGTTAAGCCCCAGCTTGCGATGGCGTTGAGCAGCGCCCCCATGCGCGCCAGGTCGATGCGGCCCACCACGCGCTGCAGCGGCTTGAGCAGCTCCACGTCGTACTCGTCCGTCCAGTCCCAGTACAGCAGGATGCACACCTCGTCCACCTCAAGCAGGTACGCGCGCGAATACACCCTACACAGTGCCGTGAACATGCAAGGCTTCCCCGGTGATCCCCACGGTACTGCTCATGCTGCAATTGTTGCGGTAGGATCCCCACGGTACTGGTCATACTGCTATTTTTGCGTCTTATCTGCCAATCAAAACGTATCCGTGCAATGGTACCTGATGTATTCTTTTTATCGAAAGGGCGCATAGAACCTATCTCTTTTTATATATTCACGAAGAAACCTCTGTCATCTTATAAGCTAGAAGGGTACTTCAAGTACCCTTTTAGCGCTCTAAACTTGAAGTTTGTATGGTGTCTCTTCAAACAGAAATGTATGGCGATAATGAAAGGGTTAATGTAAAAACGATGATACTTAGTAGGATTCCAGATAAAAAATATGATATTAAGTAGGGTATAATTTGTAGTCATAAATTATGACATTGGGTAGATTCGCTGCATAAATTATGATATTGATATGTGCTAGGTATTCAGTCCACAATAAATTTATTTATGTTATGATGGCCCATTATTTTTATGGTCATGCTATTTTCGGCGGCCCTGACATTGGGAGGTTATCAGCCTTCTAAAAAGGAATATATACATATATATAAGTGCGGTAGAGTGAAATCGAAAGCGGTTGGTTTCTTGCTTTCACCGGGAATGCACTGTGAAGCTGTAGGTCGCTCGAGGGTAAATTGAAAAGTGATATTCGCAGTGGAAACTAAGCCATGTGCAGACGCGAAGTGCATGCAAAAGTGCAAAAGTTTTTACTAAGCACATCTGAGTTATCAGGCTTGGCTTGCTCGGGTCAAGCAGTTTGATTGTTTAATTTAAAATTGCAGAACTGCACTTTCTCCGTGCACTTTTGTATCCTAGACTAGCTACTCACTTCATGCCCACCCGTTGCAGTATGCAATTTGCGAGTCGGGGGATTTGATCGGGCTTGCCTATACTCAATTGCAGTCTTGTCAACCACGTGACGGGATCCCAAAAAGTAAATCTGGAGCTGTATCCTTTTTACCAGTTGCCCGTCCAGCAATCCGTCTCGTAAACTATCCATAATCATAAATTACGGCTTCCGTAATTAACTAACGCATTGCGTTGACGGGATAATATCCCAAAACGTATTGTGGCTTTCATCCGTTTTGACAAATCGGGTGGTCCAAGATCCGATATATCGGGCCCGATTTGCAGGAGGGCTCCGATTTAGCAGGAAGGGCTGAGGGAAGCAAACTATATCTAGCCCGATTTGCGCCTGGGGGCTGCGAGTTGCGAAGTAGGGGCCAGAAATGCCGCTTTTTGCCGGCAAAAGGGACCGCCGCGAAAACATGTCTGGGGCCCTCTCAGATCGGCGTGGCACGAAGTTGTAGCGGCCGTAGATGTTCACACAGGTGATTTAGATGGCCATAGTGCTATGAAGTGGCTATATACAGTGTACTATTGTCCCCAATGTCTTGCAGTTCTAATGCGTCATGAGAGGTGGGGAGGTATGTCCAACTGGGAATGCCTCCCCTTTGAGCCTTATGCTACTAACTCAGGTCAGATATAGCTAAACAAAACCGTGCTTTGCGCGGGGAAGCTCTGGATTTTCGAGCCTTTTTTCATTTTTTATTTACACGTATTGTGCTTTGCAGACTTTTGGTACTTCGGACTGTAACAGAAGCGCTGCTCGAGCCTCTTCGAGCCTCTTCGCGCAAGATATCTCTCAGCTCACTAAAAGCAAACAAAAAGCAAATAGCTTACTTCTGGTTTTGTGTAAGCTAGTGTATGTTGAGAGCTGCACCCGCTTATGAGATGCACCTACATCGACCAATCATATGAAGCGATCTACATATTTTTATCCAATCAGACCAATTATTATACCCGGCAAATAAGATATAACCACAATATTACAGTTGTGACTTATACAACATGTTGAATTTTGTATATGATACTTTTTAAGTACGAATACAGATCAACATTACCGGGGTGAACATAGGGTGCAGCTCTCTACATGCGAATTGCGGTACAGCCCCTGTTCACCTGTCATGAGCCCTGTTCTGCTGTTGCTTTCTGTTTAACCTGCTACTTTCTTCATGGATTTCTCCTGAGATGTGTGTGGACTGTGGATTACACTCCCCAGACCCCAGCAATAAATCTTACTCCTAGTTGTGGGGGCAGGCCGATTTGTATGAATGCTCGGCAATGGTTTCCGCCTCTGGAAATTCCGGGCGGCCCTAATTTGTGAGTACAGTAGGGTTTTCTTCGGCTACGTGCCCTTGCAATCGCTCACTACCTCCTGCTACATGAATTTACTTAAGTACAGCGCTATTGTTTTACTTCTGTATCCTACGGATCCTCAATAGCAAAGAGCAGTCCATTTGCAAGTTACTAGCTATGGGAGTAACCGATGTACGTTTGACTGAAGTGCTTTGGATGAAGTGGTTTTGAATTATCGAAGCGAATCGCAGCTTGAGCCCGCAACTCGCGTTTAATCTAAAATACTACGTAGTATTTGTTGGAAAACAACAGCAGACCAGGGTCCTCGACAGGTCAGTAGGAGCTGTACGGTACCAGCAGCTCGACAGTGCTGGAACAACAGGTATTAATTATTTTACGCGCTGTACGTGCTGTTGGCGTAGAAGGACGACTCGGCGTAGTACTGCGAGTACTGGTTGTCAGCGTGGGCTGGTGTTGGTCTGTGCCATGGGCACCAACGACATGTCGGAGTGCGCAAGCAGGCCATTCGACTCTGCGGCGTCAAGTAGTCGTCGTTGTACGGCTGGCTTAG
Organism: Phytophthora sojae; assembly: GCF_000149755.1. NCBI lineage: Eukaryota > Oomycota > Peronosporomycetes > Peronosporales > Peronosporaceae > Phytophthora > Phytophthora sojae. The sequence continues at coordinate 4,103,883 of NW_009258120.1, read as the reverse complement.
CCGTAATGGTGGCCGTATTGGTCCCGGTTGTACTGACCGCTGAGGTGGGGCTGCTGGGGGTTCGGGTAGTCGTCGTCGTCGCTGTGCTGCTTGGTGCACATGTTGTCGTTCTCCTGTTTGTTGGCGTTCAGCGTGGATGTCTGGGCGGTTCTCTTGCTCGCGTCGTGACGGGCATCGGGCACGGGAGTAGTCTGCTTGAGGTAGGGTGACCTAGTGAGGGTGCTCTTCTTCTTCTTGGGACAGTAGTAGTAGTAGAATCCCCTGACGCGTCGAGAGACTTTCTCCGATCCATATTCATCGCCAACGCATATGCCGATGCCGACTCTTCTCGGCGGCGGATGAATCAATCAAAGCCTTTGATTAGCCGAGTAAAAACACCACCCGCGCATACAAAAACCAAGCTGCTGATGGTTTTTACTCGAAGGGCGCCTGAAACTGTCACCCGGTGACAGCTCTGAGGGGTCGCCGTAACAAAAGTAGGGAAACCTGCTGGCTTTCCGCGCAGTCGCATGGCTTTTATTTCTATTTGGATGAGTTCACCTTTCTAAACCATAGTGAGCTCAAGTGAGCCCGGAATCCATATTTGCGCGCCCCCTTGATTGGCTGCTGACGGGTCGGCAACGCAACTTAAGTAAGGAAGTTTCCGCGACCGCACGTTACCGCTCAAGTTTAATGTCGGTGGTGCGATGCTATGTCGAGTGCGGAGCGCATGAACTTGAGCGGGAGAGTACCGTTGTTGCCTGTTCAAGTAGGCAAAAGTATCGAGTACCTAACCTGGGAAATGTTGACACGAGTCTACGTTTCTAAATTCTGTCGCAGATTTTTTTTCGCTGTCCCATGCGAGTCGCCAAGTATAGCGGGGGCAAGTGAGCGCGATGTGGTGTAGATGTTTTTTACGTTAGAAATTGCGAAAAGCATAGTGAGGCTAACTGAAGCGCTTCGATCGCGACCACAGTGTTTCTTTCATAAAAAAACATTCACAAATTTGCCGAACCGACTCTGCGAACACCCTGTGCTCTCAGCTTAAGAGCTGAGAGATCTTGTACGACTTATCGAGCACCACTTATTGATAAATCGTACTCATGTACGAGTTGCTAAAGTCGTGGATGGTCAATCAGCACTAAGTAGTGCGCATACGCCATCTCCTGCATGGTTTAGCACATCCAGCACCTTTTGGCAATTTTAGAAAGTGCCATTGCCGAACCAAACCGGGTTCGAGACTCGACTTAGCAACTTGCATTCAAGGCCACTATGATTTACCGCTAAGTGCGAACACTAAGTAGTGCACTACATAGAAAGGCAAACTGGATGCAAAGCACAATACTTGGATCGCACACTGCTGTCTACAGGGCCGCTCGCTAGATATGGGTCATGATGTTTTGATGAACGTTTACAGATACAGTATTGCCCCACTTGTGTTATTCACTAAACTTCGTCTTCAATATATTTAATAAAGTAAAAGGGATTGTAGGTTTCATCAAGCGCACGTATAGTTGGCGTTTGTAGTAGGTGGCGGCTTTCTTGATCGACGTCTTTGGCAAAGACTCTTTGCTCAATGAGGCCACCCAGTTTCACCGTTTGTGCCTTGTCGATCGTTTAGATTGCTCGTAGGTGATCCTCGTTCCGCGCAAACTGATTATCACGCGGTGTTTGAGGTGTAAACCACTCACTACCAATAGGAAACCGGAGAGCACGCCAAGCAAGGTATCATTAAATATGGTATTGACGTGACATGGTGTTCCGCTGAGGTTCGACTCGTCGATCTTAATATTTAAAGGGTTAACGCGAGACTCTGATTTGTTTAACACAATGATATAAAACATATCATGGTTATTGTTAATCTATTGGAAGAGTGGGGGCGTCGGCTTGTATAGTACAGGTTGTAGTGAAAGCTCCACTGCAGCGTGTTCATTTACAATATAACTCATCAAAGCAACGCGATTGAGATCCTCCAGCACTAGTCATTGGGCGAAAGCCCCATGATGGCGAGCTTACTTTCAGTGTTTCCGGCATCCTTGCCGCTCAAAATTTTACATGAGGGCACGCTAGCAAAATGCACGTATATATTGGTGTGCTGATGAGGCATTCATCTCACTTATATCACGTTCTGCTATTTGCTTCCACAGTTTAGCAAAGATCCTGCTACGGTTTCCGAATTCGTTTCCTTTGGTAAGTATACCTCTAGTATTTAATACTCTGATATGGATATTACAGGTACATATGGTTGTTGCTCGAGTGAGTGCGTTTCATTACCATCATTATGTTCGATGTGTATTGAGGCACAAGCAACATTCAGTTTTGTCGTGAAATGATTGCATCGGTTTAACGCAAACATAAATCTTTTATGGTGCTATCATTTCAAAATTGGTAAGGTTTTTGGGATTCACCCAACAACTCTGGATTAAATACAGTGAAACCTGTTTATATGATCCTCTCTATTTGAGCCATGCCGTTTATTTGATGCAGGCTTTGTCGCTACCAAATATTTCACTTAGTTTTTGTATGATCTCTGTTTATATGCATACAAGGTATATGAGTTACATTTTTGGGGACCAAATTAGGTCTCACCTGTTTATTTGATTCACACTGCTCACGGCCACACACTCTTCAAAGCACCACTGCTCAACACTCAACGCCTACCGCAAGCCTTCTTCGCTCGCCATGTCTCCTCGCACCTGTCTGACGCTAGAACAAAAGCTCCAAGTGCACCTAAAGCTCAAGCAGAATCCTGGCATGAACAACCCCATGCTCGCCGAGTGGATCTACGCAACTTTCAAGGCCCGGGTCAGCCGTGCCACACTCGCCCGACTGCGCAACCTGCCTTCTTCCTACTTCAGCCACGTCGACCTGAGTTCGACCAAGCGGCGCCGAGTGAAATTCCCTCAGTTCGAGCGGGAACTGAGGGAATTTTTCTTTCAGAACGAAGCTAAAACGGCGATGGCGGACGACGTGCTCCTGCTGACGGCGCATGAGCTGGCGGAGCGCTTAGGCATCGATGCCACGCAGCTCCGGCTAAGCAACGGCTGGCTTGAAAGCTTTAAGAAGCGCAATGGGATCCGCTCCCATACGCTACACGGCGAAGGTGGCGCTGTAGAAGCTGATGAAGTGCGAGATGCGAGGCTAGAGCTACAAGAGTTGGTGGCGCAGTTTACACCCGAGAATGTGTTCAACTTCGACGAAACGGCGCTTTTCTATCGCTTAGCGCCTAATCGAACGCTAGCTACGACTATTCGCAAGGGCAAGAAAAAGGAGAAGCAACGTTTGACTTTGGCCTTCTGCTGCAACGCGACTGGCTCCGACAAGCTCGACCCAATAGTCATCGGTACGGCCAAGAACCCGAGGTGCTTTAAAAAGGGAGCGGCGATTAAAGGTAAACCTATATTGTACAAGTCCTCCAAGAACGCCTGGATGACATCCGTCATTTTTGACGAATGGCTGCACCTCTCCAACATGAGAATGGCGGCCGCCAATCGCAAGGTCCTACTTCTAGTCGACAATGCTTCATGCCACAAGATTCTACGAAACCTGACTCATGTGACTGTTCACTTCCTCCCTCCTAACATGACATCCGCCGTACAGCCGCTGGATGCAGGTAAATATTTTATCTATATTGTGGTGTAGCCTAAACTAACCAACTCTATTACGGTGTTATTTTTATTCAGGTATTATCCGGTCGTTCAAGGCTCGGTACCGAAACTATTTTGTGCGGTGGTGTTTGGATGCACTTGAAGCTAACATTACACGCAAGCTCAACGTACTGGAAGCTGTCCAATTCTCCATTGATTCTTGGGCGGGTGTGAGGCCAACGACAATTACAAATTGCTGGGTCAAGACTCGCATTTTGGGAGGAAACATACTAGAAAGGACCCGTGCTGACACGGATTACATTGAGGAGGTATCCAGCAACGAGATGGAGGAGTTAACGGCGATGCTATCGAGGTGGGAGGGCGCTGTTAGCGCTAGTGAGTATCTGGCAGTGGACGAAGACGTTCCTGTGCACGAGCCAGATGTGCTAGTGGACGAAGCGGTAGGAAGTGATGCAGTTTCGCAGGACGAGCAGGAGGAAGAGGAGGAACAGGAACCCGCAGTTCAACCTGCCATTGCTCTGAGACACTGCATGGAGCTGGCTACATTGCTGCTGCAATGCGGAGAGCAGACTGACAGAGAACGAAGAGCTTTACAGACCGTGACCGCTTTGGTTCGAGAGACTACGGTGAAGGCAAAGCGGCAGCGAACTATGCACGATTTCTTTACGTGCACCACATAATTGTTTTAACTGAGTCCATTTTATATGAGTCATTGTAGTAGATGGTCACCAACAGGGCCTCATATAAACAGGTTTGACTGTAGTTTTCTCTTTTTCAGTTTTCTGTTACGCTACGACTTTCGATTTCAGCTCGAGTTCGTTCACTGTTTAAGTGCTATTTTGTGTAGGTATTACCTAAATTGAAGGAAGCAGTTCGACATCGCAAGTCAAGAAGTCTAGTAGAAGCTTGCGGACATTTATTCATTGAGAAAAGGGTGCTCCCCTGCGCTTAGCTACGGTAGCAAGTCTTGATTGAGTGTCCACGTGGCTGCAACTCCTCTCGGTTCTGAGGCCGCGAGGAGCCGACTGCAATGCAAGTCTTCGTCTCTCTAGTTGGAGGAGGCGTAGGCCTTCTCCAGCGGGTGCGGACGCGTGATCACGTCGAAGCGGTCCGGACCCACGCCGATCCACTTGATGTGCGTGCCCAGGAGCTCCTCCACGCGCAGCACGTACTTCTGCGCGGCCACGGGCAGCTCCTCGAACGTCTTGCACTTGGAGATGTCCTCGGACCAGCCGTCCATCTCCTCGTACTCCACGACGGAGTCCTGCAGCAGCTGCAGGTTCGACGGCATGCCGTCCAGCTTCTTGCCCTTGTGCCAGTACGCCACGCCGATCTTGACCTTCTCCAGGCCCGTCAGCACGTCCAGCTTGGTCAGGTTCAGCTCCGTGAAGCCGTTCACCATGTTGGAGTAGCGCATCTGCGGGATGTCGAGCCAGCCGCAGCGACGGGCGCGGCCAGTGGTCGTACCGAACTCGGCACCAACCGTGCCCAGGTGCTCGCCGACCTTGTCGTGCAGCTCCGTCGGGAACGGACCCTCACCAACACGAGTGCAGTACGCCTTCACGATGCCGATGATGCCGTTCAGGCGGTTCGGAGAGATGCCGCCGCCCGTGCACACACTGCCGATGCTCGGGTTGCTCGACGTCACGTACGGGTACGTGCCGAAGTCAATGTCCAGCATGGTAGCGTTGGCGCCCTCCACCAGGATCTTCTTGCCCGCCACGTAGGCGTTGTTCAGGTACGAGACCGTGTCCACGGTCATGTCCAGGATCTTGTCCTTGATGTCGCTGTACGCCTTGATCTCGGCCTCGGCGTCCGCCTCCAGCTCCGGGTAGTTGTCCTTGTAGAACTTGACCAGGTCGCGCATCTTCTCCGAGAAGTCGTCGAAGTAGCGCAAGTCGCCCACGCGCACGCCGTTGCGCAGCATCTTGGACGAGTAGGCCGGACCGATGCCCTTCTTGGTCGTGCCGATCTTGTTGCGGCCGCGGCGCAGCTCGTTGATGCCGTCCACTTCCTGGTGCAGGTCGAGCACCATGTGCGCGCGGTCCGAGATGAGAATGCGGCCTTCGTAGTCCACGCCCATCCTCTTGAGCTCCTCCAGCTCCTCGAGGAAGCTGGGAAGGTGCACCACGACACCGTTGCCGATGATGCAGATGGCGTTCGGGTTCAGGATGCCCGAGGGTACCAGGTGGAACTTGTACTTCTTGCCCTTGTGCACGATGGTGTGGCCAGCGTTGGAGCCGCCGGCCACGCGCACGATCACGTCGTACGACTGGGATAAGCTGTCCACCAGCTTGCCCTTGCCTTCGTCGCCCCACTGGGCGCCCAGCACCACGTCCACGCCGGCGTTGAGGCCGTCGGTGCGGCGGTGCGGGTTGGCCACGGCGCTCTCGATGCGGTTGAGCTTGGCCACCACCTCCTTGAGCATGGCCTGCGTGACGGCCTCACGGCTCACAGGCTTGGCCGCGCCCTCGCACTTGGCGGCCGAGCCGTCGTCCATGCTGGCCACGCCGGCCGCGCCCACCAGGGCCATGGCGGCAGCCACGGGCAGCAGGCTGGCGAAACGGCCGTTGCGCTGCTGGGCCTCCACGGCCAGGGCGGCGCGCACCGCGGCCTTGGTGTGAGCCGCGCGGAACTGCTGTCCCTGGCACTGGGCCGAGAAGCGCGTGGCGCCGCGCACAGCCTTGGACACGACGTCGAGACGCATCGAAGCGGGTCTCCCTCCGGTCTCCCTGCGGCGCGTGGATCCGGAATGAGCTGGAACTTCGGCGTGTTTGTGGTGGCTCAGAGCCGCCAGGCGGGTCGGGTCTGGGAAATGGGCCACGATGGTGAGCTCGGCCTGTCAAACCAAACCCAGGCTGACTGACCAATGGCACGGCAGGCATTTGTAGTCACGCAATCTGCCACCGATGGCGTGGACTGCCTGCGTTGTACCGGTAGATGCACAGGGTTTGACTGGCGCTCGCTTCGCAGTACTGCGCCAGCGCCTCTCTGGGCTGCATGAACTCTGGCGGGCGCGGCGAGTGCATGTACAATGCATGTATGTAATGCATTGCATCTCGCTCGAACTCAGGGCTACCTGAACAGTATCATCCGAGAAATAAGCCTACAGATCACGACGCCGTCAAGGCGGCCAAGATACGCGACGTGAACATGAGTAAGCTGCCTTCGTTGAACACGCACGTGGCCACCCGATTGCTGCGTTGGTTGGATGCTGCTTGGGTGGCGACGAAGGCCTAACATCTCGAGCTCACATCTCGACTCACGGGTGACAAGGAGGGGAGAGAGGGGATATGCGCCTCGACGTGGTGTCCAAGGCTGCGCGCGCGGCCGCGCGCTTCTCATCCTCGGCCCGGTTCCAGAGCCAGCAGTTCCGCACGGCCCATGCCTCGGCCGCGCTCCGCGCCGCGCTGGTCGTGGAGGCCGGCCAGTCCCAGCACGCAATGACCGCTACGGGCGTCTACTGTCTGTAGCCGCCGCGAGTGCAGCCGGCTTCGACAACGACGCCAAGTGCGACTGCGACTGCGGATAAAAGGATGAGCCGGAGGAGAAGGCGTGCTGCGCCAAGAAGGACACGAAGCCCGTGGACCCACAGGTGTCCACGCTAGCCACACTCAAGGAGGTGGTGGCCAAGCTCAATCGCATCGAGAGCGCCGTGGCTAACCCGCACCGTCACACTGACTGTCTGAACCCTGGTGTGGACGTGGTGCTGGGGGCTCCATGGGGGGATGGAGGCAAGGGTAAGCTGGTGGACAGCTTATCCCAATCGTATGATGTCATTCTGCGCGTGGCCGGTGGTTCCAATGCTGGCCACACCATCGTGCACGAAGGCAAGAAGTACAAGTTCCACCTAGTGCGGTCAGGAATTCTCAACCCAAATGCCGTGTGCATCATTGGCAACGGCGTCGTGGTGCACTTGCCGAGTCTGCTACAAGAACTGGAAGAGCTGAAGCAGGCCGGCATCGACTACGAAGGCCGCATTCTCATCTTGGACCGCGCGCACATGGTGCTCGACCTGCACCAGGAAGTGGACGGCATCAACGAGCTGCGCCGCGGCCGCAACAAGATCGGCACGACCAAGAAGGGCATCGGTCCGGCCTACTCGTCCAAGATGCTGCGTAACGGCGTGCGCGTGGGCGACCTGCGCTACTTCGACGACTTCTCGGAGAAGATGCGCGACCTGGTCAAGTTCTACAAGGACAACTACCCGGAGCTGGAGGCGGACGCCGAGGCCGAGATCAAGGCGTACAGCGACATCAAGGACAAGATCCTGGACATGACCGTGGACACGGTCTCGTACCTGAACAACGCCTACGTGGCGGGCAAGAAGATCCTGGTGGAGGGCGCCAACGCTACCATGCTGGACATTGACTTCGGCACGTACCCGTACGTGACGTCGAGCAACCCGAGCATCGGCAGTGTGTGCACGGGCGGCGGCATCTCTCCGAACCGCCTGAACGGCATCATCGGCATCGTGAAGGCGTACTGCACTCGTGTTGGTGAGGGTCCGTTCCCGACGGAGCTGCACGACAAGGTCGGCGAGCACCTGGGCACGGTTGGTGCCGAGTTCGGTACGACCACTGGCCGCGCCCGTCGCTGCGGCTGGCTCGACATCCCGCAGATGCGCTACTCCAACATGGTGAACGGCTTCACGGAGCTGAACCTGACCAAGCTGGACGTGCTGACGGGCCTGGAGAAGGTCAAGATCGGCGTGGCGTACTGGCACAAGGGCAAGAAGCTGGACGGCATGCCGTCGAACCTGCAGCTGCTGCAGGACTCCGTCGTGGAGTACGAGGAGATGGACGGCTGGTCCGAGGACATCTCCAAGTGCAAGACGTTCGAGGAGCTGCCCGTGGCCGCGCAGAAGTACGTGCTGCGCGTGGAGGAGCTCCTGGGCACGCACATCAAGTGGATCGGCGTGGGTCCGGACCGCTTCGACGTGATCACGCGCCCGCACCCGCTGGAGAAGGCCTACGCCTCCTCCAACTAGAGAGACGAAGACTTGCATTGCAGTCGGCTCTTCACGGCCTCAGAACCGAGAGGAGTTGCAGCCACGTGGACACTCAATCAAGACTTGCTACCGTAGCTAAGCGCAGGGGAGCACCCTTTTCTCAATGAATAAATGTCCGCTTGGTGTTGAATTTGCCTTTTGCCGTATACATCTTCAGTTTAGGTGGCGTACACAAAATTACGGGTTCAAACAGTGGTGAACGATCGTCGCAACAGTCGGCACCCTTTTGTCGATCTCAAAGCGAAAGTCTTAGCGTAGCTACAGAACCGTAAAAATGGCGGAGCGGCAGTTCAAGATCAAAGTGGGCACTCTGCGCCGGTGCGTATCAGGCCCCAGAGTGTGATGGCAGTACGTATCTATGGTATGTATTAATAACACATTTTATGGTGCTTGACAGGGTGAAGAAGGACCTCGAGTACTACGCCAAGGAGCACGCGGCCCAGCAGACCAAGATCGAGAAGATGCGCGCGGACGGCAAGGACGAGCACGACATCCGCAAGCAGGAGGAGGTGCTGGTGGAGACGGAGACCATGCTGCCGGACTGTCAGAGTCGTCTCAAGGAGGCGGCCACCGACGTCTCCAACTTCATCGAGGCAAACCGGGAGGAGGTCGAGTCGCTCGAGACGTTCAAGGAGGCGCAGGAGCTGCTGGCCGCCATCCCCACGCTGCTCCAGTAAAGTAAAGTACCTACTCGTGGAGTAAGCACACAGTCTAATTGAAGCCACCCCCTCAGATATCCGCACTCTTTTGCTGAATTAAACTCGCGTGACACCAAACGCGAGCTTGTCCGGTGATCCCTTGCGCTCGGGAGAGCAGCGGCTCGACGGCTTCTCGGGGGATAAGCTTGGCAGACTGAGCTTGGCTAGTGACCCGCCCGACGGGGTGTGCAAGTGGTGGGCACTGCGAGGAGTGCCTGGTGCAGACAGCACGCGCGGTGGGAGCGGGTGCACGCTAGCGTCGCTGTCTGTAGCTGTGTTGTCGGGTATCCGAGCGGCGGCACTCAAAGGAGGTCCGTGCGATGACTTGGTTTTAACGGGGGATAAACTACGTGGCTCGGAGTGCGAAGCTGAAGCTGGAGCTGATGGTGCTGAGCAGGGTAATGATGGACCGTCGACGGCGAGCCACGAGTGAGCTAGCACCTGATTTATTGAGAGCCGCTCGGACGGATCCTCGCACAGCATTCCGAGCAGCACAGTGCGCAGCTTCCCTGAATACTTCCAATTGGGTCCGTGGCAGAAGTCACGCGTTCGAACTAACGCCTGCAGCACAAGAGGTATTAGAACAGAGCCTTTGACAAAGCTTGCGTGAAAATGGCTTGACTGAGCGTACTGACCTCTTTGACACACTCAGCGAACTTCTTGGGCTCCTTCAGGATCGAAATCTCGTACATGGACATCCAAATCGACGAGAAGAGCGCATTCCCCAGCACCAACTAAACGGGCAATTTACGGCGTCAATGCAAAGGAAGACGCTGAAATCACTCATAGTTCGGAACGTACCTCAAGCAAGATGCACCCGATGCTCCAGATATCCGCCTTGAGCCCGTCGTAGCTTTCATGCAGCAGCAATTCGGGAGCAAAGAAGCCGGGGCTACCACAGAAATCGTGGAGCGCAGATGTAGCCTTAGTACACAGACCAAAGTCGATAATCTTGACCAGGTGCGCATCATCAGGCGAATACAGGACATTTTCCCTGCACACATAACTTTTGGTTAGTCCTGTTGCATGACTCTAGCATAGCTTGACTCAAACTGTTCAGCACGTACGGCTTCAAGTCTCGGTGGCAGTAGTTGCTGCGATGTAAAACTTCCAGTGCCTGCGCGAGGTGTAGGAACAGCGGACGAATCGTGTCCTCTGTCACCCCATCCAGATGCGCCCCAAAGAACTCGAACAAGTCCTTCCCTCCACGCTCCGTCACCAAGTAGATATGTTTGCGCGTATGGATGACGTCAACCAGCTCCAGGACGCCTACGTGTCGAATGGCAGGATCGCTCAGTGAAGCGATTTCGGAGCTGATACGATGCAGCGAGACGAGATCAATCAGCTTCTGCTTGTCGATTGCCTTGATCGCTAGCTGTGGTCGCTCGAGAGTGCTTGAAGTGTACACAACCGCGTACTGACCGTAGCCCAGAACTTGCTCTAACGGGTACTTCCCGACTGCTGTTGGTGTCTCCGGTAGCTGCGTCGTTAGACGGGGAATGGCTCGCAGGCTTGGGTCACGCGCTGGAAGGTACTCCCACATCAACTTCCGGTGGTTTTCAGCGAGCTTATCGAACTGCGCCTTCATCTCGCGCACGTCGTCGAAAAACTGCTCCTGCTCCATCTCGAGGTGTTGGGCCTTTTGCATCGCATCTTGCGCCTTGGCCTTGAACGAGTCGACCTGCTCCGTCAACAGCTTGATCTTCTTGCTCTTCCTGTCAATCTTTCGTAGCAAGTGGCTGGTATCACCGGTGGCAAAGGCGTCGGTCGCTGAAATTTCTGTAGAGTCCAAGCGAGACGTGTCTGCGTTGTCACTATCAGGCGAAGTTTTGCTGCCTGCTTCGTTCCCGATAATGGCAGACAGGGAGTCTCTGTCCAAACGCTTCCTAGAAACAATCTACGCATCACACCGACTCAGTTGGATTGCGCTGCATCAAACGACAGTATGCTGCAAGACGGGCGTCATACCAATTGGTGATCTTGAAGTTCGGCTGAAGCCTACAACAAACAATTGCAGAGTCACAACTAAATACTCACGATCCAGTTCCGTTTTCACAGTACGACTTGACCTTACCGCAGGCAGACTGGAGAGGATTTCAACCGGTGTCGCCGAAGCTGGAGTGACGGTAATTTGCGTTGGCAGCAGCACAAGCCAGATTAGCCAAGCTGCGTACCAACCCCGGTTTATTCAGGTAAACACGTACTTTGGAGAACGCTCAAAACTACGTCGAACAGGGCTTCGGCGCCGCCGTTTGCAGCAAGCACCAGCACTTCCATCGCGCTTCACTTTGATCAAGCCGACCGACACGCTTGCACTGGGGTAAGAACCAGTCCAAGAGGTGACAAAAGCGTTTCTGCCTAATGCAGGCTCTAAACTTACCCTCACCCATGTATCACTTGGTGTCTGCGCAAGAAATACTGCCTTCGTCACAAACCCGTTATTAGCACACGACAACGAGTTGACACGATACCGGCCCCGTGTCCAGCATACTTTCCACGCACACACTCACGCCATCGCTTATCGCCGGTCCAAAGTGAGGGATATAGTTCCGTCGCCACCTCTCTTTCGATTGAATTTCATTTCAAAGCAATAGGATGCAACCTCAACCGCTGTCGCTACCTACCTTCTTCACTGGCGATGCAGCGCCTGTTGCTGGTAGAACTCCTCCAGCTTGGCCAGGATATCCATCGTATTCTGCTTGAGGATTTTCCGGATGGCCATCACGATCTCTTTGCCGGTGAACTCTGTGTCTTCGTCGAACGCGTCCTGGAAGTGGAAGTAGATATCGTTCATGAACTCCTTGAACAGCTCGCTCAGAGCTGCATATTCCTGGTCGTTCTTGGCAGACTGTAGCTGAGTCATCTCTTGCTCTTTCGATGCCAGCAACTCTTCTAGGTGTTGCGCATCAGAGTGGAACCCTTCAGCTTGTTGTTTCAGCACCCTGGATTCACTCTCGAGCTGCTGAACACGGACCATGAGCTCTTGGACGCGCGAGTTCTGGACAGCTTGGGATTTGACTGTTTCGTCTTGAAGCTGCACCTGCTGGCTTTGCGCTTGACTCAGCCGGTTGTTCATCATCTCACGCTCGACGTCCCACTGCTTCTTCTGGGCCGTCAGCTCCGCGACTTGCGCCTCCAGCGCCGCCTTTTCCGTCGCCATTCTCTCGATTGAGTCCTTCGATCCTTGACGGACCTCGTCCTCTACCTGGCGTTGAAGATGCTCCAGCTGTCTGTGTGTGTCTTCTTGCAGTTTGGCCTTCTCCTTCGCGAGCTGCTCGTCCTTGGCTGCAAGCTCAGCTCGAAGCTGGAAGTTTTCTTCCTGGTACACCAGCATTTGCTCCTGTGTGTGGCTGAGCTGCTGCTGGACGCTGCGCAGCTCCAAGCGAAACTTCTCCTGTTGCAAATGGTTGCCGTTCTGTAGTTTATCCAGCAGCGTTCGGTTCTCCATCTGAAGCGACTCGTGTTGGCTCTGAAGATCCTCGACACTTGATTCAAGCTCACCATTAGCTACCTGAAGACGAGCATTTATCTCTTGGAGCTGGTCACGCTGGGCCAGAGCCTTTTCCAAATTTTTCAGCAACATTGATGAAGACGAAGACGACGATGAAGAAGATGACGTAGCAGGCGAGAAGGACGCGCCGCTGCCGTACTTGCCCGAACTGGTGGAAAACTTCGTCGACTTGATCGAGCTCTGCATATTCAGAAGCCTGTCCATCTTGGATTGAAGATCCTGCAATGTCGACTCGATAGACGTCGACGAGCGCTGCAGGCGGATGATACCGTTCTCCACATCCGGTGACGATCCGGGTCCTGTTCCCGCCGGTGCTGACGAGTACGACGTGAACGACCGGTTGGCATACGGCGTAAGCGAGGAGGAGAATGGACTGGGGGCCGGAGGGATCGCTGGCGGGGGCTGCGACGGAGGGGCAAACGAAGACGAAGAGAAGGACGGCACCAGGTCTAGCTTGGGGGGACTCCACCTATTAGTCGTCGAACCATAAGAAGCTGTGGTCCCGATAGGCGGTGCACTTGACCCCATGAGTGCAAAGGAGGAAGGCGTGAAGGTAGGTGCGGGCTTCTCCTGTGATGGCTTGTACTCGGTCAGGCTCGAATGAGTTGCAGTACCATTCTTCAACGTCGACGATTGAGAAGCTGGCAGTTCACTCACGCTAACGTCCTCAGATTGAAGCTTGCGCTTGCTCTCCTCCAGCTGCTCACGCAGTCGCGCCAAGTCCGACTGCTCTTTCATCAGGCGCTCCATATCACTCGACAACGCAGTCAAACTCGAGTTGCTGCTGCTGTCGCCAACGCCCACATCAACTGCTTCGGGGGAATGTTTCAGAGGCTCAATCACCTTTGCAGCCAGCGACGTCGCATGCGTAGGGGGAGCAGTAGCCTCTGTCTGGATTTCGTTCTGCAAGTTGCGGAAGGACCCTGGCCTCTCGCCCGGGAGTTGAAGACCGGCCAATAACACCGGGACGTAACCTGCCGGCGGATCTCCCGACTGGATAACAGAAGCAGCTCGGTGCAGCGAGGCGTCCACCTCCCCATTTGGCTCCATAGACGATCGGCTGTCTAGCTTCGTCTTCACACTTGCAATGAGCCCGGAGCTCTGACTGCCCATGCGGGACAAACTCGCCATGCGCTTCACCAGATCATCATGAACTCCCTGTGCCTGTGGGTCCTCAGCTTCAGTTCCAGCAGATACCGCCTCCTGCTCTACGTGCGTCAGCGTGGTGCCAGCACTCGCCCGCGTGTTCTTCTTGACCTTGACCAGCTCCACCTCCGCGATGACCCACTCCTGCGTCTGCGGGAACGCGGCCGCCACGAGCCTCTTGGCCGCCTTCTGCATGCTCACGAGCGCCTCCGAGGCCAAGACGGCCACGAACGGGCCCGCGTCGGCCGCGGCGTCTCCGTCCACAAGCTTGATCCTTCTCACCTCTCCGTCCTGCGTCTGCTCGGCCGCTGGCTGCTGCGTGATCTCCAGCGGATTGGCCGAGAAGAAGCTGCTTCTGCTGTCCACGGAGCCCTGCCACTTGCGGAGCGTCACGCCCGCCACGTCACCGAACGTGAGGGGCGCGGCGTCCTCCTTGCCGACAGCCAGCTGGTCCACGAGCACCACGGGCCGCGCGCGCTCGTAGGACTTGCTAGCCTGCACCAGGACCTGTGCGCGGGCCAGCGCCACGGCGCGCAGGAAGCTCTCGCTCGTGGCCGCGTCCTTGAAGCGCATGGCGTAGTTGCGCTGCGACTGGCGCTCGTAGAAGTTGACGTAGTTGTCCTTCTGCGGCACGAAGCGCGCGCCCCCGGGCGCCACGGGCAGCTGCAGCAGCGGCGTCTTCTTGGTGTCGTACAGCAGCAGCGAGAACGCGTCGCTCGCACTGCCCAGCAGCGCGCAGCCCACGGCCGCGTCCGTCTGCTGCGCGTACGAGCCGCTGGCGTCGTCGTACAGGTACAGGTACACGGCGCACGAGTGCAGCAGCGCGCCGTCCGCCATGCTTGTCTTCGGAGGGGGGTGCCGGATGTAGCAATGTGCAGTGCGCGACACTACGGTTGAAGCCGTAATACCGTCGTCGGCGCTTATAGAGAGAACGGATAGAAGAGCAAATCGCTCCCAAACTGTGGTATTCTAAGTAATCATACAGATTAGGAGCGATTTGCTCTAAGGAGCAGTTACATGGTGTTTTGCAAATAGATTCTACACAACCAGCACCCCAACGTATCTGATACGGAGTCGGGGTCAAATCAGCAGACGCAAGGTGCTCGTTCCCTTCGGCACTCGGTTCGCACGTGACGAGGCTGGAGCTGGTCATCACTTTCGAGTAACGCAGACCAGGGGTCTTGGACGCACTCGCCCCGCGTCGACGATGGTCGTGCGCGCCTTGGAGTGAGCGGCGCGCTCGCCTCGGAGTGAGCGGCGCGCTCGCCTCACGCGTTTTTCTCAGAGGTGGCGCCATCCCGGCGCCGGGGCTGCTCCGGTCGCTCCGGGGCTGATTTCCGCTGGATACTGTAACTTGCCGCAGCGGAGACCGAGGGGATGACTTCTGCCGTCCATGCCACTGTGGACCGTGGCTTTGCTTTGGATGGGTACATTGCGCGGGAAGCGTTTGAATTTTGAAAGGGCGCATGGCAGCGATATACACTTGGCGCTGTCACGTTTTGCGGAGCTCGTCGCGGCGCCTCGCCTCGATGGCAATTGTAGCCCCGCTTGGCGTTGCAGAGCTCCCTTGCAGGCCTGCAAATTGCAGTGCAATGCATCGGCTGCATGCTGGACCAAGTGCACCGTGCATGTAATGCAGCAGCTTCAACGCCCATCCGCCACGGTATCAAGCTGTGATTCGCAGCGTTCGCTGCTACGTTGGACCAGACCGATGGGTCCACTCGAGCAGGAAATTCCTGCCCGCCGGAAACTTGGCTGCAGCGAGATAAGCTGCAGTTTGAACGACTAAGTGAAGGTCGTTCAGACCTGGACATTTACGTAGGCAAAATGCTGGACATAGTACATGTACATGTAGATTTTTTTAGTGAGAGCGTCCTGCACGCGTGTCGAGACTAAGGATAATGGCCACCATCACTACAACGGAGCAGACACACCGGACTCACGCCCGTGGGATATTAGTCCGCCCAAGTCTTATCCAGCCGCGCTCCATGGATATCGATTGACGTAGCTGTAGGCCTGGCTCCTGCCTGGTCTCACTTCGCAGTGTAACAGTGCCCCCGGCTGGTGCTGCCGTAGCAGGCTGGTGTCGCCGCAGCCGACTGCTGTTAATTAACATATCGACGCTCGCCACCGGGTGCATCTTCCGAGACACCCTGCCAGGTTTGCAGCCTCGGAGGCTTCATACAGCCAGTGCGCTGCACCCTGCCGATCGGTGAGCAAGTTTACGCTCGGCAGGAAATGATGGCCATCGCCGGTCAAAGCGGCTGAGCCGCTCGGCCGGAAGTGGGCGAGAGTACACCGTAGAGGCTGCGAGCCAAAAGTTTGGCCCGCTGGCCGCAAGCAAATCGCGCTGCGTACAGTACTTTTGCGGCCAGTTCGATCCGAAAACCATAAAAGATCCATTGTGCAAGACGGGCGCCATACAAATCCCCAGTCACGCCGGCTTCTCTTCGAGAACAGCCCGACGCTCGCCACCAGCAGTGTGTGTGTGCCTGAGTTCATCTAACAACGTGAAAGGCCAGGTCGGAGCGACATCGATTGAACGCTCGACGCGGCAACAAGCGGCCGTGGCGCACTCTCTCACTCTCCGCGCACAGGGCGGAAGAACATCTTATCGGTACTGTAGCTAGCTACTCTCGCTTCTGACAGGCAAGCCGCGCATGGCATGGGCCCCGACTAACGACCCCTCTCTCCTCGTGTCCTGCCGCCTTCAGAGTCGAAACTTACAGCCGAGCACCGTGAGGCCCTTGGAGTGACCCAGCGACCGCCATGTTCAAGTCGCTGTTCCGCTGCATCCGCAGGTTCTTCAGCCGCATGAAGCCCAGGCACAAGGACCAGCTGCAGCGCAGGACCGAGTACGGCGCCGACATCGACATCGAAGAGGCGCTGGCCGAGCAGCTGGAGATCCAGAGGCGCAGCGGCCGCGTGCTGTCCTCCACGGCCAGCATCGCGGCGGCGCTGCGCCAGCGGCCACGCGAGGAAATCCCCGTGTTCTCGACGCACCTGGGCAACAACGAGCACCGCGAGCCCTCGGACCCGGCCATCAAGGCCGCAGTCGAGGAGATGCAGAGCCTCACGCCCGGATACATCGGCCAGACCGGCGAGAAGCCCGAGTCACTAGTGAACGGCGGCGTGAGCAAGAGGG
Organism: Phytophthora sojae; assembly: GCF_000149755.1. Classification (NCBI taxonomy): domain Eukaryota; phylum Oomycota; class Peronosporomycetes; order Peronosporales; family Peronosporaceae; genus Phytophthora; species Phytophthora sojae. Next base: position 4,086,785 of record NW_009258120.1, on the reverse strand, counting down.
TACCGTCCAGCAGGATCTCGTCCAGCGCAGGCTCCTCGTTCAAGATCCCGTCGCCCGTACCCGAGGACGGCGAGCCCGAGATGGAGACGGACGACAAGGAGAAGGACAAGTCGTCGCCTGCAGCGGAGCGAGCATCCGAGACGAAGCCGCGCCGCTCGTCGATCTTCGACATGCGCTCCGAGTGGATCTAAGCGCGGACGCCACTAAGCAAGATGTGGGAGATCACGACACGAGCACATCGAGAGCGGGCGGAGCAAACGCGTTGACGGGCCGACGGACAATCACACAAATGCCCGGTCGTGTTTTTTGTATATAGAGGGATGGCAGCACCCATTGCGAGCGGAAGCAAGTCCGGGGAGGCTAGAGCAAACCATAGACGACGCCACTAGGAGGCGGGGGCGGACGGCGCGCGAGGCGAGGCGAGGCGAGGTAGGGAACTTATTATTGCCCCTAATATTATAGTTGGCTCGACGGCAGGCTCATATTGAGGTACCATAGCATGGGACGATGTTTTGTTGGCTTCGCATGTTCGTCAGCCTCGTAGGACCAGGTAGCTGGCCTCGGAGCTAGCCAGCTAGTTCATCCGCAACGACCAAGCGCCGCCACCACCGCTCAGGAAATAGCAACAAGTCCATTAAGAAGTAAGAAGGACGGGCGTGTCGCCCGGAAGGATCTGCCTCCACCGATGGCTCAGCAAGGTGACGTCCGCGTCCACCGGGCTCAGTCGTCGTTGCAGGCAGACGCAACCGCAGACGGCACGACGGAGCTCTGGCTGCATTAAGTATAGTCAAATTTAAGCGTAGATACATACACGTAGGTTTCATTGCAGTGTCAGAAGCAAGTTCAGTCCATGGCCTGCCAGAGCTGCAGCGCCACGATTGGCGACAGTACTCGTCGGACCAGCGCGCTTCAACGGCAGGATTCATCCACATCCTGAAGCTCTGCGGCCTGCGCTTTGTCCGTCGCGCGTCGTCCCCGTCGTCGACTGTCGGTCCACCTTCGGAAACCAAGGTGGGAAGTTGGGCAGCGCCAACGCAATCGCTGCCTTCGCTTCACTGTCAGCAGCATCAGCCACCGTCACGTTGTAATGTAGCGCCGAGCCAAATTGAAGCTGTACACGTGGCGCCTGCAGACGGAGAACACGAACCGGAGCAGAGCAGAGCTTGCAGATGGAGAGCGCGAACTGTGAGCTGCGCACCGAGAGCGCCACATGCTCCGTCATTTCTGCACCACGTCACAGATTTCGATAAAGACTGACATGTCACTCTTCTACCTCCGCACAACGGTACCAAACCACTGGTACGCCTTCCAAACCGGTATCTGTACCGGTGACTCTCCCGCTTGAACTGCTTTTGGCGGGAATCGAGCTTTTGGTTTGGCGCCTCGGCATTCAAGCGCCCGGCCGAGTGCATTCCGACAGTCAAACAATCCGCCAATAGCCCATTGCCCCGACAGCCATGCTGGACCACCTGCTGCCGCTCATCTACCGCGAGTTCGAGTACTTCGACGAGGCCAACAAGGAGAACTTGGGCTACGTCATCCGCCGGCGCGCGCGGCCCGTATCTTCCTCCGCGGTCTCCGATGCGTCGCCACGACGGACTCCGCCGCGGCCCCCAAGACGCAGCAGCCTCAGCCCCGGCGCCCGAATCGCAGGCGGCGTGGCCTCCAGGCGCAGTCTCAAGCGCCGACGAGAAGAGGATGACGACGTTGACGACGAGGAGCGACCGCGCGCCAAGAAGCAGCAGCGGAGCCAGACGCCCGTAGCCGCGACGGAGACCACTACAGCTACGGAAGGTAGCGCAGAGCAGAAGCAGAAGCAGGACAAGGAGAAGGAAGAGAAGGAGATTACAGCCGTCGCAGCTGCAAAGGTGGAGAAGGTTGCAGCCAAGACGGAGCAGGAGCAGGGAACACAGGAGCAGGAGGAGACAGTCATCATAGCTGCGAAGGAGGAGAAGGTTGAGGTGAAGGAGGAACCGAAGCAGGAGCAGAAGGAGGTGGGGTCTCCAGTTGATACAGCAACCAAGAAGGAGCAAGAGCAGGAGTGGACGGAGTTAGCAGTTGATACAGAGCAGGAGACGGAGTTTGTGACCCCCGTGAAGAAGACGCAGGAGCCGATGATCTCGGCGAAGAAGGCGGGCAAGAAGAAGAAATCGGGCAAGGTGAAGAAGACCAAGAGGCAGACCAAAGTGTCGGCGGAGGAGAGGAAGCAGCACAAGAAGACGGTCAAGGTTTCCAAGAGCGCGACACCCAAGCGTATCCCATTACAGGACATCACCCACCTCTACGTGAACGAGCACACGCGCTCGTACGAGTCTCAGCAGCGTGAGCGCTTCGTGGCCGGATTTACGACGTCGGTCGCGATCCGCTTTTTCTAGGTACTCATGGACTTGGTAAGTGTCTGAGGTGGAAGGTGTTGCTGATATGTTGTTACTGTTGTTGCGATGATGCCAAGACCGCAGCTCGGCCGATGCAGGCTGCTTTGCAGCTCAAGTCCAGATTCTTCATTTCGTTTTCGTGTGCCCCGCGTTTTCTCCAAGCGAGGCTTTAGACAAGCCTATTTAGCGTCTTCACTTGCGCGCCGCTCCTCCCTCTTTTTGGCATGGATTGGGTGGAGGGTAAATGGTGATTCCACGTTTCAAGACCCCACCTTCAAGACCCAAGTTTCTTCACTGCGTGTATCTGCTTGCATGTGCGTCCGTTCTACTCTTCAAGATCCAAGACCTCCGCGCTATGCGCACGCCTCATTACGCGTGTTTGCTCACGCGGAGCCTTGGAGATGCTCTTCAGGTCAACGCCTTCTCTGATGCAAGGACTGCATCCCATTTCATGCGGACCCCAGCACCAAATCATCGCGAGTACATCGACGGCCAAGGTGAATCGACGACCCTCAAGCAAGGACTCCCCGTGAGTGCTTCACTTCAAGCTACTGCAAGTTCCAGTTTGCCACCGCGTAGCACACCTGGCCAATGCTGCACCTCATCACGTGCGCTGAAGCATTCGGGCCAGTACGACGTGGACAACGTTCTCAGCGGACCCCAGCGCTGCACCTCATTTCGTGTACGCTTGGGGCATTGGGCATCTGACAGATTCCAGTTTTGCAGTCGATCTCTGCTGCTTTGACGGACATGGTCTAGGCCGCACCTCATTACGTGCGTGCCGAAGGCCGACACGTCCGTCGAGCGGTGGAGTCGATGTTCGAGTTTTCGGTCCGATTGATCGCATCCCGCGCCTGAGCTGCACCTCATTACGTGCATGCTTGGATGCAGGATCAGCCTTCGAGAGGACTGAAGGCTTGACACGCAGACCTGGATCCAGATGAATGCCCAATCTCCGTTGGTTGCGTCCCATGTCGACGAACTGGAATGTCCAAGGATCACCTGCAAATCGTCTGGATCTAGGCTGCACCTCATCACGTGTAAGTCTTAAGACTAGGCCTTCAGAACCTGGACAGCAAGCTCAAGTCGATGAAGCACCCCTGCCTGCAGGACTGTACCACCTCGGCCTTGACGGATCCAACCCGCATGCACCTCATTTCGTGCAAGCCATCCCGCGATAAAGGCACAAGCATCCCACGATTTTGAAAGCCCGGCATCACCGCCCTGTACAAGTAATGCGCCCACACAACGCAAGTCAAGGATTTCGTCATGAAGAATCTCATCGATGCTTTCTTCAGTCAAGTGTAAACTAATGCATTTTCATTCATATTTTTCTTCCTGGAGTCTCCATTACTGGGTCGCGTTGAGTCGTAGTTGGCCTCGAAGGTGATTGTTGTGAGCAGGCAAAGATGCATTGTACCGAATTATTTGCTTTTTAGTACAAGTGTTGAAGCACAACATACATAAGCGTGCAGAGTCTACCGTAATTTACCAGCTCACGCTGCAGATTCGTGCGGCTGCGCCTTCGTAGGCTGCGCACTTTTCAGTCCCAGCACCTCCATCCATTTACCGGAGGCCTTCGCTTCCTGCGCCCACGCCAGACGCTGCGCTAGCATCTTGGACGGGTTCGCCCATTCACCCCAGAAGACTGTCATGCCACCAGATCCCTTGGTTTCCTGTTCCGCAAGCGCCTTGGTGATACGCTGCGCCAGCAGTTGAGACGGATACTCAACCAGGTGATACGACGCCGTGGCCAGCATGCACAGCAGCCCGAAGCGAGAGAAAATCCTGCAGTAGTAGTTGGGCTGCGAGTTGACAGTCTTGTTGTACAGCACGAAGCTGTGCAGCAGGTAGACCGAGAAGCTGATCTTGCCCCAGTAGCGCAGGAAGCTCCACTCGAAGATGGACGAAAGCGGCGAGGGCAGCAGCATCTCGCACACGAACACCGTGGTCAGAGACACACTGACGAACGGGAAGCCGGGCGTCTTGGGCGCCGTGTTCTCGTGGACCCAGATGAAGAAGAGACCACGGAAGGCGATACTCAGGAACACAGCCAGCGCCGAGTACTCGATGGTGCGTAGGAGCAGTTTGGGCAGCAGGCGGAACTGGAAGCCGCTGGCCTTGATCCAAGTGTCGAGCTTGACGAAGATGACGGCGGCCATGGATCCGGCCAGGAACGTCGGGATGTGCGGACGCAGCACCGAGTGGCTCGTGCGGTAGTCGTTCCAGCCTTCGTTGACCACCCAGTAGTAGGCCGGGATGAAGGGCACCCACCAGAACTTGCGCAGCATGAGCGTGCCCACGACGAACACGGGGATGAAGAAGTAGTACGAGATCTCGAGCGGCAGCGTCCAGAAGACGAAGTAGCGGTACTCGAACTCGAACGTGAGCGTCTTGTACAGGTCGAAGTTCTCGGGCTGCTTGATGAGGAAGTAGCGCTCCTTGGCCTCGTCGTCCATGAACCAGAGCGCCACGCACGTGAGCGCGAACAACGGGTAGACGCGGCAGAAGCGCTTGCAGAAGTAGTCGCAGAGCGCGAAGACCCACTTGCGCACGCCCGCGCCCTGGTTCATCATGCGGATGGTCTTCTTGGTGAAGAGCCACGTCAGCAGGAACGACGACAGCACGAAGAACGAGTCCACCGCGACGGCGCCCAGGTTCAGGTCCTGCATGTACTCGTGCGAGTGCTGCGTAACCACGAGCATGGCCGCGAGCCCGCGCACGCCGTCCAGGAACAGCACCTTGGTGGGCGGCGCGACCGCGACCGCCGCCTTCTTGGCCTTCACGGGCTTCTTGTCCTTGTCCTTGTCCTGCTCGTCGTCGTTCAACAGCGGCTGGTCCTCGGGCGTCGACTGCACGTGGACGGCCACGTCCTCGGCCTGCGTCTTGCCGCTGCCGTCGGCATCGGGTCCGTGCGAGCGCAGCATGGGGGCGACCTAATTAACCTTCGGGGGGTTTCAGCAATGCGGCTTGGCCTGGCGCGGGACGAAATGCCCGGTTGCTGTCCGAGCACCCAAGATGACCACAGGTGGCTTCAGATATAAATCCCGGGATTGGGACTCATACAAAACCCAAGTGCGGGGCCGCCTCTACCTCAACCAGACGACGTCTTTCGCGTGCATCTGCCCGCATATCTGTGGCTCGCACTCGGCGGCGCTCTTGCTCGATCCTTCCTGCGCTGATGGGCACCGGACAACCGTCGTGCGTGGCACTGGAAAATGGACAGCGCACAATTGCTTCAGCTCACCCAGCCAAGATGACACCGCCCTACTGAACAGTACACTCCACGCGGACGCTTCCTGCGACCCGCGACAATTAGTCGATTTCGACACAAGTCCGGCGCAACATCGGTACCGGCTCACGCTACGGGTGACTTACCGCCGGGCTCCGCTACGACGATAGCGAGTGTGTTCAACTGCGTCTTGTTGTCTTTGCTACAGCTACACGTCACGGCGGCCAAGCTACACTACATATATGTACACACACGCAGACGCTCACGCCGTGGACTCGTGGGGCTTGCCCTGCACCAGCGACATTGAGCTGCTTCTGATCCGGAGCACCGTCTTGATGACGGCCGAGGACTTGGCCTCCTGGGCCCAGGCCACTCGGTTCGCTAGCACTCGGGCCGGGTTGGGCCACCCTCCCATGCAGGCCGAAGCTCCGCCGGAGCCCTTCTTCTCCTGCTCGGCCAACGCCTTGGTGATTCGCTGGGACAGCAACTGGGACGGATACTCGACCAAGTGGTAGGAGATCGTCGACAGCAGCAAAATCAACCCGAAGCGGGAGAACACCTTGTCGTACCAGTTCGGCTGCGAGCCGATCACGTACGCGTACGACACGAAGCTGTGCAGCAGGTACACGGAGAAGCTGATCTTGCCCCAGCAGCACGCTCCACTCGAAGATACTGGATACGCAGGACGGCAGGATCATCTCGATCACGAAGAGCAGCGTCAGCGGGACACTGATAAACGAAAACCCCTTCTCGTTCGGGGCCGGGTTCTTATGCACCCAGTGGAAGAACAGGCCGTGGAATGTGATGCTCAGGAACACTGCAAATGTGATGTACTCGACGACACGGATTGCGAGCACGTGCCACCGACGGAACTCGAAGCCCGTCGTCTTGATCCACGTGTCGATCTTGACGAAAATGACCGCAGCCATGGAACCGGCGACGAAAGTCGGGAAGTGGGGACGCAGCTCCATGTGGCTCGTTCTGAACTGGTACCAGCCTTCGTTGACGATCCAGTAGTACGCCGGGAGGAACGGGACGAACCAGAAGTGACCCAGCGCGAGCACTCCGAGCACGAACACTGGGATGAAGAAGTAGTACGTGATCTGGAGCGGCAGCGTCCAGAACACAAAGTACCGGTAGTCGAACTCGAACGGGAGCACCTTGAAGAGGTCGAAGCTCTCGGGTTTCTCGATCAAGTAGTAGCGCTTCTTGGCGTCAGCGGGCAGCAGCCAGATCACGACGCTCGTGAGTGCGAACAGCGGGTAGACTCGACAGAAGCGCTTGGAGAAGTAGTCGGCCAGCGTGAACATCCACTTGCGGACGCTCGCGCGCTGGGCTAACAGTCGGATGCTCTTCTTCATGAAGAGCCAAGTCAACAGGAACGAAGAGAGCACGAAGAACGCGTCTACGGCGATGGCGCCCAGGTCGATGTCGACCATGTACTCCTTCGAGTGCGACGTGCAGACCATGAGCGCCGCGAGCCCGCGCACGCCGTCGAGCAACAGGACCTTGGTGGGCGCAGACGCTGCATGGGGCTGCGTGGTGCTTGCTGCTGTCGTCGCTGTCGCGCGCCACTAACGGCTGCGCCTCGGCGACATCGTTTACGGATAGTGCCACGTCTAATGCGGGGACGTCGGAGTCCGAGGCTTTGGCATTCCTCAGCATTGCGGGAATTGCGACAGTGGGGAGCTACGTTGGGGCTGTGGCGGCCAAGTGGCGACTAGTGATGGTTTTGGACGACTTCAGAATAGTTCAGAATACTTTGGAAAACGTCCAAAATTCCGTCCAAAATCCAAATGTATCCAAAACTGTCAGAAAGAATACTCGGGATTGATTCTCAACCAGAGGCACAACTGCGCCTTCGCATCCGAAGAAGCCACCGCTGGTGCCCAATTCGAACGAGACGCCGCTGCAGATTCCCTCTGCGGACGAGCCCATGCCAATTACAGCTCCGTTAGCTGCTGAGCACGAGCCCCAACATCGACAGAGACGCCCGCGCGTTAGACCTGTACCGGAAGGCCCAGCCGAGCCACCGTAAGCGCCCTGAAGACGAGCTGGACACCAGCACACGAAGGTGACCGACGTCGAGGAAGAACGGACGACCGGCTGCAGGGCGACCGCGCCAGCGACAACGACGCGGAGAGGCTCTCTCAGTGAAGCAGCTTGCCGAGCGCCAGAAGGAGGAGACCCACCGCACCGTCGTGGGGAACATCAAGCTGCGCGGCATACTCAAGCGTGGCTTAGGCGTTGACGGCCGTCCTCACGGCCAAGGATGGCACTGACGTGCTCGTGCTCATGAAGAGCAAGTAGTACTATTACCCCGCAGGCGCACAGCGCGACATTAGGAACGCTGGCTACACTATGTTCATCGTGGGTGACGGCGCTGTGGTTGTCGAGGTGGTCGGCGACACGACGTCCAAGCGCCCGAGGTGCACTGTGACGATCCTCGAGGGAGAGACCAAGCGGGTCGCGAGTGACGAGTCCGCGATCAAGCCGTCGACGTACCTCAAGCACCTGGCCGTCAACGTGGAGCTGAGCGAGCATCAGACGAAGTATCTCAATGGCAATTACTTCGAGAAGCGCAGGCTGCGGGCGGACAAGGCACAGATATTGAGGCGGACATCCAGACCTGTGCGGTGGCTTCAGCCGAGCTTATCCAGAAGCAAGCGCGTCGCTTCGTCAAAGACAACCGAAAGCCGCAGCAGAACAGTGCGTAGTACGCCAGCAGCTACGTGCAGGCCCAGATCAATACCACCAAGAGTTCTATGTTGAAGAGAAGGTATATGAAGACCTAAAGTAAAACCAAACACACAATGTATTAAAGATTAGTTGTCGACTTCTACACTCTCTGGGCGCGATTGATGACGCGCAAGATCGAGTTCATCGCTCTCAATGATGCCATAATTGATGTAGATGAATGCAAGCATCTCGACCTTTTCTACGGAGAGTCTATTCCTCCTTTTGGAGTGAATGTGATCAAATATGCTCCATGCTCTCTCGCTCGCAGCCGATGAAGTAGGAATCGCGAATACAATATCAGCTACGGGTACCGGAAAGACTTCTTCTCACTCTTCGAGCCCCAGTAGTACTGCGGACTTGACTCAGAAAACTTTACCCGCTCAGCTTCACCACCACGCCGTTTTTCAGTCTTGAACTCAAGAATCTCCGCGGTTAGCTTAGGTATATCCACTGCCGTTATGATGCCGCAACGTACCGCCATTTGGCAGGCTTGGTCATCTACCTTCTCGCTGTCCATGCCAACAAAGTCGTCAAGATCCGTAGCAGGATCGAGCATGAATGCAATGCCCATTGCGTTGGTGTGCACGTACGTCCAGCGCTTCTTGATCTTTTCACGAAAGCAGCCTTGCAACTCGACGAGCGATAAAGTTGCAACCTTCTTGTAGTCATCTCCAGTAAGGATGCTTTCATCCTCTGCCAATACACTTTGAAGCTCATTGTCAGCGCTGCTGGTGGGAGTTATGCGCTCTACTGTGTCGCTCAGAAGTTCGATTCCATCTCGCGCAGGTCCATGCGCTTCTCTGTTGTTCTGCCGCTCCACCACGCGATTCTGCGGCTCCGTCGGTGGACCCGCCGCATCATCCTGCTGTTCTTCGTCGGGTGACGTGACGCCGTAAGCCGAATGATAACGAAGCCACCGGAACCACCGATACACACCCGACACAAACGTATTGTCTGTTTCTAATGCCCGGAGCGCCGTAATGATGGGATCGAGAAGGCGTACTACTGTCCTCAAGCTACTCCAAAACCCGTTATCGCGGATGAGCTCCGTGATATAGCGAAGCTTCTTCCGACTTGCCGCGGTTCCACGATAGCGATCAAGAAATCGATCGTACTCAGGACTCAAAAACAATTTCTCGAATATGTCCTGGCTGTTCAGCACACTCCGCATACAGGCATGCACTGAGTACCATCGCGTCGGCATTGGTAGCACGAGATTGCGCGTTTTAATCCCTGATTCGCGGGTTTCTTTCTTCAACTGCTTGAACTCGTCATGTAAGGCAAGGTGGTCTCGAATAAAGCGTGTCAGGGTGACAGCTCTCGACAGGATCGCTTTAATGGCAGAAAATTGGCACACGTCTTGCACCAATAAATTCAGTACGTGTGCCGAACAGCCACCGCTCACCACATTTGGGCGTCTGCCCTGTACGCTAGCCGACGCGCTCCTCATATTTTGCGCGTTGTCTGTTATAATAGCAACGACTTGGGCTGTAGTATCACGTTTAATTTCCTCGATAACTTTGTCAATTTCGCCAGCGATATATCTTGCCGTGTGCTGCTCGGATCTGGTAGACCATGACGACCAAAAGACGGACGGTATCCCGGGTGCAACCACCATAAAATTGATTATACTCGAGCTGTTGGTGTCACTCCATCCGTCGGTGACGAGCGAGACGTAGACTTGTTTATTGATCAGCTCGATGACATGGCTCCGGCGAAGCTGATCTCGCACCCGTTTCAGCAACACTCCGCTCACTTTATGGCGCGATGGTATTTGCATTGTAGGTGCCAACATAGCGAGAAATTCACGAAATATTGGGGCCTCCAGGAGAATAAAAGGAAGTGCGCAAACAAAAAAACTTTCGCCAGCGCCAATTCGAAGGCGTCTTGCGTCAACCCGCTTTGAGTAGATCGGACTGTCTGGTCGCGTTCTTGAGCCTGAGCAGTGGCTTGAGCAGGGGCTTGAGCAGGCTCGGGAGGTGCGGGACGCAGAGAAATTTGCACATCACGGGGGACACGAGGGCACTGCTTGGGCTGCGTTAGATGCTTTAGCAGGTTGCCGCCGGGCTTGCCATTTTTCTTCAAAGTACCGCAATACTTGCAACGACCGTGTTTTTTCCGTTCTCTCTCTCAATGTCGTAATGCTGCGAGATTTCATCTCGAGGGCGCCCCATTCGGGTTGGCGAAGCTCCCGTTCGTCGCAACGAAGGTGGTGGCGAGAAGTTAACGCGTCTTGTTGGCGTAGGCGATCGCATGTGCCTTAGAGACGGGCTGGAGGTAGAAGTTCCGCCATGGTAGGGGCTGTAGCGAGGAGAACGTCGCAACGCAGAGCCGGAACGGATCCCCTGCGCACTACGCGTGGTTACTTGCGGCGATGTAAAGTTGTCACTTGATGCTGGTGTTGCTTGCCGACTGGAAATAGGCGCTGGGGAGGCGTTCGGCAGGTTCGCAGGCAAGATGCAGTTTCAGGAGCGCCGTCGGGTGGCAAGGTGTTCATGGAGGGGAATGTCTTGCAGTGAGGGAGATTTACAGAGGGAGGGAAGAGGGAAGATCGCACATCAAGTTCGAGGTACTGACTTTTAGACACTTTTGGACATTTTGGACACTTCTAAAGTGTTTAGAACGTTTTAGACGTTTTGGACGTTCTTTACTCGTCCAATTCAGAACCATCACTAATGCCGACACTGGACTAACGGACCTCCAGCTCCGTATCCGGCATTGCGGATCCCGACATATCTTCGCTGACTTGATTGGGATCACGTATTGACCAATCAGAGGACGGTATTCAGTACGTACCGCCAATCGTCCACTTTGAGTGAAGTGGCCACCTTTGCTGGACGATTCGTATGGATGCGAGCAATGACGCAGTGATCCTTTCCTCTCCTCTCGGTGAGAGGCTCTCGCTACTCGCAGTGGATGCCGCTACTCTACGGATCTCCTGACTGAAGTTTAGGCACATGACATCGGGTCGACCTTTTCATGGTGGCACAATCATTGGGCAGCGCGACCAAGACGATTTCAACACCGGCACCAAACGCGGTGGCTGCTATCTCTCTATGCACTGGTGGCACGCATTGGCATTAATCTTGCTGGAGACAACACCTTAATTCGCGGAGGCTTTTACAGTACAGTGTATTGAGCCCACTTTGTGTCTCATCGTTCTCCCGGCGTGATGCGGTACTGCCCACTTAACCAAGGCGCACGGTACAGTTTTCCCAAATATCGGAAGAAAAAACAGCAACTGCCCACCTTGTTTTAGTTTTAACTAGCAAAGTAGTGCTGAATTCGTTGGTAGCGTGCAGTTCGCACCGAGTAGACACTCTACAAACGAATCAGTGGGTCCAGAACCTTCGACTTCTACCACGACACAACCCCGTGAACTACGTAGTGATAACCGAATTGCCCAAGTGCTCAATCCCGGATCCCCACATACGTAGTGCCCTTGTCGTGACTCACGAGTCGTGAGCCCAAAATAACAAAACAGCTAGTAAACTTCAACTTGTAGCTATTGTAGGCAACTTCAACTTGAGGCTCCAATCAAGTGATGTGGGTACTGGCAGCGGAAAGACCAACCGAGCACATCCAACTACGGGCCTGCGCCGCTTGTGAATATTGGATACGATAACACGCGCAAGTCAACGGATCGATCTTTTCAGTTGGCAGAGTTCCGATGATCGATATGCGTCCTCACACAGCGCGCAAAAGCAGACAAGCATAGCTAAAAAGTGTTGATTGTATCCGTACAATTGGAAGCAAAGCTAGCGCTGCACTCGGAAACGCGGCGGCCGCAGGTGAACAGACGGATACGAATGCATTCGTAGACTGGTGTGTCCATCAACATTATTAGTTTTTATATTAGCTTTACGGTCAAATAAATGCTACGTGCGCCCCCCCCTGCAATCAAGCGGAGAGTGGCAACACGAGCACATACGACGTCGATGGTAGCTCATTTTGTAAGTCGCAGCCCAGCACCCCCATCTCTACATGGCACGACCGCGGGAGTTGCCAGCGCGACCGGTGCGCACGGCGGCAGTGGGTGTAGCGCTGCTCACGATCGCACCCGATCGGCTCTGTGCGATAGTGCCTGGTATCGGGCCGGCCGCGGGAGACACATTCTTGACAGGCGACGCGTTCTTCACGGGGGACACATTCTTCACTGGTGCGGCGTTCTTCACTGGAGCAGCGTTCTTCACGGGCGAAGTATTCTTCACCGGAGCGGCCGTCTTCTCCGGGACTGCACCCTTCACCTGCTGCGCGTTGGTCTTGGGCGCCGCCGCGTCCTTCTTGATCTGGACGTTGTTGGCAGCCGCCTTCACGGCCACCGGCGCCGGGGGCGGAACGTGCGCCCACTTCTCGACCTCCACGGGCAGGTGCTTCTTCACAGCCTGGATCTGGGCCTTGCCGCCAGCGTTCTTCTTCGCAGGCTGAGGCGCCTGCTTCTGCTTCTGCTGCGGCTTCACGGCTTTTTCGGCCGAGTTTGAGCGAGGACGGACGTTGTTCGCCTGCAGCGCAGGCCGGTCCTTGCCGGCCTCCCACACCGCCGCGCCGCCGGCCTGCTTGAGCTGCGTGCGGATCGCGTCGTACAGGTGCTGGCCGCCGAGCTGCTGCATGGCCTCCTGGAACCGGTCCGACTGCACCTGCCTGGCCATCTGCCTCAGCAGGTTCTGGTTCATGGTGGCCCAGCCGTCCGCGTCGGCGGCCGCCGCGCCAAACGCGGGCTGCAGGCCCTTGGTCGTGGGCGTCAGCACGAGGCGCGCGTGGCCGTCGTAGTTCAGGATCTCACGCAGCAGCTGGCACGCCGCGCGCTTCTCCGGCGCGAGGCCCAGCACCAGCCGCAGCACGAAGCTCATGCCCACCACCTGCGGCACGTGCTGCTTGGAACGCAGGCCGCTCGTGCCGAAACGCGCGCCAATCACGTTGTCCATCTCGCCGAGGCTGTCGCGCCGGCCCAGCTCCTTCTCGCCGTACTTGGTGAGCGCGGCCGACACGATGAGCAGCACGAGCAGCGCCTGCTGGGTCTCCTGGATCTCCTGGATGCACGTGAGCGCCTTGGGGTTCACGGCGCCGCGCACCCACTGGTCCACCTGCTCGCGCTTGGCGTTGGCCTTGGCGTTGATGGCGCGCGCCGCGGCCTCGTCGTTGGCGACGAAGAAGTTGTGGAACTTCTGGAACCGCTCGAAGTCCGTCTTGCGGATCTGGCGCGCGCGCTGCACACTGCTGGCAGTGATGTCGGTCAGCGCGAACGGCGTCGCGTTCTTGGCGCCGTTGTCGTTCTTGTTGGCGTTCGGCTTCTTGCCGGCCGATGCCACCTCGCGCGTCGGGGCTGCAGCGACGGTGACCGCGGCCTTGGGTGCCTGCGTCGCCGCAGCCGTGGCCTTGGCGCTGACTGGCTTCACCTGCGCGTTAGCAGGAGCGGCGGCGGCGGCGGCCGGGGCGTTCTTGGCGCTGTTCTTGCCGTTGTTGGCCTTCTGTCGCGATGAAGCGTTCGTCATTCTCGGGGTGCCCAGGGAGCGCGGAGGCTCTCGAAAGCTTGGTTGTGTCGCTTGTTGGCTTGGTAGTCGATTGCAAAGTGAACGTGCTCGAGTACAGCTGAGCTCGACGCGAGAGGACTCGAGCTCAAAGCTCGGACCCAAACCGCATTGGAGCGTGCGTGAGTTTCACGAGCTGGCCGGGCCGGGCCGGGCCGAGCCGAGCCGAGCCGACAAGAGCGGTGACGTGCTTCTCACCTACGCTGGAGGGATTCGACTAAGGTGGCGAAGCGAAGCCGTGCGAGGGCGACCAAGTAGGAAGCACAACGCCGCACTATTTTCGGCTTCAGCCTGACGTAGTCACCATCTAAGTTGGGGTGTGTGAAACTCGGGATCTCGATCGTGGGATGGCGATTAGATCGGATCCTCTGCTAACGAGTGTCTGTAGTGCCTTGTCGCGAGCGTTTGTGTTGGGGACCAGCCCAAAATAACAAAACAGCTACTAAACTTCAACTTGTAGCAATTGTAGGCAACTTCAACTTGAGGCCCCAATCAAGTGATGTGGGTACTGGCAGCGGAAAGACCAACCGAGCACATCCAACTACGGGCCTGCGCCGCTTGTGAATATTGGATACGATAACACGCGCAAGTCAACGGATCGATCTTTTCAGTTGGCAGAGTTCCGATGATCGATATGCGTCCTCACACAGCGCGCAAAAGCAGACAAGCATAGCTAAAAAGTGTTGATTGTATCCGTACAATTGGAAGCAAAGCTAGCGCTGCACTCGGAAACGCGGCGGCCGCAGGTGAACAGACGGATACGAATGCATTCGTAGACTGGTGTGTCCATCAACATTATTAGTTTTTATATTAGCTTTACGGTCAAATAAATGCTACGTGCGCCCCCCCTGCAATCAAGCGGAGAGTGGCAACACGAGCACATACGACGTCGATGGTAGCTCATTTTGTAAGTCGCAGCCCAGCACCCCCATCTCTACATGGCACGGCCGCGGGAGTTGCCAGCGCGACCGGTGCGCACGGCGGCAGTGGGTGTAGCGCTGCTCACGATCGCACCCGATCGGCTCTGTGCGATAGTGCCTGGTATCGGGCCGGCCGCGGGAGACACATTCTTGACAGGCGACGCGTTCTTCACGGGGGACACATTCTTCACTGGTGCGGCGTTCTTCACTGGAGCAGCGTTCTTCACGGGCGAAGTATTCTTCACCGGAGCGGCCGTCTTCTCCGGGACTGCACCCTTCACCTGCTGCGCCTTGGTCTTGGGCGCCGCCGCGTCCTTCTTGATCTGGACGTTGTTGGCAGCCGCCTTCACGGCCACCGGCGCCGGGGGCGGAACGTGCGCCCACTTCTCGACCTCCACGGGCAGGTGCTTCTTCACAGCCTGGATCTGGGCCTTGCCGCCAGCGTTCTTCTTCGCAGGCTGAGGCGCCTGCTTCTGCTTCTGCTGCGGCTTCACGGCTTTTTCGGCCGAGTTTGAGCGAGGACGGACGTTGTTCGCCTGCAGCGCAGGCCGGTCCTTGCCGGCCTCCCACACCGCCGCGCCGCCGGCCTGCTTGAGCTGCGTGCGGATCGCGTCGTACAGGTGCTGGCCGCCGAGCTGCTGCATGGCCTCCTGGAACCGGTCCGACTGCACCTGCCTGGCCATCTGCCTCAGCAGGTTCTGGTTCATGGTGGCCCAGCCGTCCGCGTCGGCGGCCGCCGCGCCAAACGCGGGCTGCAGGCCCTTGGTCGTGGGCGTCAGCACGAGGCGCGCGTGGCCGTCGTAGTTCAGGATCTCACGCAGCAGCTGGCACGCCGCGCGCTTCTCCGGCGCGAGGCCCAGCACCAGCCGCAGCACGAAGCTCATGCCCACCACCTGCGGCACGTGCTGCTTGGAACGCAGGCCGCTCGTGCCGAAACGCGCGCCGATCACGTTGTCCATCTCGCCGAGGCTGTCGCGCCGGCCCAGCTCCTTCTCGCCGTACTTGGTGAGCGCGGCCGACACGATGAGCAGCACGAGCAGCGCCTGCTGGGTCTCCTGGATCTCCTGGATGCACGTGAGCGCCTTGGGGTTCACGGCGCCGCGCACCCACTGGTCCACCTGCTCGCGCTTGGCGTTGGCCTTGGCGTTGATGGCGCGCGCCGCGGCCTCGTCGTTGGCGACGAAGAAGTTGTGGAACTTCTGGAACCGCTCGAAGTCCGTCTTGCGGATCTGGCGCGCGCGCTGCACACTGCCGGCAGTGATGTCGGTCAGCGCGAACGGCGTCGCGTTCTTGGCGCCGTTGTCGTTCTTGTTGGCGTTCGGCTTCTTGCCGGCCGACGCCACCTCGCGCGTCGGGGCTGCAGCGACGGTGACCGCGGCCTTGGGTGCCTGCGTCGCCGCAGCCGTGGCCTTGGCGCTGACTGGCTTCACCTGCGCGTTAGCAGGAGCGGCGGCGGCGGCGGCCGGGGCGTTCTTGGCGCTGTTCTTGCCGTTGTTGGCCTTCTGTCGCGATGAAGCGTTCGTCATTCTCGGGGTGCCCAGGGAGCGCGGAGGCTCTCGAAAGCTTGGTTGTGTCGCTTGTTGGCTTGGTAGTCGATTGCAAAGTGAACGTGCTCGAGTACAGCTGAGCTCGACGCGAGAGGACTCGAGCTCAAAGCTCGGACCCAAACCGCATTGGAGCGTGCGTGAGTTTCACGAGCTGGCCGGGCCGGGCCGGGCCGGGCCGAGCCGAGCCGAGCCGACAAGAGCGGTGACGTGCTTCTCACCTACGCTGGAGGGATTCGACTAAGGTGGCGAAGCGAAGCCGTGCGAGGGCGACCAAGTTGGAAGCACAACGCCGCACTATTTTCGGCTTCAGCCTGACGTAGTCACCATCTAAGTTGGGGTGTGTGAAACTCGGGATCTCGATCGTGGGATGGCGATTAGATCGGATCCTCTGCTAACGAGTGTCTGTAGTGCCTTGTCGCGAGCGTTTGTGTTGGGGACCAGCCCAAAATAACAAAACAGCTACTAAACTTCAACTTGTAGCAATTGTAGGCAACTTCAACTTGAGGCCCCAATCAAGTGATGTGGGTACTGGCAGCGGAAAGACCAACCGAGCACATCCAACTACGGGCCTGCGCCGCTTGTGAATATTGGATACGGTAACACGCGCAAGTCAATGGATCGATCTATTCAGTTGGCAGAGTTCCGATGATCGATATGCGTCCTCACACAGCGCGCAAAAGCAGACAAGCATAGCTAAAAAGTGTTGATTGTATCCGTACAATTGGAAGCAAAGCTAGCGCTGCACTCGGAAACGCGGCGGCCGCAGGTGAACAGACGGATACGAATGCATTCGTAGACTGGTGTGTCCATCAACATTATTAGTTTTTATATTAGCTTTACGGTCAAATAAATGCTACGTGCGCCCCCCCTGCAATCAAGCGGAGAGTGGCAACACGAGCACATACGACGTCGATGGTAGCTCATTTTGTAAGTCGCAGCCCAGCACCCCCATCTCTACATGGCACGGCCGCGGGAGTTGCCAGCGCGACCGGTGCGCACGGCGGCAGTGGGTGTAGCGCTGCTCACGATCGCACCCGATCGGCTCTGTGCGATAGTGCCTGGTATCGGGCCGGCCGCGGGAGACACATTCTTGACAGGCGACGCGTTCTTCACGGGGGACACATTCTTCACTGGTGCGGCGTTCTTCACTGGAGCAGCGTTCTTCACGGGCGAAGCATTCTTCACCGGAGCGGCCGTCTTCTCCGGGACTGCACCCTTCACCTGCTGCGCCTTGGTCTTGGGCGCCGCCGCGTCCTTCTTGATGCTGGGTCTCCTGGATCTCCTGGATGCACGTGAGCGCCTTGGGGTTCACGGCGCCGCGCACCCACTGGTCCACCTGCTCGCGCTTGGCGTTGGCCTTGGCGTTGATGGCGCGCGCCGCGGCCTCGTCGTTGGCGACGAAGAAGTTGTGGAACTTCTGGAACCGCTCGAAGTCCGTCTTGCGGATCTGGCGCGCGCGCTGCACACTGCTGGCAGTGATGTCGGTCAGCGCGAACGGCGTCGCGTTCTTGGCGCCGTTGTCGTTCTTGTTGGCGTTCGGCTTCTTGCCGGCCGATGCCACCTCGCGCGTCGGGGCTGCAGCGACGGTGACCGCGGCCTTGGGTGCCTGCGTCGCCGCAGCCGTGGCCTTGGCGCTGACTGGCTTCACCTGCGCGTTAGCAGGAGCGGCGGCGGCGGCGGCCGGGGCGTTCTTGGCGCTGTTCTTGCCGTTGTTGGCCTTCTGTCGCGATGAAGCGTTCGTCATTCTCGGGGTGCCCAGGGAGCGCGGAGGCTCTCGAAAGCTTGGTTGTGTCGCTTGTTGGCTTGGTAGTCGATTGCAAAGTGAACGTGCTCGAGTACAGCTGAGCTCGACGCGAGAGGACTCGAGCTCAAAGCTCGGACCCAAACCGCATGGGAGCGTGCGTGAGTTTCACGAGCTGGCCGGGCCGGGCCGGGCCGGGCCGAGCCGAGCCGAGCCGACAAGAGCGGTGACGTGCTTCTCACCTACGCTGGAGGGATTCGACTAAGGTGGCGAAGCGAAGCCGTGCGAGGGCGACCAAGTAGGAAGCACAACGCCGCACTATTTTCGGCTTCAGCCTGACGTAGTCACCATCTAAGTTGGGGTGTGTGAAACTCGGGATCTCGATCGTGGGATGGCGATTAGATCGGATCCTCTGCTAACGAGTGTCTGTAGTGCCTTGTCGCGAGCGTTTGTGTTGGGGACAAGCCCAAAATTCACAGGTCGAAGACCTGTGCTTGGTCCCGGCAAAAACTTGTAACTTTCCAAAACCGGGTGCCAAACCGGGTCTCTCTTTCTTAATTGTAATGTTTAAGCTAATATCTGCCGGAATCGGGTACCCGTCGATAATTATGCACATTTTTTACCAAAGGTTGGTACTAATCGTTCATTCGTTACCAAAACCTGCGGTCAAACACTTACGTACGTTCCAGTACACTATGAGAGTGTCATGGCCTCGCTGAAGGCGTATCAATTTGCGCCATAATCGACCAAGCTTAGCTGAAGATGACCAATACGACTTTTCTAGCTGCAGGCTGCATTTTTTACATGTCAATTTGCTCAATACTCAATCACTTAGCCGAAGATGCCCAACCTCGTGTCTCTCGCCAAACCAACCGCTCAACTCGACGGTGACACGAGCATCGTTCGTTTGAATTAGGGTTTCTTTACCTGCGTTGAAGCGCCCACTTCCAAGGACTTGGCACATTAACGTATTTTTCATTCCGCAATTTACCCTCAAGTTAAAAGGTCAAGATCAGCGCACCATGCATCTCTCCTTCGTTCCGCTAGCTCTCTCATCTGATCGTTAGCAAACAACACAGTACTAAATGAGCACAGTATACCTTACCTGCAAACTGAATGAAATAGCTCTCTCGTTGCTGGCGTCAACGCAGCGATTGGACGCTGACCAGGGTGTTATTCCCGGGCAGATGCTGCGGCTGCGAAGCAGGCGCAGTAGATGCCAACGTTAGAATCGACTAGAGAGTTCGGCTGGTAGTGCTCTTTTAAAATCCTTACAAGGATTAAAAACAACACTGGGATTTACTCAATTCTTATCCGTTATCATCGTCCATGAAACTATTCGCCGACCTGTGTACCCTCCAAGAGCAACTCTCCGGGTTGCCAATAACAAAACAGCTGGTAAACTTCAACTTGTAGGCAATTGTAGGCAACTTCAACTTGAGGCCCCAATCAAGTGATGTGGGTACTGGCAGCGAAAAGACCAACCGAGCACATTCAACTGCGTGTGTCAGCGGGCCTGCGCCGCTTCTAAATATTGGATACGGTAACACGCGCAAGTCAACGGATCGATCTTTTCAGTTGGCAGAGTTCCGATGATCG
Source organism: Phytophthora sojae (assembly GCF_000149755.1). NCBI lineage: Eukaryota > Oomycota > Peronosporomycetes > Peronosporales > Peronosporaceae > Phytophthora > Phytophthora sojae. Next base: position 4,067,104 of record NW_009258120.1, on the reverse strand, counting down.
ATATGCGTCCTCACACAGCGCGCAAAAGCAGACAATCGTAGCAAAACAAAGTTGTGATGATCTCTCTGCTAAGGGAAGCAAACCAATCATAAACGCATGGGACACGGGCCCTACAGACACTCGTTAGCAGAGGATCCGATCTAATCGCCATCCCACGATCGAGATCCCGAGTTTCACACACCCCAACTTAGATGGTGACTACGTCAGGCTGAAGCCGAAAATAGTGCGGCGTTGTGCTTCCAACTTGGTCGCCCTCGCACGGCTTCGCTTCGCCACCTTAGTCGAATCCCTCCAGCGTAGGTGAGAAGCACGTCACCGCTCTTGTCGGCTCGGCTCGGCTCGGCCCGGCCCGGCCCGGCCCGGCCAGCTCGTGAAACTCACGCACGCTCCAATGCGGTTTGGGTCCGAGCTTTGAGCTCGAGTCCTCTCGCGTCGAGCTCAGCTGTACTCGAGCACGTTCACTTTGCAATCGACTACCAAGCCAACAAGCGACACAACCAAGCTTTCGAGAGCCTCCGCGCTCACTGGGCACCCCGAGAATGACGAACGCTTCATCGCGACAGAAGGCCAACAACGGCAAGAACAGCGCCAAGAACGCCCCGGCCGCCGCCGCCGCCGCTCCTGCTAACGCGCAGGTGAAGCCAGTCAGCGCCAAGGCCACGGCTGCGGCGACGCAGGCACCCAAGGCCGCGGTCACCGTCGCTGCAGCCCCGACGCGCGAGGTGGCGTCGGCCGGCAAGAAGCCGAACGCCAACAAGAACGACAACGGCGCCAAGAACGCGACGCCGTTCGCGCTGACCGACATCACTGCCGGCAGTGTGCAGCGCGCGCGCCAGATCCGCAAGACGGACTTCGAGCGGTTCCAGAAGTTCCACAACTTCTTCGTCGCCAACGACGAGGCCGCGGCGCGCGCCATCAACGCCAAGGCCAACGCCAAGCGCGAGCAGGTGGACCAGTGGGTGCGCGGCGCCGTGAACCCCAAGGCGCTCACGTGCATCCAGGAGATCCAGGAGACCCAGCAGGCGCTGCTCGTGCTGCTCATCGTGTCGGCCGCGCTCACCAAGTACGGCGAGAAGGAGCTGGGCCGGCGCGACAGCCTCGGCGAGATGGACAACGTGATCGGCGCGCGTTTCGGCACGAGCGGCCTGCGTTCCAAGCAGCACGTGCCGCAGGTGGTGGGCATGAGCCGCCGACGCGGACGGCTGGGCCACCATGAACCAGAACCTGCTGAGGCAGATGGCCAGGCAGGTGCAGTCGGACCGGTTCCAGGAGGCCATGCAGCAGCTCGGCGGCCAGCACCTGTACGACGCGATCCGCACGCAGCTCAAGCAGGCCGGCGGCGCGGCGGTGTGGGAGGCCGGCAAGGACCGGCCTGCGCTGCAGGCGAACAACGTCCGTCCTCGCTCAAACTCGGCCGAAAAAGCCGTGAAGCCGCAGCAGAAGCAGAAGCAGGCGCCTCAGCCTGCGAAGAAGAACGCTGGCGGCAAGGCCCAGATCCAGGCTGTGAAGAAGCACCTGCCCGTGGAGGTCGAGAAGTGGGCGCACGTTCCGCCCCCGGCGCCGGTGGCCGTGAAGGCGGCTGCCAACAACGTCCAGATCAAGAAGGACGCGGCGGCGCCCAAGACCAAGGCGCAGCAGGTGAAGGGTGCAGTCCCGGAGAAGACGGCCGCTCCGGTGAAGAATGCTTCGCCCGTGAAGAACGCTGCTCCAGTGAAGAACGCCGCACCAGTGAAGAATGCGTCCCCCGTGAAGAACGCGTCGCCTGTCAAGAATGTGTCTCCCGCGGCCGGCTCGATACCAGGCACTATCGCACAGAGCCGATCGGGTGCGATCGTGAGCAGCGCTACACCCACTGCCGCCGTGCGCACCGGTCGCGCTGGCAACTCCCGCGGCCGTGCCATGTAGAGATGGGGGTGCTGGGCTGCGACTTACAAAATGAGCTACCATCGACGTCGTATGTGCTCGTGTTGCCACTCTCCGCTTGATTGCAGGGGGGGCGCACGTAGCATTTATTTGACCGTAAAGCTAATATAAAAACTAATAATGTTGATGGACACACCAGTCTACGAATGCATTTGTATCCGTCTGTTCACCTGCGGCCGCCGCGTTTCCGAGTGCAGCGCTAGCTTTGCTTCCAATTGTACGGATACAATCAACACTTTTTAGCTATGCTTGTCTGCTTTTGCGCGCTGTGTGAGGACGCATATCGATCATCGGAACTCTGCCAACTGAATAGATCGATCCATTGACTTGCGCGTGTTACCGTATCCAATATTCACAAGCGGCGCAGGCCCGTAGTTGGATGTGCTCGGTTGGTCTTTCCGCTGCCAGTACCCACATCACTTGATTGGGGCCTCAAGTTGAAGTTGCCTACAATTGCTACAAGTTGAAGTTTAGTAGCTGTTTTGTTATTTTGGGCTGGTCCCCAACACAAACGCTCGCGACAAGGCACTACAGACACTCGTTAGCAGAGGATCCGATCTAATCGCCATCCCACGATCGAGATCCCGAGTTTCACACACCCCAACTTAGATGGTGACTACGTCAGGCTGAAGCCGAAAATAGTGCGGCGTTGTGCTTCCAACTTGGTCGCCCTCGCACGGCTTCGCTTCGCCACCTTAGTCGAATCCCTCCAGCGTAGGTGAGAAGCACGTCACCGCTCTTGTCGGCTCGGCCCGGCCCGGCCCGGCCAGCTCGTGAAACTCACGCACGCTCCAATGCGGTTTGGGTCCGAGCTTTGAGCTCGAGTCCTCTCGCGTCGAGCTCAGCTGTACTCGAGCACGTTCACTTTGCAATCGACTACCAAGCCAACAAGCGACACAACCAAGCTTTCGAGAGCCTCCGCGCTCCCTGGGCACCCCGAGAATGACGAACGCTTCATCGCGACAGAAGGCCAACAACGGCAAGAACAGCGCCAAGAACGCCCCGGCCGCCGCCGCCGCCGCTCCTGCTAACGCGCAGGTGAAGCCAGTCAGCGCCAAGGCCACGGCTGCGGCGACGCAGGCACCCAAGGCCGCGGTCACCGTCGCTGCAGCCCCGACGCGCGAGGTGGCGTCGGCCGGCAAGAAGCCGAACGCCAACAAGAACGACAACGGCGCCAAGAACGCGAACGCGAATGCCGCCGCCAAGCCAGCGAAGACCAACGCAGACAACGGCGCCAAGAACGCGACGCCGTTCGCGCTGACCGACATCACTGCCGGCAGTGTGCAGCGCGCGCGCCAGATCCGCAAGACGGACTTCGAGCGGTTCCAGAAGTTCCACAACTTCTTCGTCGCCAACGACGAGGCCGCGGCGCGCGCCATCAACGCCAAGGCCAACGCCAAGCGCGAGCAGGTGGACCAGTGGGTGCGCGGCGCCGTGAACCCCAAGGCGCTCACGTGCATCCAGGAGATCCAGGAGACCCAGCAGGCGCTGCTCGTGCTGCTCATCGTGTCGGCCGCGCTCACCAAGTACGGCGAGAAGGAGCTGGGCCGGCGCGACAGCCTCGGCGAGATGGACAACGTGATCGGCGCGCGTTTCGGCACGAGCGGCCTGCGTTCCAAGCAGCACGTGCCGCAGGTGGTGGGCATGAGCTTCGTGCTGCGGCTGGTGCTGGGCCTCGCGCCGGAGAAGCGCGCGGCGTGCCAGCTGCTGCGTGAGATCCTGAACTACGACGGCCACGCGCGCCTCGTGCTGACGCCCACGACCAAGGGCCTGCAGCCCGCGTTTGGCGCGGCGGCCGCCGACGCGGACGGCTGGGCCACCATGAACCAGAACCTGCTGAGGCAGATGGCCAGGCAGGTGCAGTCGGACCGGTTCCAGGAGGCCATGCAGCAGCTTGGCGGCCAGCACCTGTACGACGCGATCCGCACGCAGCTCAAGCAGGCCGGCGGCGCGGCGGTGTGGGAGGCCGGCAAGGACCGGCCTGCGCTGCAGGCGAACAACGTCCGTCCTCGCTCAAACTCGGCCGAAAAAGCCGTGAAGCCGCAGCAGAAGCAGAAGCAGGCGCCTCAGCCTGCGAAGAAGAACGCTGGCGGCAAGGCCCAGATCCAGGCTGTGAAGAAGCACCTGCCCGTGGAGGTCGAGAAGTGGGCGCACGTTCCGCCCCCGGCGCCGGTGGCCGTGAAGGCGGCTGCCAACAACGTCCAGATCAAGAAGGACGCGGCGGCGCCCAAGACCAAGGCGCAGCAGGTGAAGGGTGCAGTCCCGGAGAAGACGGCCGCTCCGGTGAAGAATGCTTCGCCCGTGAAGAACGCTGCTCCAGTGAAGAACGCCGCACCAGTGAAGAATGCGTCCCCCGTGAAGAACGCGTCGCCTGTCAAGAATGTGTCTCCCGCGGCCGGCCCGATACCAGGCACTATCGCACAGAGCCGATCGGGTGCGATCGTGAGCAGCGCTACACCCACTGCCGCCGTGCGCACCGGTCGCGCTGGCAACTCCCGCGGCCGTGCCATGTAGAGATGGGGGTGCTGGGCTGCGACTTACAAAATGAGCTACCATCGACGTCGTATGTGCTCGTGTTGCCACTCTCCGCTTGATTGCAGGGGGGGGCGCACGTAGCATTTATTTGACCGTAAAGCTAATATAAAAACTAATAATGTTGATGGACACAGCAGTCTTTAAGTCCATGCGATCGTACAGGCCATTGTTGAAGTGGTCAAGTTCTCGAATCTGATTGGCAATCAACTGCCCTTAATAGAGGCCCTATTGAATGCAAAGCGATTGCCCCCTCATTTCGGTATCCGATATCTCATCCGAAGAGCTCTTTGAATTCCTCCATGGCTTCATCGGACGCAGCAGAACACGCGCGCGTGAGCGGCCTCTTCGCCGAGGTCGTGGGCCGCTCCAAGGCGCTCGTCGGCGGCTTCCTCTCCGTGGACGCGGCCTCCGACAGCGCGTCGGTGCAACTGGTCTGGGCCAAGACGGACCTGGTCAACAACGTGACGCACAAGTACCAGGTGCAGCACCACGTGAGCCACTTGACGCAGACGCAGCCAAAGGTTCTCGGCACGGGCTTCCCCACCCCTTGGTCGGCCGACTACACGAGTGTCTCGCCCTCCGGCAAGCGCGTGGTGACGCTCAAACTCGACAAGGGGAAGGGGGAGGGCGCCCCTGAGGGGCTTTTCTCTGGTAGGCTCTCAACCATTGTTTTTAAGTATTTCCTTGCTGTTTTGTGTGACGTTTAAGCCTTTATTTCGCTGAATTTGAGCAGTTTTTGAAGATCGCAAGCTGGTGTCGGCGTTTAAGGCGCCCAAGACGCTGCACGGGGCCATCTACCTGGGAGAACGGGAGGGCGGCATCGCCTGGTCGCACGACGAGAAGACCATCGCGTACGTTGCTGAGAAGAAAGTGGCCGAATCGCCGACGTTCTGGGAGAACGTGAACAGCAAGAAGGAGAAGAAGGAGAATGACGAGTCGATGACCCCTCTCCCTGGTGCCAAGTTCGAGTACGAGGACGACTGGGGCGAGCAGTACGAGGGGAAGAAGACAGCGTCCATCTTCTTGGCCACGTTGGCCACGGGGAAGATCGAGGAAGTGAAGGGGGTGCCGGCCAACTTGACGTGTGCTGATGTGGCCTTTGTGCCCGGAGATAACGAGCTGGTGTTTGCAGCCACTGAGACGGACAACCCGAAGCGACTGGGCATCATCTACTGCTATAACCGCCCGATCGCGCTGTATCATGTGGTGCTAGACAGGGAAGATCAATCGAAGAACGTGGTGAAGAAGCTGGAATTGACCCCGCAGGACGAAGAGAGCAAGGAGATTGGAACGATGAGGAACCCTAGGTTCTCTCCGGACGGCAAGCAGCTCGCGTTCCTCTCCACGCGAGACATTGCCACCCACGGAACGTGCAGCTTTCTGTGCGTGACAGACTGGGCCACGAAGCAGACGTCGACGGTGATCTCCATCAAGGACGAGCCCGACGCATCTGCACTTGACGTCACGAAAGTGTTTAACGGACTGTTCACTGGCTCACTGGGTGAAAATGCCTGGTCGCCAGACGGGAAGTACATCTACGTGGTGTCCCAAGTGGGCTCGCGTCAGGTGTGGAAGTACGTTGAGGTCGCGACAAAGCGATTGATCTCTCCCGAGTACGTGGAAGGTCTTGGCGTCGCCATTGAGACGGTGCTTGACCGCAAGGGCGACTACTTCTTGGTGATGGTGTCCTCGCCTACGCGCCCTGCGAGCGTGTTCCTTGTGCACATTGACACAACGAGTGGTAAGCACATTGGATCTTCGATCTCGATTGAAGACCAGAAGGGGGCTACGGACTACATCAAGCGCTGGGAGGTGTACTCGATTCCTGCGTCTGTGTCGGACGTTCCAGCTACTGAGAAGAAGCTCCCTGAGACGCCTGCTGTGCTGACGAATCTGCTGATCCCGTCGGTGTCTAGCTCCAGTGACTACGAGGCAACAGTGATGCTGCCAAGCAGTTCCCCGCCTGCCGACGGCTACCCCGTCATTCTGGAGTTGCATGGAGGACCGCATGGAAACTCGCCAGTCATGTACCGTGGCATGTGTGACTTCTGGGCTGCCTTGGGTTTTGCCATCGTCACTGTGAACTACCGAGGCAGTACCGGGTTTGGAATCAAGGCATTGGAGTCGCTGATTGGGAAGGTGGGCACTCAAGACGTGTACGACTGTCACTACGCGCTGTGCTACCTTCTGGAGAAGAGCTCGAGGCTTGGCCTGTCGCTAGATAAGTCCCGTGTCCACTGTTCTGGTGGAAGTCACGGCGGGTTCCTCGTGACGCACCTCATCGCGCAGTTCCCTGGATTCTACAAGTCCATGGTGACGCGCAACCCCGTCACGAACATGTCGAGTGTGTTCTACACTTCAGACATCCAGGACTGGGGCCTTGCCTGTGCTGGTATCCAGCGCTTCGAGTCGATTCACACGTCGCAGAAGCTGCAGAACTCCAAGGACGAGCTCCCTCCTCTCACCCCTGAAGCGCGTTTGGCAATCCTCAGCAAGTTGTGGCAGCACTCGCCCGTGAGCAACGATCTTAGTAAGGTCACGACGCCGTCGCTGTTTGGACTGGGCGGGAAGGACAAGCGTGTGCCACCTAACCAAGGTTTGGAGTATCGGGCGACGATCGCGAGCTACGGAGTTCCAACACAGCTCCTGTGGTATCCCGAAGACTCGCACCCGTTGGGCTCCGTGGAGGCTTTTGGCGACTTCTCTGTCAACTGGGGGCTGTGGCTGCTCAAGTATAACCCCAAGTAATTTCCTGCCGGCGTGAATTGAGCATCGATGCGCGGTAGAAGGCTACGGTGAAGTCAACGTTGATGCATTAAAGGTAAACTTTCAGTCGAAATGTACGGTGACGTGCGATTCAGTGTCGATTTCAAAGTATCAGTTCGCTGTAGCCAACTTCTTGGCGACTCAACGTTACTTGTAGCATTACTCGGCGTCTGTCGGCTTCGAAGGGGGCGTCACGAGGTCCGTTGATCCCGAGAATTTCTGCATGTAGAAGTAACACAACATCAACCCAAGTTAATTCACAGCTTGTTCCCAGTGAGTCACCGGGCCAACGCACTTCCGCGAAATCGGCGAAGCCTCCAGCGAGCACTCGAACGTGCGTCTTGACTCCAGCAGCCTCAGCCCGCTCAATGAAGCGCAACGCGCACGTGGGGCCGCGCGTGTTGCTGTGGCCGCAGTGGAAGACGATGTTTTGCTTGCTGCCGAACTTGGCGACCAGCGCGTCCACGTCGGCGTCTTCTTTGAAAGTGGCCGAGGGCAGGTGCTCGGCGTCAACGATGTGGCCCAGCAGCTCGTAGTCCTCGTTGCGGACGTCAACAACAACCGGGTGCTCGGCGTCCGATCGCAGCGCGGCAGCCAAGTCCTCGGCCGAAATCCGCTCGACGGCCAGGAGTTCTTCAGGAGTCGGCATGGTGACGGGAGGGGAGTAGCTTGAGTGGTCCGGGGCTAATCTGGATATGACGGATAAGGCCCAAGCACCAGTCTTGACTCCTTAGTTGAAGTGTAGCGTTAAACGCCGCTGTAGGATGCGATCTCTGAACAGGAAGGCGGTCTGGCCCCATATGAGCACTGAACTGACCTCTCTGCCTGTACGCAAATACTGATGAAGGCCAATCGGGGCTGTAGCAGCCTCGTTCGTGTCAACACAAACAGCTCGGGCTGATCTTAGTGGTAATTGCCTCGTAAACGAACGCCTGTGGTGGACTGCCAGAGCGTCTGCGTGCCGTGTTGAAGACTCAGGTATCGTAAATCCCAATCCTACCTCACGCGTAGTAACGTACAACTTTATCCACCCGCTCGTACTTGCAAGATGACCGTGTTGTTTCTCTAAACTTTTCATCGCTTTTCGGTAGCATCGTTTCCTTCATCGTCCTGCGTGGCTGTCTACAGTATTATTCATGCCCCGATCGTGATAGGAAAGCACGAGAGGTCCTTGAGGTCTACGAGCACGATGGTCGATGTCTCCGAGAAGGAGGGTACCGTGATAAGTCGCACTTGCTGGTCCTTAGCACCTATTCAACCAAGACCAACGTTAGAAATACTCTCCAGGCCATGATTTAATAGAGCTTCACCGTACCTTTAACAAGACGCGTGCTGAAGCGTGGCTGGTTGCCAGAGAAATACACGTGTGGGCAGGTTTCGAGGATGAAAGGGTCCTCGTTGGCCATGGGGAAGCAAGCCAAAATGTCCGGAGCAGTCGGAGCCGCGTGGCGCCACTCAACACACCGCTCCAGATAATCCAGCGAGCGCTCCTGCTCAGCCTTCTCCTTGTCTTCGTCTGTTGTCAAATCAGCGTCGCCGTCCCCGTCGCCCTCACCCTTTGGCAGAGTGCACTGCAGCATACTGTGCAGCGGCTGCCCAGCGTCTCCAAAGAATTGAACTCCTCCAACCTGTGCCTCGTACGGGTTCGTAACGCATCGGAAGGACTTGAAGTGCGAGCTGCGCGGGAACAGGCACGGGTGGAAGCTCTGCTGCGGAAGCGTGTAGTTGCTCGGATCCGACGGGCCGGGCATCACATCGACACACATGGCCGCCGCCAGCGTCGACACCAGTTCGTCGGCATTCTTCAGTGGCTCCCCCTCCAGGGCCAGCTGCTCCGCCGTCTTGCGCTTGATCGTCGGCACCTGGACCTCTCCGTCTCCTGCGGCTTCCACGACGTTGCCCACCACGACGGTCCGAGCGATCTTCGAGACGAACTCCTTCTCCTTGTCATCTCCCAGGCGGCCAGCCAGATAGTCCACCAGCACGTGGTTCTTCAGAGGCTGGCTGTCCTTGTTGCGGCCAATACTCAGGCCCGACACCAGCGCCACATACTCGCTCTCCTGCCTCTCCGGCAGCGGGTGTTGCGGCGGGAAGGACGGCAGAAAGACCTCCTCCACGAAGAACTGTCCTCCTCCTCCGTCACGCGGCACGCGGCCACGCACGCCGAGCACCACGCCGGTCACGAGCCTGGCCACGTCGATGCCGCCCACGAGCTGCACGCGGCCGCTCTCGTCCTCGAGCAGCAGCTCGTCCTTGTCGGTGGCCAGCGACTTGTCGATCTTCTCGATGGGCGTGACGCCCGTCTCACTCGTCAGCGCGTCGAACAGGTCCGGCTTGGCCTCCAGCACCTTGAGCAGCGTGCCGATGAGCACGCATTCCCGGCCGTCGGCCTTGAGGTCGATGACCTTGGCCAGCACGGGCACGCGCCCGCCCGTGCGCTCCTCCACCTGGACGCTCACCACGTCGCGCAGCTGCTGCAGGCGGCTCACGTAGATGTGCGAGAACTGCTGCGCGTACGACTTTTGCTTGAGCACGAAGCGCTGGTAGGTGGGCGTGTACTCGACCGAGCGGCGCGGGGTCTGTGGGGACAGTTAGGCGTGGCCACAGGTAGCAACATGGAGAAGAAGACGTCAGCTATCTGGTGAGCCTATGGCCGCGAGAAGGCCGGCAGTAGGAGCCGCAGGACACGCGTGTCCAGCGAAGGATCGAGGCTGCGGACGCACCATTTCCGTTGGCGCCATTTTCGAGGATGGCCAGATTACTGGATTTTAACAAAACTTCATTAAACTTTACACAAAATGATTGTGAATTTCATAAATACTCGATCGATAAACTTTACTTTTGTTGCGATATACTTTTAGTTCTGCTGGAAATGTTTTTCATTTTTTACTTAGCTGCACGACTCTGAGTGCGCCTCCACGTCCTTCAGCTGCATCTGCTGGCGGCATTTCGAGCATCGCACCATCACAACTGTCGGTCGAGAGCTTCGAAGACTGACTTTGGGCGACGTGTTAGGAGATTCCGTTACTGGGCGAACGGTGTGGTGCACCACCGCTTGTAAGATGTGCCAGTCGACGCGAACGACGTCCACCAATCGTGCACTCCACGGGATCATAGGCTGGTTCTTCTTGGTCGAGTCGTAAAACCCCACCACTTCAGCTACTGTCGATAGTTCCTCTTCTTCTTCTTCTTCTTCTTCTTCTTCTTCTTCAAGTTCGTGGAACGGGACAGCATTGCAGCGCTGAGCAATTTCCTCTCTTAGCCACTCGAAAGTCGAGTTCTCAGTGAAGTAGACGCGTAGCCGAAGAAGGTTTGGCGTAACTGACTTGTCCGCTGTGACTGCATGCAGCTCAACGAAGCAGTACCGAGACCGCTCGATACTGCTTTTGATCACGGGGCGCAACAGCGGATACCGATCAATTTGGTGGGATGTCGGCGTCAATGCTGCTGAAAGCGCCTTCCACAGGTCCACAATGTTCTTGTCTTGAGTGTCGCTTGCTTTCCGAGGCGACAGAGCAAGACCGAGCTGGTGGATGTTATTGTGAAGCTTCATTTTCCCAACCACGTCCAGAGCGTTAGTCGGCATCAGCCGCGCGGCTTCCACCAGCAACGACCTCGCAGTGGTTATTCGTTGCGTGCTAAGGCGAAGCAAGTCTCCGCAGCACGCTAGAGACAACGCCAACTGAAGACGCAGCGAATGCTCACGCGAGATTTTGATGGCATGCTCCAATTGTGACAGCGCCAGCTTCGTCGATCCGACCGGGGTGGCCATCAGCGCACGCTGCAGGTTGATAAATCCGCTGGCTAACCACGTGAGCGCGTACAAATCCGGTTCATCCAGCACACGTGACAACTCCATAGCTGTGCCCAGCAAGAAGTGGCAGTACGGGTTGTCCAATTCAACCTCGCTGGACAACTGCAAGGCCAATTGAACTCGAGTCTCGATCGCTTTGCGAAGAGCTTCCCGTCGGAACTCAAAACTCAAAAATGGCTGGCCGGAGTTGGTGTACGCCGTTGACAGTCCCCCAGTGACCGCTGCTTCATGCTCCGTCTCGCCGTACAACGCAACGTCGAGATCCTCGGCGTCGATCTCGAGAGCAAGCATCACGGCCAAGCGAGACGCCGCTCGCTGGAACTCAAACACCATGCGTGGCGATACCTGTTCCCAAGAGGGTTCTGCTGGATCCTTTGGTGATACATCGCTGGGCTTCTCGCTCTGGTTGTCGGGCTTTGCCAAGTCAGTATAATCCAGGTCAAGCGTGATATGAGGAGCTGATGCCGCCATCAATGCGTCCAAGAACGCGCCCCGACCCAAATTATGCTCGAACTCGATCCACAGTTTGCTCCCGTCCTTCATGACCACCACCAAATCCTTCGTCCGAGCTGCCAGGCCATTGTTTTGTCCCGATGTACTCACTGTTCTGAACGTGAGCTGCACCTGCATGATATCGGAGTACTCGATCGCTGCCCACTGCTCGTAGTCGTCGTACAAATGCACGTGCGGACACTGGAATTCACTCGCCAGTCGCTGTTGACTGCTGCATTCCAGGGTGAGCTCGGCAGGGGACATGCAAGCACAGGCGCGGGTGCGTTGCTGTCTCCTCCGAAGCGCGAAGAGATGCGACTCCCCCAATGCAAGCAGCAGGTCCTTGTCGGTTCTGTACGGGGCCTTCTTGTTCCGCTTGAAGCAGCTCTTGCTGAACTCCTCATCCTCGGTCCATTCGTCTTGTTCGACGTAGACGCGCGCCAAAACGCCGTAGTGGCATGCGCTCGGGTTTGTCATTGATCAAACTAAAGCTTCGAGAAATGCTTTAAAGACACAACGCCAGAGAACGAAGGCAACACCCGCCAACCCAGCAACGATCATCCCGAAATAGGAGGTCATGCGATGTGTTGGTGGTGACAACGATTTTTCCACGCAGTATCTTTATGCTATCCTATAGACCATGAATGTAGAGAAGGGAGGAGACTTTTCTGGCTGCGATGTAGCGCGAAGACTGCAAGGATAGAATACTTTCACATTTCGATAGTATCCTATTCAGTCATTCTGTTTCCTCGTGACTTTATTTCAATCGCCCTCTCGTTCTTAGGTCGATACCAAGGACATGAGGGTGCTAGGATCACGGCCAATTCCCACTCGTCAAATTGCAGCGCAACAAGTAGCAGTCAGCCCCGCGTTTAAAAAGCCGATCCAATCAGCCCAAGATGGCATCACGCCAAGAGCCGAAAGCTCCGATGAAGGCGTCTGCCAAGATGGCTGCACCTAAGACGAAGCGTGGGGGAGCACCTGCTCGGGACCTTTTTTCGACTGGTAGCTTTGACCTGAGTGAGTTGAAGGTCGAGAAAGTCGTGAGGGCCCTAGAGCTCGACAGTGCCAACCACGACATGTTCATCTGTTACTACAACTTCTTCGCCGCTCACAACAGCGGGTTATACAAAGAGATCGAGGCAAAGCACAGCCTCAAGCGCGATGACATGGTTGAGTGGATTGCTGAAACTATGGGCTCCGAGGTTCTGTCATGCGTCAACTACAAGCCAAACAGCAAGAAGGAAGAAAAGGGGGAAATGCCCGACCCATTGGTCGTGGCCATCGCGCTGAGAGTCTACGATGAGGGTAATCTCTCTCTCATGTACCAACTTGGCGAGCTGACGGACTATGTCACGAACCGCCACCGCCCACACGCTCTGCGCTCGAAGAAACATCAGGAGAGACGTGACAACAGCGGCTTGCCTTATCTGGATGAGAAGCAGGTCGCGCACACACTCGGCCTCGGCTTCGTTCGAAAGTTGGTGCACTAGTTGCCCCCTGAAAAGCGAGTTGACGATCAACAGCTCAAGGAAATACTAGCAACATGCGCCATGTACTGGTTGGCACGAGCCAAAAGCTGCACAAGAGGGTCGACAATATCCTGAAGTCTCCAGTGAATCCAGTGAACCGTACGCTTGGACAGCAGAAGAACGCGGTCGCCTGAGGCAAATCGCCAAGCAAGTTCAGTCGGATGAGCTCCAGCAGTCCATGATCGACGTTGGGGGTGATCACCTCTACGATGTCATACGAACTCGACTAAAGCAGGCTGACCCCACCGTCTGGAAGGAGGAGAAGGACAAGGTTGGTTTGCGGCGCGAGTATATACTGAGACGGGATAGATATGCAGCTCAAGTCAAACCGAAGAAGCTCTCGGAGCGCAGGAAGGAGCTGCATCTGAAAGTAGATAATACGCCCGACCTACGGTTCAAGGAGAACAGGGAGCTGCGAGTAGCTGCTGACAGCAGGAATGGGAGCTCTCCACCGCCAGCTCCCGTAGTTGCCACGCCCCGAAGAGGCCGTGGCTCGAAGACTACACCAAAGCAGCCTGATAGTCGAGAAGCACCGAAGGACTCCGTCAGAAGCGAGAACAAGGCCAAGTCAAACACAAGCAGCTCTCAATTGAGCTCAACCCCAGCACGCCTCAAAGCTGATGGAACGCCGGACATGCGCTTCCGCTCCAACAAGACGCAGGCGGCCAATGCAGCCAGCTCTTCGACTACGAACCCTGATAGTAGTGAACGCGTGATCCTGACGGGCCCTCGCGGTGGGAAGTACTACATCGACGCCAAAGGTAAGAAGAGGTACATCTAGTAAACCAGCACAGACAATAGCCGCTCATCGTCTCCGTAAGGAGCTAGCGTGCATTTGGATAAAGCAAACCCATTGTACAGTATCCGCTTCGATAAGGATCACCTTTTTGTGCGTTGTGATCTCTGTCATGCCATGAAGTTCGTCGTCTGAGTCAATACAGTGTGATAGTCTCCGGCGGGTGAACCTTTGAATTTGCCCGTTCCGAATTTCGATTTGGGGATCAGCGTGAACATTGCCAAGAGCTTGGGTTCGCCAGGCACTGCTGGTTTCCGAACAGGATGGTTGTGGAGATCGGCCGACAAGATTTCTGAGCGGCGGCCACCATGACCGTGACAGCCGCGACGGCTCTATCCTGCCAAGCAACCAGCACACACGGGTGGGCACAAAAGAAACTCGAATCTATGCATTCCGACGCACGACGTGGAATCCATTCGAGTCAGATGTAAAGCCCCGTAATGGATATGGATGGCCCGAAACCTCGACGCAGGAGGGGCACACACGCCGGCTTTAACAGCCACTTCCAGCGAGAGGACTTGCATGGCTCCAGGCCTTTCGAAGTGCATTTAGTTGTGGCTTCATGAACCTCGTGCTTCATGGCCTCACGTCGCCACGAAAGAGTTGTGTACGAACGGCCGGCCACTTGCTCGCCGGTTGTGGCGCCGAAAGCTGGTGCTGCATCGTTCGGAGACCGCGCCTGGCCGACTGGTTGCTCGGCGATTGTGGGGTCCTCGAAAGCGTGTGGCGGGGTAGCGTTGTGCGATGTAGGCCAGCTGGAGGAGCATGGTCAGCAGCAACTTGGCATGCGGATAGGCTCCGGGAGGGCTGCGATAAGACGCTCAACAGGTGGCAACAGTCCACCGTAGCGTGCTCTCGCTTGTCAGAACGCCATTCGCCATTCAGTCGGAGAGTCGCGATGAAGGTCATCGCCGACGACGACGAGGCCTTCTCGGGCATTCGGCCGTCCTTGCATCGGCGCCACACTATGGGTGGTAACTCGTCGGTGGCCTCGGACTCGGCGCACGCTCCGATCGTATGGAGACCGGTGATGCCGATGGGGCGTCGGTCAACGCTGGTGTCGTCGCCATCGGAGGACGTTGGGGATATGCGAGCGACTATCGACGGCTCCATGAGGACGAAAAGGTCCATTAGCGACGTCACCAGCCACAGCCGCCGCTCCGGGGACAAGGCCAACTTCGCCCTGCACGACGTGGACGCCTTCAGTGTGGAGCGTGCCAAGGTGATTCGTCGTATCAGCGAGGAGCGCTACGCCCGATTCCTCAACTTCTTCAAGGGCAACGAACCGGAGCTGGCGAAGGAGATTCAGGCGAGGAGCGCCTTCTCGAGGGAGCAGTTGGACGCCTGGGTGAACTACATCGTGAGCCCCAAGGTGCTGCGCTGCATCGTTCGTAGTAAAGACACCCAGCAGGAACTCCTGGGCCTGCTGATGGTGTCTGCCGCGATCTCAAAGTATGGCGAGAGTGAATTGATGGCCAAGGACAGGAGGGGCGACCTGAGTGCCCAGCAGAATATAAAGCTTCACCCTTACGATGAGTACTCAAGTAGCAACCAGGAACCACCTGCACATGTTAACAACAAGGGTGCGGTCGCCATGGAATTCGTGATACGAGTCAACGCGCGGTTGCCGGAAGACAGGCGTGTTGGTGGCGTGGTGCTTAGAGAGATTTTGGCCTATGCCAGCACCACGCATCTCAGCAACGAGACGAACGAGCAAGGTGACGACAAGAGTCTCAACAGAGAGGAGGAGCGAACGAGGCAGATCGTCATGCGCGTTCAGTCGGAATGGTTCCAGGACGCCATGATCAAGGCAAACGGACGATATCTCTATGATGCCATCCGACAGATCCTCTGCAACGTGGACGAAGCGTTGTGGGATGCGTCCAAGGACAAACTTGAGCTGCAGCGCGCCCAGAAGAGCGATCGACTCGGGGCTGAGGTCCTGCAGGTCGAGCGGACATCTGCGTCTGAAGTTCAGATCCGACCCAGAATGCCTCCACCGCCGCCACCTAGCGGACTAAGACAAAGAATGCTTCCCCCGCCACGTCCAGATGAGCCGACGAGAGATGTCTCGATGATGAAAGAGGTTCCTCCTGTTCCGACGGCGATCAGCACCCCAGGCAAGGTCATGCGCTACACTCGATCCTCGTCGATGCCTGTCCAAGAGATCCAAGAACGTGAAAGTTCGCCAATTGTCGGAACAGTCAAAATGCGGCGAAAACTGCAACCGCTCGGAGCTGCCCCGCGCCCCCGCGCGCTTCCTCCCAGGCGTCCTCGGGGCAAAACCCACGACGTCATTGCCCACGTGTCAAGCACGTTCGTCATCAAGGCCCAAGAGCTCGAGTAAGCAGTATTTGTGTCATATGTGTCACCAATTTGCCTGAAATCATGGCGAACAACGAGTACAGTACCAATCCAGAACCTCAGGCTAGCTAAGACCTGGAGAACAACAGCTCAGAGAGAAGCAACACAGATTAATATAGTGCGCTTTTTGTGCTCGATTCATCCCGCCAACAATGTAGTTCTAAGGCAACTGCTGCGGCGCTGGTGCAGCCTTCGTAAAACAAACGCCACACAAATAATTTGAAGTCTCGCGAATTCATTTGAATGCTCTGCCTCAAAATCAATTCGGATTTCTTCTCGTACCTCACTACTCAATCGCCCTCTTCTCACACGTGAAAGATCTTCACTCAGTGCGCCTAACTCTTGGGCTACAGCTGATCTGGTGTGATCGGGTGCTTCAGTGGTATGATGGACTTCTTGTGGACGTCTCGAGGCAGCGCCTTCCTCATATCTACACCAACCGACAATAAAAACAATGAGAAAAGATACGAAGCAACTTCCTGGATGCTAGCAGGGCTATACCGAATGCGTCTTCCCCGTCGTCTGCGCTTGAGTAATACCCGAGCACACGTCTATAGACCGAGTAGCCGAACTTCTCGTACATCCCGATGGCCAGCGAGTTGGAGACGCGCACGAACAGGTCCACGAAGTAGCCGTCGTAGAGCTCCACCGACACGTTCTCCAGGTAGTCCATGAGCTTCTTGGCCAGTCCGAGCCGGCGGAACTCGGGGGCGACCGTCACCGCCGTCACATGTCCGTGCCAGTTGGTGCCTTGGCCCTCAGCCTTGCCCATAACTGAATCAGGCAGAGCACAGCCACGAAAGGTATCATTTAGAGGTCCATACTGGGTCAATCCGAGCCGGGAGAGGCACAAAAGAAGCAGCGTCAAGGGGAGTGACTCACTGTAGCCCATGATGGTGTTGTTGGGGTCCTCCTGCACCAGGAAGTAGTCGGGCCACTTGGCCAGGTACTGCAGGTAGAACGACATGTTGTACTGGTGGCCGACAAACGGGCAGAGCTCGGTCAATACTGGCGCTACGCGGGCGCGCGTGGCGTGACAGCAAAGCAGAAAGACTCACCGTCTCCGTCAGCACGTCCAGGTTGACGTTGTTGAAGCGGAACAGGTCGTCGCAGCAGAACTTGCGCGTGGACGTCATCCTTGGTCCTCGTCTTGACTGGATTGGCGTAAATGAGACCCCAATGTGTACCCGGGTTACCCTAGATACATACTGTATACTATACGGTTACTAGATAGTGTATAGTAACCGTGCGTAACCTCGGGGTACGTCGGATGGATACACGACATGCGGGACGTCGGCGTGGAAGTGCGCGAGTCCAACATCCCTGGGGCGGGCAAGGGGTTATTCGCTACGAGGCTTCACGCTGAAGGTTCTACCGTCTGCATCTACACGGGGGTAGTGCTGCCCAACCAGCAGGCCTGGAAACTACCGGACAAGTCCTACCTCATGAAGCTGGGCGACGGCAAGTACGTTGACGCACTCAACTGTCCCGAGGTGCTGGCCCGGTACATCAACGACTGCAGAGGACACCGCGGAGGCTTCAACGTGCGCTTCGATAAGCGGCCGCACGATGACAGAGCTGACGTCGTGGCTGTGAGAGATATCCAGCCGGGGGAGGAGCTCTACGTCGACTACGGCCGACTCTACTGGCTGGCCTACAACATGATGCACAAGGACAACCCCGTGCGGTAGAACAACACCAGCTTAGAATGAATACAATGGCGTTCAGTTGATGAGATTCAAGTTAGTATTCGCGCAGAGATGCAGAGATGGCGGCTGCCACGTCTTCTTCACTCGCGCTGCGGGGCTTGGTGGGCGTGCCGTCCTGGTGTCCCGTGCTGCTCATGCTGCTCGACAGCGACAGCTTGGCGCCCTACCCAGGCAAAAGCAAGCGTGAGGAGTAGTTGATGAGAGATAATCCAAAGAGCGAGCTTACCTGTCGAGCAAGCTCGTCGTCCGAGTCGTCCCTCTCGCTCGCAGCCGCTGCCTTCTCCTCTTCCTTCGCCTTGCGCATGGCGGCGATCTCGGCCACGGCGATCTCCAGGAAGATGCGCTCGCGGTTGAAGTCGTAGTCGAACACGTCCTGAGGTCGGATAAATATCGACAGTTTTTAGTGTGAATATGGTCCATTTCCCTCTCCCTCCTTCACGTACCCGTTGCAGCAGGTTCTCGTTGAGCGAGGGCATCACAGGCGCAGTCGTGAACGTCCTGTTGAGTGTTATCTTGGTGTGCTGCAGCGTCAAGCAGCGATATACGGTAAGTTCCGCCATTGGCGGCTAACTTTTTTTTCTCTGTTGACAAGTCGCACCAACCTTCAGGATGGCCGTTTGTCCGCTGGAGTGCACAGGTGACGACGCCATGTTGATGATGATACTTTAGGTGTCTTCCCCAGTTCGGAACTGCGTACGAAGCCGAGTCTTTCACTGCTGCGCAATATATAGACAAGGAAAACGTTAGTATGTTCATGCAGGCATGGCACTCGCAGCACAAGAACACCCACGGAGCTCGCTTCCTCCGTCGCACTTCTCTCGGCCGGAACTTGCAGGATCAGAGCGGAAGTCTGAACGTGTACCGGTATTTCATTACCGCTGATCTGCATGCCCCTTTGTGTTTCGTTTGATCGATATTCTCAGGTACTGTAGCATTTAATATTAACCTGAGGTTGGCATCGACTGCTTGACCTTTGACCTCGCGTACGCCGCAGCAAGAGCGTTTTCACGCCTTCTCTATCTAAACGCGAAGACGAGTTCTACGATCCTCCCGCCATGAGCGACGCTTGCAATACTCCGCTCTTTTGGTCAGCGCCGCTTGATGCCTTCCAGGTCGAGCTTGTCTGTGCCCTTGTCGCTCTTCCAGGGCCAGCCAGTGCCCACTCGTCCCTTGACGTCGTCCTTGCCGTCTTCACCGTCCGACGGTGAGTCCATCCACGTGTCCTTTGCCTCCACCGGAGCAGCAGCAGCGGGCGCTTGCTGCTTCGAAGCGGCCCAGTCGCCCTTCTTCCAGTCGCGCTTGCTCTCGGCGCTGCGCTGCTGCGCCACCGCCGTGTCCACCAGGTCGCTCACCATCTTGAGCTGGTCGCGCGCCTGCCGCAGCAGCAGACCCACGCGGCGCTCGTCCTCCTCGTTGCGGTAGGCATCGAAGCCCGCGCGCACCTGGCGCCGCACGTCCTGCCGCACATCGTCGGCCAGCGGCTTCGTGGTGCGCAGAAACTCGCGGTACTGGTTCAGCACCGCCGTGCGGTTCAGGAAGTACTGCAGCGACTTGACCTCAGCCCCCAGCGCTCGCCTCGTGACGCCCATGACTGCTGCAGACTGCACCTCCGGGTCAACGGCTTGCAAACTGAAAAAATGTGAAGTGGTTGTAAAAAGCCAGAACCGATGTACTTTATCCAAAATCAGCAAGTTGAAGTGAATCGCGGCAGGTTTTGCTATTATGTGGTGATCACGCGGACGCCAGCACTGGAGACTCGCTCAGCCGACAGAATGTCTGGCTGCGTGATGAACATCATGTTGCGCGGCACCTTCATCGACCGCGACAGCCACTCGATCATCGCAGGACCGAACTCACCGCGCACCGACACGAAGTCCACGCGGATCTTCGGGTACATGCTGTCGAACAGTGCCGCCATCTCGCGGAACGAGGTGAGCACCGGAGCGACCGCCTCCTCGTCCGAGAACACGTGCACGATGCGCAGCGTGTGGGTCTGCTCGTTACGACGCATGTAGATGATGGCCTTGTTGATAATCGTGAGGTCGGGCACCTTGCAGAAGAAGACGATGGGGGCGTCGCGGATGCTGACAATGGTGCGGGCGATAGTGCGGCCGCCGCGCGCACCGGTGTGCTCGATCTCGGACGAGCTGTCGGTAGCGAGGCCAACCGCAGCAGCCTTGCCGTAGCGTGAGGGGGCCATCTTCTTCATCATCACCAAAATGCAGCGCAGGATCGTAACACGCTCGAACATGACAAACATCACGAACATCACGACGATGAAGTAGATGGCGAAGTACATCAACACCGACGGGTCACCGAGCAGGTTGGCGAAGATGGCCACCACGACCAAGATGAAGCCCACAATCACCGCAGCCCACGGCGCGTGGATGTCGCGCGGGATCTCCGAGCGCTTGCCCTTCAGCAGCATGCACGCGCACGAGAACGTGGCCATCAGTCCGAGGAACGCGTACGTGTACACTCCGTTCACAGTACAGAATTCTGCCCGAATAAGGAACGGGTGTATAACTAATAGCCTCACATATTTAATATTATTTTTCAGTCGATGTGGCGATAGGGGGATGTGCAAGGTACTGCAAGGTACTGAGGTGAAAAATCCAGTGCCAATCATCCACCCTCGTTTGAAAAATGGCGCGCATTTAGCGATCTTACTAGACTTCAAACTACATGTATCGTAGTGGTAGACTTGCACTTTTTCTTTTGCACCTCGCCCCACAAGCCCACCTCCTCCCCCACTCCACCCATGAAGTCCACACCGTCCAAGCGTCTCCGCCTCAATTGGTCTGAGAAAGTGGGCATCCTCGACAAGGTGAAGGGCTAGATAATCCCTACGAGGTCGACCAGTTGACAGCGCTGTTGTGGTGCGAGGATGCCTGGTCCAAGGTTAGTGCTTCGACCATACGCCACTGTTGGAATCATTCCGGACTCGTAGGTAAAGCTGCTCTTCAGTTCATTTTGAAATTACTAAATCAGTACATTGGAAAAGTATAATCAACTTAACATCAATTTATATATTCTGCGTCTTTATATATATCAGGCGTTCCTTACTCGGGCAGATTGAGTCAGTGTTCAGGATCAGAACGAGGCTTGCTGAGAGGACAAAGTAGAGTCCGATGATGTTGTGGCTGGTACCGCGCAGCTTGTTCTTCTTGGCCAAGAAAGCAGGCAACACGCGGTCATTCGACAGACGCTCAACCAATCCAACAATTCCAACGTAGGAGGTAAGCACAGCACCGCTGAGTACGATGAAGGTGTCAACAGAAGCCTATGTCTCGAACCAGCTTCCCACTGCCACACGAGCGACCTTCGCCAGCAGTGCATCACTGCTAGCATAGATACCGTCGTGGTAGAACCGCAAGGATGCCAACGCCCAGCCCCAGATTGAAAAACGTGACGAGTGCCCACATGTTGCGCAGTGTCTTGCGGAACACACCCGGCTGCTGCTCCTCCACGTAGTTGGACGATGACTCAAAGCCCGTGATACCCAGCATGGACGCACTGAAGCCGAAGAAAATGGACGTGAACACGTTGCCGTCCAGCATGGAGCCCGCGAAGTCCACCTCGGGCAGCTCGGTCTTCATGTTGTCGCTGAAGATGTGTGTGTTCTGGACACCGTAGATGACGCACGAGACGAATAGGATCGAGAGCACGATGATGTGGTGGAGGAAAATAAACACAGCCACACGAGAACTCTCGGAGATACCGATGAAAGCCAACACGGCGAACGCCCCGAGCAGGACGATGATCGACGTGACGATCGGGATGTCGATCTGGGTGTTCAGATATTTGACACCCGACGTAGCAGACACCACACCCGTGGCCACGTACGACAAGATACTCAGGCAAGCAGCCACTGCAGCCGTGCGCTTGGACGTCGTATTGAGGAGTGCGTTGTAGGTACCACCGTTCATGGGGATGGCCGTGACCACCTCCTCGTAGATGAAGCGGAAGAAGAAGAGCACCGTCGACACCATGAGCAGAGGTATGGGCATGAGCTTTCCGCACTTGGACGTCACCGACGATGCCGAGTAAAGCACACTGGACAAGATGTCGTTTCCGCAGATGGCGGTGGCTGGGAGCTCGCCTGGGAGCTTCCGTGGTTGGTCCATTTCATCTTGAATTGCCGCCAACTCTGCATCAGGCACCCTCACGTGCTCGGACGAGCCCGAACCGGGGAACTGCCACGTCGGGCCTTTAGGCGCTCCTTCCACGATCTCGATCTCGATCTTGCGGCGACGCAGATTCACGGCCCGCGAGCTGGTCAGACCCTCCGAATAAATAACTGTATTGCAATTTTTACGGTATTGTTTCATGGCAATAACTTATTTTTACTCCTTTCTAAAACAATACAGTTATTTTATTACAAATGTTGTTGTAAAAGTATTTACAACAACATTTGTAATAAAATAACTGTATTGCAATAGAACCCCATGGGGTTCTATTGCAACCTCACATCGCTTCGATTGACTGGTGGTGGACGCGGTGTCCACGAGCTCTAGCTAGCGACCACACTGTTCCCGGGGGCTGCCACGGCTCGCGTTTTGCAGAGTACACTTCTAAACCTACCAAGAAGCCCAAGACCAACCACCACTACCAACTCTACGATGTCGCTCATCAAGTTCTCCAGCAAGAGCATCTGCACCTACTTCTTCAAGGTCGTTGTGGACGAGACCAGCCAGCCCACCGATTATTTCCGCTGTCAATGTGGCACCGTGCGCAAGCAGGCCCGGGGGACGGGCTACAGCAACCTACTCAACCATGTCCGCAAGGAGCACCCCGACTACGCCACCACCATGGCCGCAAGCGCTCACTCAGGAGCGCTGACGTCCTTCGTGGACTCCAAAAGCCAAACGGTGTACAACTGGCTAGACCTGATGGTCGAGTGCAACCTCCCCTTCTCGTTTCCTGAGAATGTGACGGTGCGCAAGTACATGGCGATCCCCTCCATTTGCACGGAGACATTCTTGAAGTACATGCGCCTCGTCTGCGGAGAGGTAGAGAAAGATGTGGCCGAAGCTCTTCCTGCCAAGTTTGGCATCGTCTTTGACGGGTGCACCTTCAAGTCGGAGCAGTACGTCGGCGTCTTCCCGCACGACAACCGAGCCGAGACTGTGCTGCTCGCCATGGCCCCTATTGTTGACGACGAGGTCGAAGACCATACGGCGGAGAGCCATGTCGCGTTTTTGTCGACCGTTCTCGGCTTTTTCAATCGCACGACTAACGACATCATCTACGTGGTCGGTGACAACTGCTCGACCAACGGCAAGGTGTCGACATTGCTTGGTGTTCCGCTAGTCGGATGCGCCAGTCATCGCCTTAATCTGGCGGTGACTGCGTTCATGGGAAAACATGAGAAGGAGCTGGAAAAACTCCAAATGTTGATGCGTAAGTTGCGCACACTGAATGCTGCTGCGAGGCTTCGGTAAGTTTTGCTTATGTTTTCGCTCTTTTCAGTATTTTATTTTCCTCTGTTTTTGGTATTTTATTTTCCGCTAAAATTTCTGTACTTTATTTTTGCAGGAAGTACACCAACCTTCGACCTGCCTTACGCCAGGAGACACGCTGGTCGTCAATCTTCAAGATGGTGTCTCGGTTCTTCGAGCTGAAAAAGTTTCTGGAGGCTGACGACGATCTGTCTGAGCTGCTGCCGACGCGTCGCGAGATGAAGAAGCTAGAGGCTCTACTGGAGCAGCTCAAAGATTTTGAGAGTGCGTCCAAGATGCTGCAGCACCAGAACGGCGTAACGCTCTTGGACGTTCGCGATATCTTCGACGAACTGATCACCATCTACCCTACGGTCTCTAACTACCTTGACGCAGACGCGGATATTGTCAAGAACCCCGAGTTCGAAGCCGCATGCGTCGCTGCATTGCGCACCGGGGCCGAAGACATCACTGCGAAGCAGCGCAAGCTGCTTGAGCCGTTTGCAGTTCGTATCGATGCCAGCCGTCGCAGACAGCGAAGATGGGCTTTGCGGACCGCGTGATGAAAAAGCGGAAGATCGAGCGCAAGCAGCAGGCGACATTCCCCGCCGTCAAGTTCGTCCCGCCAACCTCGAACTGCGTGGAGAGGTTCTTCAGTCGCGCTAAGCATACGCTCTCGCACCATCGCCACGGGATCCTGCCAGTGAACCTCGAGGCAGTTCTCGTTTTGAAGGAGAATAGGCGCTTTTGGGGCGCCAACACGGTAGTGAAGGTAGTTAACTCGACTTCGTAATAAACGGTTTGGAAAGCTGGTATTTTACCAGTATTGACCGCTGACAAACAATAACTCATTGTTAAGGATGCAAGCATTTGACGCAGTAATTATTTGTAGAGCCTACGTCCGTAAATTGGAGACGGTATTATCGGAGGGTCTGGAGCTGGTGCCGGAGCTGGGGATACGCGGCGACGCCACCTCCATGTAGACCGTGGTCGGAACATGAAGGATGCCCATTGAGCTGCCTTCTCCAGCACTTGAAACCGTTGCGACTGGGATTTAGACTTTCGACTGGAAGAGGACGACTTGGCTCGAACTCGACGAAATGCGGAATGAACGGACTGAAAGCGTGTTGAAGACGTGTGTGGCTCGATTAACCGGTGATTGATTAAAAACGTGATGGCATATGGATAAATATCGTGACGGTGCCGACACATTTTTTTTACTTGATTAAAGTATAGGCAGACTGACCGCAACGCACGTATATTGACCAATGACATCTAGATTTACCCAATATCGGCCAATGAGCTTGATTAGGTGTAGGGTAAAACGATGCCGACGCCGTGCCGACGTTTAATGTAGGCACGGGGGCGAAAATATGCAGGGCGTCAATACGAGCCACCAGTCTACTGCTCATCTCTCGAATATCTGCTCTCTTGCCGACAGAACATTCGGAACCAGTATGAGCCTCCAAGACCTCGCCCCCGTCAACTCCCAGCGCGCTCTACAAACCGCAATCAACGCCTTCGGGCGCTTCGTCGCGGCCCAAGGCGTCTCCACGGACTCATCGCTGCCTCTCTCGCAGATGATGAGAGTGGGGCTGTGTTTGTGAAGCTCATGGACCGCTTTGGCGTTCACCTCGCCTTCGTCGAAGGCCGAGGGGGGAAGCCGCTGGCCAAGACCTCGGTCATGAGCTACTACCGCCATGTCAAGAACTGGCTGCTCGACACCTACCCGACCCACCGAGCCACCATCGAGAAGAAACTACTCAAGATGGGACAGACGCTCGAGCGCCATTGTCTGAAGCGCATCGAAGGTGGAATGGTCAAGAAGGCGCCTGCCTGCACGAAGGAAGACCTACGAATTCTCATGGACGGACTGTACTATGATGCCGCCAGCCCCAAGGACTACCAAGATGCCGCGTTACTGGCGCTGATGTGGTACGCGTTTGGCCAAGCCTCGGACCTGGGGTTCGTGGTGAAGGGAAACCTGTCTGTGAGTGCGGATGGCGTTGTGTTCGTCCGGCTCATCCGCGTGAAGACTTCAGACGAGCAGGGCATCTCTCTCTTTCCCGACAAGAACAGCTTCATCACGTGCCCCCTGCATGCGATTGCGATGGCCCTGGTGATGCAGGACGCTCCGTGCGCACAGCTGCTGGATCATCCGCACCTTGCCGCAAGCAGCGACGAGAGTATGACAGTCCCTGTTGACGTGCCACTAGCTGAAGCTCTTGTTGCCTGCGAGAACGACGACACGCCAAGTGAGCCGCCTCAGAAAAAGCGTAAACTGCCTGAAGAAAACATGAAGATCCACGCCTACGTGAACCGCGTTGTCAAGACAGCGTCTGCCGCTCAAGCTAAAGCGGTGCCAACTGCAAACTTGACGTCTCACTCGTTTCGACGTGGTGGGGCTCAGCATGCAAACGGTGATCCACTGCTTAGTGCTCAGTGGATTTTCGATCGTGGTTCGTGGAACATGACGGCTACCAACAAGGCTTTCGCTTACGTGTTCAACACTACCAGTGAAGACCAGAAAGTAGCGCGTGTTCTCAGCGGGTGGGACTCGAGCAAGAAGCCACCGGTTCCAACCCTCTCCTGGTTCGACTCCGCCAGCCGGTAGCAGGCACTGAGCTTGGGTAATCTTCTTTTCCAGCCAAGCGTGTGCACCCAAGACCCCGAGAAGAAGCTCAACGCCCGCGTCGCTGAAGTTCTAACTGCCGCGCTGATCCAGCATTTTCCCGAGATACTCGAGTACTACCCGATGTGCCCGTACGCTACCCGGATGCGCGAATGCCTGATGGCGTTGGGTTTACCAAAAGCTCAAGTTCTCGCGTGGAGCTCTGAACTACAGGCGAAGGTGGCACAAAAGGATCTGGAGGAATCTCAAGACGACGCGGAGGCATTCACAAGGGAAGAGAAGCTGATCAATCACCAGAACTGCATCATCGGCGAGCTGAAAGCCATGAATCGAGCCTTGACCGAGCGGGTCACCCAACTGGAGAGTCAGCGCGACGTTGGTCAGGATGACTCCTCCACAAGTTTGCCTGCACCGGTGGTGGCACCACAATCGCATTGCGAGGATTCCGCTACTGTATCGAAGTCGTGTGGAAGCAAGGCTCTCCCGAAAGGCCCAGCGGCTATTTGGTTTGAGTGGTACGCAAAAACACCACGTATGTGGGACGTGTGTGCGGATCGGCAGAAAAAATCAGCGTACAAGCACACCGTGAACTACATGAAGCTCTTCTTACCAAACGGCTTCGAGCTGGACCCGTCGGCCCCTGACTACACCGACCAAGTTGTCCGTACCGGAATTGAGGCCGAAGCCGGGATGTACAGATTTTTCGAAGAGCACGGAGTCAAGAGCAAACGTGGATCAGCTGTACTCAAGCAACTGCGCAAGTTTTTCCGGGAAAGCAAGCTCAACTCTCTAGTAGACGCATACCGTGCTCGCGTTGCTGTCGCTGGCATAACGGGCCCAGCGCCCAAGGAAACGCAAGAGCTGTTTACACGGAAGTAGTTGAGTTATAGTTTCTAACGTGGGGCTATAATAAATGTTCTGTACCGCTACACATTACACTTCGATAAATGTATAGCGTACAGCATGTAGTGCGCGTTTGACTTTCGTACGCAACTGCTGGAACGCCACAGAGCTTCATAATATCGATCTACTCTTAAACAGCTCATGCATTTGACAACATCTTGCACTGCAGCCGAGGCGGTGTGCTACCACTCTGAATCTTTACTGTAGCCATTTTAATTGTAAAAAAATAAGACTGCTCCTGTCTTAAAGGTTATTTTATGATTACCCAGAGGTTACAGATTAAACAACGGTTTTGTGTAAAAGAAGGATTTTATTGTTGGTAGTTAATCGGCTCGACCGCGTAAACACAGCCCAGATCAGCAAAGAAGTGGCGTAATCCGTCTTCGGTACTTGGCTTGTAGACGAGCTCGTCCGAGTCGATGAAGTCGCCCACCGCCGCGCGAGCGATGCAGTGCCAGGTACCCTCTTCTTGGCCAAAGGGCCTACTGATGATCACAAGGTGCCTAAAACTAGACCTAGGAATCTTCTTGAACCACCTTTGCGAACTGCAGTTGAACGTGTTGGTACTGTTCAGGTACCGCAGCTGATAGCCCTTGGCGCGAAGCGCTTCATGCAGTGCTTGCATAGAATACGCCCCGTACTTCTCATCGCCGTGGGGGGTTGGCCCTTCTTCCTCGGGTGCAGCCGCGTTAAGACGACGCACGATTGGCACCAAATCCTCCACGGTTAAAAAACCCCGGGTTTGCACCGCATTGTTGATCGAGTACAATCCACAGAGAGAATATCTCTCGGATGTACCGCTCTGATTCTCACACATTGGACCGCCCCTAGTCCGTCTACCCACAATGGATTGCATCTCTGTCCGTGGAAGGTCTAGCATATCGCCGGACGTGAAGATAGACGCGCACCAAAAAAAGACTCCCCACTCTTACTTAGCACTGACGTGAAATCGCTAGCAAATCGCCGGTGGGGTGAGCACAAAAGCAAAAGTGAGAAGGACTGTGTCGCTGCATCGATGGCGACGAGCGCTAACCAACCGTGTAAATTTCAATGCTTTTAATACAGTACAGCCAGATGAACTCTCGAAAAATGAGAAATGTATTGCGTTTTTGTATGTTACGCAGCGCTAATGCTGCTGTTTTAATAACCAACATGCAAACTCTTAAGTTGGTAACAGCGGCAGAATTGCAGGTGTCAGGCTGTTACTGCCTGACACCTGCAATCCAGGATTTGCTCTGGCACTGCAGGAGCAGTGGCGCATTTGATTGCTAACCGCCTGGGCACCATGCCCGATGTGCATGATGTGCCTGCTTTTTTAGCCAATCCCAGCTTGTAGGCACTCTGTCGGCCGATGTCGGCACCGTCATGGTATGGCGAGAAAAATGTCGCCTCTCCTAGTCGTCATCGAGGCTGCGCCTCCGGCCGTGCCATTCCTCCCGATATTTTAGAGCATCTTCGGCTTTGATGTGAGCAGTTTAACGGATCATTTGCAGCATGGGCTAATGCCGTCCGGGTGTTCTTGCCACAGGATTGGACATTGCCGTCTTTACTTGCCCGAAATGTGTGTAAGTAAATTGATCCCAAAAACCCTAAATACGAGTGTACAAGTCCTTTGGTTAATGATTTTGCGACTTCGTACTCTTTTGGTTTCGACAGCATGGCAGCGCAGTGCAGTATTGTGTGTTCTGTTCCAAATTTCCATGGGCGGTTTGTTGGACCACCCGAGCCAAATCTCCGGCCAATCTCCGGGGCCACTAGGATTGGTTATAGACACCCGTTTAAGTACGAATTGGCCTTGACATGCGGGCACTTGGACCATATGGTTTGGGCCCGGGAGATTGGGCAAATGACTTGAGTGTTGTATTTGGCGATTGGAGCGGGGTCTCCAAACCGCCACGATTTGGAAATTTTGACCGGAATTCACAATATCGTCACAGCAAGGTTTGGAATTGCCTTCAATGATGAGGACATTTGCTTAACTTATCGGAGACGGCGTCCTAGTGAAGATCTTGGAGTGGAAGTTTCCAAGTTTTGACGATATTCGACAGCAATTGTCTGAATAGTGTAGAAGTGTTGGAACCCCAAATTACGCAACAAAAGGATATCGCACACACTTTCCTCACCACCTGGCCGTCAAAGCTGAAGAACGTGGCGGCGCGGCCGTTCGGACGAGCGCGGCAAGCTGGCAGTGCGGGCATGCTCGGCTCCTGGATGGGCGAGGACAAGAGATGTCCACGTCGCCCCGCCCTCCTCCATTACACTAACAGCCGCTCTGTATGCCGCGGAGAGCATACCCGCCCCACGGACACACCAGTAGACGACATGGGTTCGGCCAATCCCATTTGACACCGTTGCCGAAAAAGAGGCGTCTGGTTGCCGGAAAAGGGGCGTCCGCTGCCTCGTCACATGAGGAAAAATCCAGAGCCCCGCGCCACAGTGACCCAGCCGGGCCTGCGTCTGCGGCTCACCCAGCCATCGCTGCGAGCGAGCGAGCAACTGCCACTGTCCTGACCAGGACAGGCAGGCCTCGCGGTGCAACTCGACTTCGCACTGGATCCAGCGAGTTGTTCCAGCTCTGGCGAGAACGGATCCGGTGGATCGGCTAGCAACCGTCTCCAGAGAACGAGTCTGGTTGCTGCTGTTTGTTGTCTGGCCGGCAAGCCTGGCCGAGCTCGATGAAAAAATTGCTGGCGGATTTGCCTCCGCTGGCTGGCTGGAAGCTCTCGTGGAGATGCTGCGAGAGATGCATCTCAAGCTGAAGTTGTCTGTGACTTGTGCAGTGTTATGAAATGCGATACGAAACATGCTGGTGACTGTGAACTTGCAGCCTCTGCACTCCAGCGCTAAGCGTGATTCGGTTTTGTCAACACAGAGTGCACAGTTTGAATACGGCAAGCGCGGATGCTGCGTTGCCAATGCGGGTCATTCAAAAGCTCCGGACCAACCTTTGTTGACTCGAGCATTGATTACATGTTGTACAACAGCGTGATCGGCAGTCCTTTGAGCGCCACTCAATGAGCGGATGAAGCAACATCAGTGCGTAGACATACTGAATGCAATCATGCATGTACATTACCATGGTACTCCTAGCTTACTCAACTTATACATTGCAAAGTAATCCTCGCTATCGATGGTGCGCACGAGGATCATGCCGTAATGACGCGAACGCCGACGGAAGACACACACGCCGCCGACACCATGTCGGGCTGCGTGATGAACATCAAGTTGCGCGGCACTCCCATCTTCTTCGACAGCCACTCGATCGTCGCGGGTTTGAACTCGCCCTGCACAGACACGAAGTCGATGCGGATCTTCGGGTACATGCTGTCGAACAGCACCACCAAGTTGCGGAACGCCTTGAGCACGGGCGCGTCGGTCTCTTCGTCCGAGAACACGTGCACGATGCGTAGCGTGTGCGTCTGCTCATTGCGACGCACGTACATGATGACCTTGTTGATGATCGTCAGGTCCGGCCGCTTGCAGAAGAAGATGATCGGCGCACTGCGGATGCTCACGATGGCGCGGGCGATCGTGCGTCCTCCCCGCGCGCCCGTGTGCTCCACCTCGGGGGTATCGCGAGTGCGGAAGTAGTTGACGGCCGTGCCCTTCGCGTACTTGGACGGCGCCGTCTTCTTCATCAGCGCGAGAATGCAGCGCAAGATCATGACGCGCTCGAACATGACGAACATCACGAAGGCCACGGCGATGAAGTACAGCGCGAAGTACATCAGCACGGACGGATCGCCGAGCAGGTTCGCAAAGATCGCCACCACCACCATCACGAAGCCCAGCACCAGCACAGTCCACGGCGCAGTGACGTCGCGGGGGATCTCGGGTCTCTTGGCCTTCAATAGCATACCGGCACTCGCGAACAGCGCCATCAAGCCCAGGAACGCATACGTGTACACGCCGTTGATGATGGTGGTGTCTGCATTGAGCACCAACACGAGACTGGACGACAACAGAAAGTAGCACCCGATGATGTAGTGGTTCGTGCCACGCAACTTGTTCGTCTTGGCCAGGAAGCTTGGCAACACGCGGTCGGTCGATAGGCGGCGCACCAAGCCGCAAATGCCGACGTACGAGGTCAGCACGGAACCGGACAGCACGATGAAGGCGTCGACACTGACCCAGGTTCCGAACCAGCTTCCCAACGACACTTCTGCTGCCTTAGATAGCAGAGCGTCTGCGCTGGCGTAGATTCCGTCGTCACCGCCGAGTGGCAGCACCGCAAGGATGCCAATCGCAGTGGTCGTGTTGAAAATTGTTGTCGGCAATGCTGCATTTCGTAGAGTTTTACGGAAGACGCCGGGAGCCTGCTCCTCAACATAGTTCGAGGAGGACTCGAAACCCGTGATACCCAGCATGGCAGCGCCAAAACCGAAGAACACGGCAGTGAACGCGTTGCCGTCCAACATGGACCCAGCGAAGTCCACCTCCGGGAAGTCCGCCTTCATGTTGTCTCGAAAAATGTGCGGGTTCTTGATGCCGTACACCGCACACGACACCACCAGAACACTCAGCACGACGATGTGGTGTAAGAAGATGGCGAGGGCCACACGGGAGCTTGTAACAATGCCGAGCAGAGCGAGCAGTGCAAACACGAAGAGCACAGCCACTGTGCAGCACACGGTCGGAATGTTCACCTGAGTCCTGAGGTATTGGACGGCCGATATTGCTGCAATAACCCCCGTGGCCAGATAGGACAGGATACTCAAACAGGCAGCAATGGTAGCCGTGGACTTGGAGATGGCATTGAGTAGCACGCTGTACGTACCGCCATTCATTGGAATGGCGGTGATCACCTCGGCATACATGAGCTTGTATAATTGCACGACAATAGTTACCATGAGAAGCGGAACAGGAGTGAGTTTCCCCGCCTTGGCAGCAACGTTGGACACGGAGTAGAGCACACTCCCCAAGAAGTCGTTGCCAATGATGGCGCTGGCAGGCCACTCGGATAAGAGCGCACGGGGCTCGTTCAGCTGAACGCCATCAAGATCTGCATCGGGAACGCACAATCGTTGGGTGGAGCCTGAGCTGGGGAACTGCCAAGACGGACTTTTCGCTTCCTTTTCCACCACTTCAATCTCGATCACGCGGAGCCTCAGGCTTGCAGTCGACGACGCCAACGAGCGCGAACGATCTCCTGGGTGTCGGTTTGCAGCACTCATACTCATACCCGATTCCTGGGGGTGGTCGAATCAGTCTTGGTACGAAGAATCGGAAATGAAACGCAGATTGACCGGAACTTGCGTTGAAAACATCACCCAGAAGCTTGAAAATCCAGGGCAACAGTCACTACTGTAGCACTCAAAACCAAACCAGCATCGAGTGCACCGCTTACCAAAAAAATCTCTACCGTAAGTTATTGGTCAGTCAGATGTAGATAAAGAAGTCTACGACGTCCACCAAACCAAGAAAATCGACTACTAGCAGCGTTTGCCAACCACGTCATGAATGAAACTCAATACGTAGCTATTCATTACAAAGTTAACCCTACAGCAATCGAAAATTACGCACGCAAAACGATCACGAGTGTCTGAAACACGGTGGAGGGGGGGGTCATGCCGTAATGACGCGAACGCCGACGGAAGACACACACGCCGCCGACACCATGTCGGGCTGCGTGATGAACATCAAGTTGCGCGGCACTCCCATCTTCTTCGACAGCCACTCGATCGCCGCGGGTTTGAACTCGCCCTGCACAGACACGAAGTCGATGCGGATCTTCGGGTACATGCTGTCGAACAGCACCACCAAGTTGCGGAACGCCTTGAGCACGGGCGCGTCGGTCTCTTCGTCCGAGAACACGTGCACGATGCGTAGCGTGTGCGTCTGCTCATTGCGACGCACGTACATGATGACCTTGTTGATGATCGTCAGGTCCGGCCGCTTGCAGAAGAAGATGATCGGCGCACTGCGGATGCTCACGATGGCGCGGGCGATCGTGCGTCCTCCCCGCGCGCCCGTGTGCTCCACCTCGGGGGTATCGCGAGTGCGGAAGTAGTTGACGGCCGTGCCCTTCGCGTACTTGGACGGCGCCGTCTTCTTCATCAGCGCGAGAATGCAGCGCAAGATCATGACGCGCTCGAACATGACGAACATCACGAAGGCCACGGCGATGAAGTACAGCGCGAAGTACATCAGCACGGACGGATCGCCGAGCAGGTTCGCAAAGATCGCCACCACCACCATCACGAAGCCCAGCACCAGCACAGTCCACGGCGCAGTGACGTCGCGGGGGATCTCGGGTCTCTTGGCCTTCAATAGCATACCGGCACTCGCGAACAGCGCCATCAAGCCCAGGAACGCATACGTGTACACGCCGTTGATGATGGTGGTGTCTGCATTGAGCACCAACACGAGACTGGACGACAACAGAAAGTAGCACCCGATGATGTAGTGGTTCGTGCCACGCAACTTGTTCGTCTTGGCCAGGAAGCTTGGCAACACGCGGTCGGTCGATAGGCGGCGCACCAAGCCGCAAATGCCGACGTACGAGGTCAGCACGGAACCGGACAGCACGATGAAGGCGTCGACACTGACCCAGGTTCCGAACCAGCTTCCCAACGACACTTCTGCTGCCTTAGATAGCAGAGCGTCTGCGCTGGCGTAGATTCCGTCGTCACCGCCGAGTGGCAGCACCGCAAGGATGCCAATCGCAGTGGTCGTGTTGAAAATTGTTGTCGGCAATGCTGCATTTCGTAGAGTTTTACGGAAGACGCCGGGAGCCTGCTCCTCAACATAGTTCGAGGAGGACTCGAAACCCGTGATACCCAGCATGGCAGCGCCAAAACCGAAGAACACGGCAGTGAACGCGTTGCCGTCCAACATGGACCCAGCGAAGTCCACCTCCGGGAAGTCCGCCTTCATGTTGTCTCGAAAAATGTGCGGGTTCTTGATGCCGTACACCGCACACGACACCACCAGAACACTCAGCACGACGATGTGGTGTAAGAAGATGGCGAGGGCCACACGGGAGTTCTCAGCAATGCCCACAAATGCCAGCAGCGCAAAGGCGAACAGGAGCGCAATGGTGCAGACCACGATCGGGATGCCCACTTGGGTGTCCAGGTAGTGAACGCCCGACGTAGGAGACACCACACCGGTGGCCACGTACGGCAGAATACTCAGACAGGCAGCCACGGCAGCAGCGCGCTTGGACGTGGTGTTGAGCAGGGCGTTGTAGGTGCCGCCGTTCATGGGGATAGCGGTGACCACCTCTTCGTAGATGAACCGGAAGAAGTAGAGCACGGCCGCCACCATGAGCAGCGAGACGGGCATGAGCTTGCCGGACTTGGCGACCACCGATGAAGCTGCATACAGCACACTTCCCAGGATGTCGTTTGCCACTGATGGCGGTGGCGGGCCACTCCGACAGCAGCTTGCGTGGCTGGTCCAGTTCGTGTTGAATGTCCGCCAATTCCGCCTCGGGCACGTGCACGTGCTGAGAGGTGCCGGAGCGGGGGAACTGCCAGGTGGGGCCTCGCATCGGGCCGTCCTCCACTTCAATCTCGACTTTGCGGCGGCGATAGTTCACCGCGCTGCGCATGACCGGCACCGGCGACGCGACTTCGAGGTAGCTGTCCGATTCCATAGCAATGGTGTTGAGTACCGTAGGAACTTGACTTGACTTTATGTGGCGTAAAGCGACTTGAGCTCGACTCCGCAAAATGGGGAATAGCGGGACTGAAAAGCGTGTTGGAAGGTGGAATCCACTGCACCATGGGTGTCGGGTGCTGGGCTATAGTAATTGGAAGAGCCCACTACAGCTACAGGGGATCCCCCACTTCAGTACTATCGTCGCCAATCCCGGCGCAGCCCTCAGAGAAGCAGAGGCAAAAGATCACGCTGGGTCACCACTCCCTGAGGGAGTCCCTCCCCCCTTTGGCAGGCTAGGTGACATTCTTCTGGAGCAGCTCGTTTGCGCGGCCTGATCCTGACGAAAAGGAGCGTGTCGACCCTCCTTCCCATTAGCGGGGTAGGTACGAAGGGGGGGGGGGCAAACAAAAGTTCTCGGCTGGGCTCACCATCGGGCAGGCAACCGCTCCCATGGAAACTTTCCTCTTGGTTCCCAAGTAAACAGTTGTCCTCCGTTGTCGCTCCAAAGAAGAGGATTGCCGGTGATGCGGCTGTACACTCGGAGTTGAGTCGAAGGCTTCGACTCGAAGCGCAGGTTTGTGCACACCCACTGCACGTCCCGCATTGCACTTTGCACTCGCAGACGTGGCAGCGGATGCCTATCTCGCTTAGTCGAGCGCGGCATCTCCAGCCAGCCAGCCAGCCAGCGGAGGCAAATCCGCCAGCAATTTTTTCATCGAGCTCGGCCAGGCTTGCCGGCCAGACAACAAACAGCAGCAACCAGACTCGTTCTCTGGAGACGGTTGCTAGCCGATCCACCGGATCCGTTCTCGCCAGAGCTGGAACAACTCGCTGGATCCAGTGCGAAGTCGAGTTGCACCGCGAGGCCTGCCTGTCCTGGTCAGGACAGTGGCAGTTGCTCGCTCGCTCGCAGCGATGGCTGGGTGAGCCGCAGACGCAGGCCCGGCTGGGTCACTGTGGCGCGGGGCTCTGGATTTTTCCTCATGTGACGAGGCAGCGGACGCCCCTTTTCCGGCAACCAGACGCCTCTTTTTCGGCAACGGTGTCAAATGGGATTGGCCGAACCCATGTCGTCTACTGGTGTGTCCGTGGGGCGGGTATGCTCTCCGCGGCATACAGAGCGGCCGTTAGTGTAATGGAGGAGGGCGGGGCGACGTGGACATCTCTTGTCCTCGCCCATCCAGGAGCCGAGCATGCCCGCACTGCCAGCTTGCCGCGCTCGTCCGAACGGCCGCGCCGCCACGTTCTTCAGCTTTGACGGCCAGGTGGTGCGCGTGTACGGCCCGACATCAGTCAGTGCTCTCGTGAGTTGCTGTGGCGGCCAAAGACGGCTGAGCGGGGACGGATGTCATGAGCCGGAAACATGTGACTTGTGTTAAACGCCCGCCTCAAAAGAAACAAGTGCACCGCGGAGGGACGACCCGGCGTGATATAGGCGTTTTTAGTAGTATCCGGCGAGGCGACGTCCATTCACGTATCGCCTGTCCTTGCCACTTTATGGGCTCACCGCCGTTGACTTGGACATTGAAGTGGCCATACTGAGCTTCATATATCACGGAATTTAAGCGCGCTCACGCACGCACCCACCCACCCGCTTCAACGCAACGGACCCATTCCGCTTTTCACCGCGTCCGAGCGCCGTCGTCTCGTCCAGTTGAAAGTCCCGACCCCAAACGTCCAAGCGCAATGGTCTTTAGCGCTGGAGAAGGCGGAAGCGCCACCGCCAGCCTCCAGGTGTCGGCCACGGGCTACATGGAGGTGGCCTCGCCGCGCGTCCCCAGCTCCGGCACCGGCACCAGCTCGCGGGCCGTCAACCTGCGGCGCCGCAAGATCGAGATCGAGATCGTCGAGGGCGCCCCCAAGGGCCCGACGTGGCAGTTCCCCGGCTCGGGCTCTTCCGAGCACGTGCAGGTGCCGCAGGGCGAGCTGCTGGAGATTCAGAAGGAGCTGGAGCAGCCCCGCAAGCTGCTCGGGGAGCTGCCCGCCACCTCCATCAGTGGCAACGACATCCTGTCCAGCGTGCTGTACTCGGCCTCGTCCGTGGCCGCCAAGGCTGGCAAGCTCATGCCCATTCCTCTGCTCATGGTGTCCACGGTGCTCTTCTTCTTCCGCTTCATCTACGAGGAAGTGGTCACGGCCATCCCTATGAACGGCGGTACCTACAACGCCCTGTTGAACACGACCTCCAAGCGCACGGCGGCCGTGGCTGCCTGTCTCAGTATCTTGTCGTACGTGGCCACCGGAGTGGTGTCGGCCACGTCCGGTGTGCGATACCTGAACAACCAGGTCGACATCCCCATTGTGGGCTCGACGATCATCTTGCTTGGCGCATTTGCAGTTCTTGCTGTGATCGGCATCACGGAGAGCTCCCGCGTGGCTGTGGGCATCTTCCTGCACCACATCGTCGTGCTCTTCATCCTCTTCGTGTCGTGCGTGGTGTACGGCGTCCAGCACCCGCACGTCTTCAAGGACAACATGCACGCGGGCTACCCCGAGGTGGACTTTGCAGGCTCCATGCTGGACGGCAACGTGTTCACGGCCATTTTCTTCGGCTTCGGTGCGTCCATGCTGGGTATCACGGGCTTTGAGTCATCGTCCAACTACGTGGAGGAGCAGCAGCCGGGTGTGTTCCGCAAGACACTGCGCAACATGTGGGCGCTTGTCACCTTCTTCAACGTCGGCCTTGGCGCTGGTATTCTTGCGGTGCTGCCGCTGGAGGGCAAGGGCGGCATCTACGCAAGCTCCGACGACCTCCTCGCCATGGTCGGCCGGGAAGCGGTGGGAAGCTGGTTCGAGACGTGGATCTGCATCGACGCCTTCATCGTGCTGAGC
This sequence comes from Phytophthora sojae, assembly GCF_000149755.1. NCBI lineage: Eukaryota > Oomycota > Peronosporomycetes > Peronosporales > Peronosporaceae > Phytophthora > Phytophthora sojae. The sequence continues at coordinate 4,029,760 of NW_009258120.1, read as the reverse complement.
GGCGCCGTGCTGACCTCGTACGTTGGTATCTGTGGTCTGGTGCGCCGTCTGTCCACGGACCGTGTACTGCCTGCTTTCCTCGCCAAGACCAACAAGCTCCGCGGAACAAACCACTACATTATTGGCATCTACTTCGCGCTGTCTTCCAGTCTCGTTCTGATCCTGAACGCGGACGCTACGACGGTTAACGGAGTCTACACGTACGCGTTCCTCGGACTGATGGCCATGTTCTCGTGCGCGTGCATGCTACTGAAGGGCAAGCGCTCGGAGATCCCGCGCGACATCCACGCGCCGTGGGCTGCGGTGATTGTGGGCTTCATCTTGGTCGTGGTGGCCATCTTCGCCAACCTGCTCGGTGACCCGTCGGTGTTGATGTACTTCGCCATCTACTTCATCGTCGTGATGTTCGTGATGTTTGTCATGTTCGAGCGTGTTACGATCCTGCGCTGCATTTTGGTGATGATGAAGAAGATGGCCCCCTCACGCTACGGCAAGGCTGCTGCGGTTGGCCTCGCTACCGACAGCTCGTCCGAGATCGAGCACACCGGTGCGCGCGGCGGCCGCACTATCGCCCGCACCATTGTCAGCATCCGCGACGCCCCCATCGTCTTCTTCTGCAAGGTGCCCGACCTCACGATTATCAACAAGGCCATCATCTACGTGCGTCGTAACGAGCAGACCCACACGCTGCGCATCGTGCACGTGTTCTCGGACGAGGAGGCGGACGCTCCGGTGCTCGCCTCGTTCCGCGAGATGGCGGCGCTGTTCGACAGCATGTACCCGAAGATCCGCGTGGACTTCGTGTCGGTGCGCGGCGAGTTCGGTCCTGCGATGATCGAGTGGCTGTCTCGATCGATGAAGGTGCCGCGCAACATGATGTTCATCACGCAGCCAGACTTCCTCTCAGCCGAGCGTGTGTCGACCGTCGGTGTCCGCGTTATTACGGCATGATACAAGCAGTTGCAGCATTAATTGCTAGCGTGTGTAAATACAAGTATGAGTTCGCTATGAACTAGAGTTGGGGATCTTTGAATTATTCTGTTGTAAGTAAGCGCAGTGGCCGGATGCTGGCGTTGTTTGCTGGAACCCGCATGGATTCACCACATCGATAACTCAAAACAAAATTCACGGGCTCAGATGAGAGGGGTCTGCCCGAAGCGAGCCTTAGGAGACATTCACCGCACCCACGATTTTACTGTACGGGAGCGAGCCGCTCGTGATGATGCAACGCTAACAACCGTCTGATGCGCTTCTGTAAACAGCGCTGCAAGACTTGCGCTCCAAAAGCTCCATTCGAGGAGGGGTGACCTCCATGATCACTCGAGTGTGTCAGCTTTAGCGCAGGATGGGCGAGACATGAGTGCCCGCCTCAACTGTGACGTGCCACAAGCACAAAAACCTGAAAAAGTATCCTGCGTTCGAGAACAGCTTGAAGTGACTATGGGATCAGTAGTCAAGTGGCCCCATCAGCGACCCGGGGTCTTTTTCCCATTCGGCTCTCAGTTCTGCATTTGCCGTGTCAAGCACAAGCGCTTTAGGCGTCTTCAGTACACGGCTTCGTCCGTGGCCGCCAAGTCAGGCAAACTCATGCCGATCCCGTTGCTGCTGGTCTCCGCCGTGCTCTTCTTCTTCCGCTTCATCTACGAGGAAGTGGTCACGGCCATCCCTATGAACGGCGGTACCTACAACGCCCTGTTGAACACGACCTCCAAGCGCACGGCGGCCGTGGCTGCCTGTCTCAGTATCTTGTCGTACGTGGCCACCGGAGTGGTGTCGGCCACGTCCGGTGTGCGATACCTGAACAACCAGGTCGACATCCCCATTGTGGGCTCGACGATCATCTTGCTTGGCGCATTTGCAGTTCTTGCTGTGATCGGCATCACGGAGAGCTCCCGCGTGGCTGTGGGCATCTTCCTGCACCACATCGTCGTGCTCTTCATCCTCTTCGTGTCGTGCGTGGTGTACGGCGTCCAGCACCCGCACGTCTTCAAGGACAACATGCACGCGGGCTACCCCGAGGTGGACTTTGCAGGCTCCATGCTGGACGGCAACGTGTTCACGGCCATTTTCTTCGGCTTCGGTGCGTCCATGCTGGGTATCACGGGCTTTGAGTCATCGTCCAACTACGTGGAGGAGCAGCAGCCGGGTGTGTTCCGCAAGACACTGCGCAACATGTGGGCGCTTGTCACCTTCTTCAACGTCGGCCTTGGCGCTGGTATTCTTGCGGTGCTGCCGCTGGAGGGCAAGGGCGGCATCTACGCAAGCTCCGACGACCTCCTCGCCATGGTCGGCCGGGAAGCGGTGGGAAGCTGGTTCGAGACGTGGATCTGCATCGACGCCTTCATCGTGCTGAGCGGCGCCGTGCTGACCTCGTACGTTGGTATCTGTGGTCTGGTGCGCCGTCTGTCCACGGACCGTGTACTGCCTGCTTTCCTCGCCAAGACCAACAAGCTCCGCGGAACAAACCACTACATTATTGGCATCTACTTCGCGCTGTCTTCCAGTCTCGTTCTGATCCTGAACGCGGACGCTACGACGGTTAACGGAGTCTACACGTACGCGTTCCTCGGACTGATGGCCATGTTCTCGTGCGCGTGCATGCTACTGAAGGGCAAGCGCTCGGAGATCCCGCGCGACATCCACGCGCCGTGGGCTGCGGTGATTGTGGGCTTCATCTTGGTCGTGGTGGCCATCTTCGCCAACCTGCTCGGTGACCCGTCGGTGTTGATGTACTTCGCCATCTACTTCATCGTCGTGATGTTCGTGATGTTTGTCATGTTCGAGCGTGTTACGATCCTGCGCTGCATTTTGGTGATGATGAAGAAGATGGCCCCCTCACGCTACGGCAAGGCTGCTGCGGTTGGCCTCGCTACCGACAGCTCGTCCGAGATCGAGCACACCGGTGCGCGCGGCGGCCACACTATCGCCCGCACCATTGTCAGCATCCGCGACGCCCCCATCGTCTTCTTCTGCAAGGTGCCCGACCTCACGATTATCAACAAGGCCATCATCTACATGCGTCGTAACGAGCAGACCCACACACTGCGCATCGTGCACGTGTTCTCGGACGAGGAGGCGGACGCTCCGGTGCTCGCCTCGTTCCGCGAGATGGCGGCGCTGTTCGACAGCATGTACCCGAAGATCCGCGTGGACTTCGTGTCGGTGCGCGGCGAGTTCGGTCCTGCGATGATCGAGTGGCTGTCTCGATCGATGAAGGTGCCGTTCGGTCCTGCGATGATCGAGTGGCTGTCTCGATCGATGAAGGTGCCGCGCAACATGATGTTCATCACGCAGCCAGACTTCCTCTCAGCCGAGCGGGTGTCGACTGTGGGCGTTCGGGTCATCACCGCGTAGCTGGTCCCTAGGCATGTGATAAACAGAAACAAAGCGTGTAACGTAAAGAGACGAATGAACCAGAGCGAACGCATTTATTCCTAGATCCTCTTTACACAGCGGTAGTTTTTGCTTGCATCTTTATCTTCGATGTCACCGTATTATCCATACTACCCTGTGAACCAAAAACGGCGTCCCTAAGAGCATCTCCAGCGGTGGGTCTTATCCTAAGGCCCTGGTTTCTCCGTCGGTGTCTGGGGATATGGGGAAAACATCTTTCATCTCCGACCAGACTCCAACGTCATCGGCAAATGGTTCACCTCCGCCAGAACGGGATCTGACGGCCCCAACGGCTGCCTAGGACAGGCGATTCAAAACTTTCCGTCCCAATTGGGCACCAGCGTCCAACGGCGTCGACCAAAGCGTGGTTCTCTCTACCAGGGCGTCGCTTACTTAAAGTCGTTGTTGGCCCTGATCCCAGCGATCGTTTGCAAAGATCTCTCTTGTGTGGACTCGAATCCATTCTCTCTTTTTCCGTCTCCAAGCCAAGTCCTCCTCCAGCGCGCTTCACCTCGACAGGAATCGGTCATGACGGAGCCCAATCCTACTGGAGCGTTGTTGGCGCCGTCGCCCACGGCAGTCTACCGCGAAGCGTCTTCACCAAAACTCGCAGTCTGCTCGGTGAACAGCTCGCGAGCGCTGAACCTTCGTCGGCGCAAGATCGAGATCGAGGTAGTGGACAACGGCCCCAGAGGACCGGCTTGGCAGTTCCCGGGCTTCGGCACTTCGGAGCACGTCCAGGCCCCTCAAAATGAGCTGGCCGACATTCAAGTCGAGCTGAATCAACCACGCAAACTTCTGGGCGAGCTACCGGCGACTGCTATCTGTGGCAACGATATCCTGTCGAGTGTGCTGTACTCGGCGTCGTCTGTCGCTGCGAAATCGGGCAAGCTCATGCCGATTCCGCTGCTCATGGTGTCGGCTGTGCTGTTCTCGTTCCGGTTCATCTACGAAGAGGTGGTGACGGCCATCCCGCTGAACGGAGGCACCTACAACGCTTTACTCAACACAACCTCCAAGCGTACTGCCGCGGTGGCTGCCTGTCTGAGTATCTTGTCGTACGTGGCCACGGGCGTCGTGTCGGCCACCTCCGGTGTCCACTACCTGAACAACCAAGTGGAGATCCCGATTGTGAGCTGCACGATCGTCCTACTCGGCGCCTTCGCTCTTCTGTCAGCTATGGGCACGGCGGAGAGCTCTCGCGTGGCGGTTGTCATCTTCCTGCACCACATTCTGGTACTGTCGATCCTGTTCGTCTCGTGCATCGTGTACGGTGTCCAGCACACATACGTCTTCAAGGACAACATGAAAACCGAGCTGCCCGAGGTGGACTTTGCAGGCTCCATGCTGGACAGCAACGTGTTCACGTCCATTTTCTTCGGCTTCGGTGCGTCCATGCTGGGCATCACGGGCTTTGAATCATCGTCCAACTACGTGGAGGAGCAGCAGCCGGGTGTGTTTCGCAAGACACTGCGCAACATGTGGGCACTCGTCACGTTTTTCAACATCGGTTTGGCTGTCGGCATCCTAGCGGTGCTGCCTCTTGAAGGCGACGACGGCATTTACGCACACGGCGAGGCACTGCTGGCGAGAGTTGGCCACGTCGCTGTTGGAAGCTGGTTCGAAACGTGGGTATGTGTGGATGCCTTCGTTGTGCTCTGCGGTGCCGTGCTCACTTCGTACGTCGGCATTTGCGGTCTGGTTGAACGACTTTCGAACGACCGCGTGCTGCCCGCCTTCTTGGCCAAGAAGAACAAGCTCCGCGGCACCAGCCACTACATCATCGGCATCTACTTCTTCTTGTCGTCCAGCCTCGTTCTGATCCTGAACGCGGACGCTACGACGGTTAACGGAGTCTACACATACGCGTTCCTGGGTCTCATGGCGATGTTCTCATGCGCGTGCATGCTGCTGAAAGGTAAACGCTCGGAGATTCCTCGGGATATCCAAGCGTCGTGGGCCGTCGTCATCTTGGGCTTCTTGCTCGTTGTGGTCGGCATCTTCGCCAACCTACTTGGAGACCCGTCGGTGCTCATGTACTTTGCCATCTACTTCATCGCAGTGATGCTGGTGATGTTTGTCATGTTCGAACGAGTCACGATTCTCCGCGTTGTGCTAGCGGTCCTCAAAAGTGTGGCCCCATCGCGGTTCGGAAAGGAGGCGTTCATCGGAATGGCGGACGATGGCACCCCGGAGGTGGAGCACACGGGTGCTCGCGGTGGACGCACCATCGCCCGCACCATTGTCAGCATCCGTGAGACCCCCATCGTCTTCTTCTGCAAGGTGCCCGACCTCACGATCATCAACAAGGCCATCATCTACGTGCGTCGTAACGAGCAGACCCACACACTGCGCATCGTGCACGTGTTCTCGGACGAGGAGGCGGTCGCTCCGGTGCTCACCTCGTTCCGCGAGATGGCGGCACTGTTCGACAGCATGTACCCGAAGATCCGCGTGGACTTCGTGTCGGTGCGCGGCGAGTTCGGTCCTGCGATGATCGAGTGGCTGTCGCGGTCGATGAAGGTGCCGCGCAACATGATGTTCATCACGCAGCCAGACATTCTGTCGGCTGAGCGAGTCTCCGCTGCTGGCGTCCGCGTGATCACCGCATAATAGCAAAACCTGCTGCGATTCACTTCAACTTGTTCATTCTGGACAAAGTACACATAGTTTTGACGTTTTGCATTCCATTCACCATTTTTCAGTTTCAACAAAGTACAGGAATATCTCACGGATGAAGCTGGAGGCGCAAGCGCTCGCCGCTGAGCAACCTGCTGCCGCCAACTCGAGCCCCCACGACCCCCCAACCCGCTTTCTTCTCCATCTACAGAAGGTGCTGCTCCCTAGGCACTTAGTGTCAACAACTGCGGACGCGTTAGAACACTGCCAGCTAAAGCATGGTTTCTGATACTTTTTCCAGCAATTCCGACACCGCCGGCGCTATGAGCTCACATCGTGTCTTGCCGGACTGCTGGGCATTGCTCTGATGCTCGTGGAGTGTGAGATCGTTGAACGCGGCCAGGATCTCTCCGCACCTTCCGAGACATGGGTGCAAGTGCTTAAAAGTTGCGTCTTGGGGTCGACTGTTCTGCTGGACGTGCTGCTGGTGCTGAGATATCGCTGCGACGGCCAAGTGAACCAACTGCAGAGCTCAATCCCCTCGAGACGACACAAGTTTTCACTCTGGAGGCCTGTGTTGCTGGCGCTGGAGCTGGTTGTCTGCAGTTTCCATGTGCCACCGGGTGTTAGTGGAGAGTTTGAGATCGTGCAGCTGCATGGAGCTGCGAGTGCCGAGGACGACTCGGTCTGTGAGTCGCTGCAACAAGGCATTGATACTGTTAGGCGCGGTGATGGATGCTATTTGGTGTATCGGTACCCTGTGGAGGCGCTAGGCGTGTTCATGGCTGCGAGGCTGTACTTGCTGGCGAGATTCGTGCGCAGCTCGTCAGCCCTGCACTCGCCCTGGATCTCGCTTGTGGGATCGCTGAATGGAGTGGACGCCATGAAGCCGTTCTTCCACTTCAAGTCCATTTTCAAGCTTCATCCTTTGAATGTTTTGCTGCCACTCACAGTGCTGAACACGCTGCTGACTGCTGCCATTGTGCGCGTTCTGGAGCGGCCGGTTCAAGCTGCCTTCGACAGCTATTGGAAGTCGATCTGGTTCACCCTCGTGACGCTGGTAAGTGTTCACCTGGTTGTGTGTTTCCTCAGTGATATTTACCTCAGGCTAACCGTCTGTGTCTGTGCAGTCTGGAACTGGATTAGGTGATTATTTTCCGGTGACATGTCTCGGTCGGGCGTTCTCAGTAGCTGGCGGGATGTTCTGCGGTGTGTTGATCGTCGCGCTTAATCAATCTCTCTTCTTCAATTTTCTCGATCTTTCGCCGAGCGAGAAGAAGGTGAGGTACCTCATTGAGCTGGAGTGGTGGGAGAAGTCGACTCGCCAAAATGCAGCAAAACTGCTGCAAGCGGCATGGCGGGCAGGAAACTTGCGGCGGGGAGCCGAATTAGGCGACCAGCGTTACCTTTTCTCGATGATGCGGACCGCACGCAGGCTGCGAATGGAGAAACCGACCATTGAGCTGTCGATCGAGGACCAGATCGCCGAGATGGAGGCTGCTGTGCTGGCTGAAGCGGATCGCATAGAGGCCGAAAAGACGGAGGTCATCCAGCGCATCCAATCCAAGGCGATGCAGCTCTCGGCTCTAAAGGAGAAGCTGGAACAGGCGGGACGAGCAAGTTGACTGCGATAATTGACACATTTTTCGCTTTCGAGCCGCAGGATATGCCGAGAAGATCAGGTGAAGCTGAAGGTGCCGTTAATAGTTTTCTGAACTTTGTAGACGAGCAATTTCGTTCGAGGCGCTTCAAATTCAAATTCAATTTTGGCGCGCAAGGAGCCAGTGCCGCCGGAAACAATGCTCGCATCTCATTGGTCGATAAGACGCGAGGATTAATTTTTTCGGCCGACCTTAGCCGGCCCACTCCAGCCAAGCAGCCCAAGAAGAAGAGCAAGCCCGCGCTAAAGCCCCTCGTGACCGCCTCCTCGCGCGCTGCCTTCTCTCGCTGCGCTACCGGCTCGTCCCCGGCCCCCCACCAGGCTCCATGTCGACCGACTGGCTCTTCTCCGCGTCCGAGCTTCAGCTCACGCCGTCGCGCCGCGACGGCGTCTCGCTCGCGGCGGAGCTCGAGCGTCGGGGCGCCGCCTGCAAGCTGCTCGCGCGGCTGGCGGCGGCGCTGCGCGTGTCGCTGGCCACGCATCGTAGCGCCTGCGTGTTCCTGCACCGCTTCCTGATGCGGCGCTCGCTGGCGCAGTGCGACGAGCGCGTGGCCGCGGCGGCCTGCCTGCTGCTGGCGGCCAAGGCCGAGAACGACGAGACCCGGGGCGTGGACGTGGGTCGACTAGCCAAAGAGCTGACGAACGCGGGTCAAAGTGCTGCGTCATCAGAGGCCCAGGCCGTGCGCGACATTCTTCAGTTGGAGGGGGATGTGCTGCTGGCCCTCGGCTTCGAGCTGGAAGTGGACCACTCGTTCTGTTATATCGCGGCCGAGGTGGACAAGGTCGTGGCCCTGCCGGCCCTTGCGGCCCGCCGCAACGAGCTGCGCCTGAAGCTCAAGCAAGTGGCCTGGAGCTTCCTGAACGACAGCGCAATCACGTGGACGTGTCTCGCGGTGGACGCGCCGCTGGCCGCCAGGGCCGCGGTGTTCGCCGCCGGACTGTTCCAAGGCTGCGTGTCGGAGGACGTTCTGGCCCGCGATGGCCAGCCCTGGTGGACGGTGCTGCAGACGCCGCTGGACGTCTTGAAAGGTGCTGGAGTGCATCTTGTGTGCATGTGTTAGTTTAGTAGTGTACACTGTGAACTCATGGGGTCAGTTGTGTTGCTTTAGATGCTGCAAGACACGTGCTGTCCGCCTACATGACCCCCTTTGTGGACACCAGTGTGCTTCCGAGCGCTCTGGTCGAGTTGGTGAACGTCTTCCACTCGAAGACGGACGTGAACGAGCCCAGCGATATCTGCGTGCGTGAGCCTGAAGTGCTCATTGAGACGGAACCCACGCCGCTGGACGATGACTTCAACAAGCAGGTCGAGATCGACGCAGAGATCCTGTTCCAGAGCGTGGAGGGATCTCCGGCGTTTGTGGAGCAGACCACTGCGTGGATTGACGACTGCGTGGTGGTCGGCAAGGGAGAGCAGAGCCCGTCGAGTCCGTCCGACCCGTGCGCCGTGGAGAAGAGCCTCCCGCTCTACTCCCCGCAGAACCGCGCCATGGACCCATGCGCCGAAGGATCACTACTTCTGAAGCGCTCGATTACGTTAGCAGACAGCGGCCGCATCATCAAGAAGGCCAAGTTTGCACTATGAGGATCGCCTGAGCTTACGTCAGTCGTAGCCCTGGCGATGGAATGCAATTCCGCACCCAAGCATTTTAGAAAAGAAAACAGCAGTGAAGAACCAAGCGTGAAGCAGCATTCCGACCTGCATACGAAGCGAGTGCTTCTGTATATTGATCAACTACGTGGAACCAAACCAGTGAAGTACTACCTCTGTGCTGAAAATAATGCACCTTCAAAAAATATTTGCGCATAGCTCCGCCTCGTTTTTTTTCACCGATATAGGATTTGCAGAGGTTTAATGAAGTGCCCTACAAAAGAAAATGATCCAGGTCTGAAGTCTCAAATGCAGAGGGTAGTAGCGAGAGCTGGTGCTGGGGTATCAGCTGCGGTGGGGAGGGACGTTGTCCAGCACAACTAACCGGACGAGGTTGGGCAGCACGAAGCTGCTCTGCGTAGATCTGCTCTACAGAGAGCATTGCGATTGCTGAGTGAGCGCTGAAGAGGATCTCGGCATCACACATCAGAGTGGTGGGGAGTTGGCCAGCATTGATCAGCTTGTCCTTGTGCATGTGCGAGAGCCGGTAGTTGTTGCGCCTTCGTTGGTCATGATCTCCTTCATGACAAGTTGCAGCGTTAAGAATGTCTTGTTGAGAGTCTCTGCCGTAGTCTCTGCAAACGCGAGCTCAACGTCCTTGATGAGATCCTCCGTGGTCCGTGGGCTGGTGTGAGACTGGAGAGACTGTATGCTGCAGAAGTAGCCGAGATCAAGGCAATTGAGATCTGGGCTTTGGGCAGGTTGGTCCTTGAGTCGAATATTCCATCCGTCGGCGCGTCCAGCAGCCAGCACTTCAGCGTCCTCCTCAAGCACATGTGGCCTCGCGTTTTCTTGTTGAATGCGAATGAGAGTGGCCTTCTGATCTTGAGGCCACTTCGCCTTGATGGCAGGAATGACGTCGGTCACGAGCATGCGGCACGCCAAGGTACGGTTCATAGAGACTGGTTTCATCTCCTCGACACCTGCGGGGCGGTTGACACTCCAGCGTTGTGTAATGTAGGTTTCCACGACAGGCCAAAGCCCTATCTTGCTGTCCCAGTCGCCGCGTGGCCGCGCCACGGCGCACAGGAACATCACCTTCTTGATGTGACGCTTGCTTTGAACGTACTGCATGGGAGATTCTTCCAGGGGCGTGCCGTCCTTGCCCGTCAGCACGTACACACGCTGGCCGATCTTTTTGACGTAGAACCACTTCTCGTCAATGTGGACTACGTCGAACATTGGGTCGAAATAGTACTGCCCGTCTCCGTATAGCTTCACGTGGTTCACGGCGAACTTCAGGCGCGCCACGCTATGCGATGCCGTAAGCAGGGGCCGTGTGTGCCTCAGGGCCCGCCTCATGTAGCCCTCCTTGATCAACTGCTGGACAAGGTAGGAACTTGTATTCGTCGCCTGTTGGATCTTGCGGTGGTTCTCACGCTCGTTGACGGGCACGGCTGACACATGCTCGCAGAGGACTGCTCGGTCTAGCTTCTTTCTGCCACGCGCACTCTTTTTGGACTTGACAACTGCAGCGACGCGGTCGCCCATCGAACTAATCCCTCTCTCCCAAATGCGCGCGAAGACGAAACGACTTAAGTGAAAGTGTGCTGCAGTCTGGATAATTTCCCCAGGGCTCAGCACACCTCTGGTGCTGCGAAGGAGCAGCGTCTCCCGAAAGGCTTGCCGTTCTTCATCGGTTGCTTGCTTCATGTGCAGGAGAGTGCGTCTTGAGCGGGAGGCTGTAGATCTTCGAATGAGCACTAGAGGAAGTTGTGCGGTCCAGAAAAATGGGCGGGAGATTCGCAATTCAAACGATCGGATTTACAAGGGTATCGTTCTGAACAGGGTGCAATCTGATTGGCTAGGTGCGTTATTTTCCGCTCAGAGGTAGTAAAAACGAGAAAAAGAGTCTACCGTGAGTGAAAAACGTCGTCCGATTGCCATCAATTGTGATAAGTCTCTTTCCGAGGACAAAGTCTTGGGCTAACCTTCTCGTGAGTATCGGTAGATCGTCGTACGTACAGTGTAGATTGCTGGTGGAATTCATCAAGATCCTAGTAAATGTAAACCAACGCAAGTGTTATTCTATTCGCGACCTACAACAAGCACTCGAACCATTTTACTGGCATCTTCGCCTCATCTACGAGCGAATCGCCATGTCTGAAGGCTGCATCGGCATGGTTTAGCTGTGTCGCGTAGAACTTATCACGATACGTGTTGCCAAACTTCGATTCTGGGATCCCTGCGGCGCAGCTCTGGAACTCGACCATGCTGTCGTTTTGGTCCGACTTGTGGGGGACCGCGTTGCCCAGCACCCGGTATTGCAAATGCTCAATCGAATATATCCCAGCGTACCCTTTACTGCACATGAGGGCGGATACATTGGCCCGGTACGCTTCCCGGGTGACGGCGTATGCTTCATCAAGCTTTGGATTGCTGTACGTTTCGTTTTCGTACGCTAGAGACTGAATCCCGTCACCTGCGGGGCACAAGCCTGTGAGATCCACGAACGTCTCCATGAAGAAGTTTGAGTCGTCCTTGCAGGAATCCTGAAAATAGTCGGAGGACATACTTCCGGTCATCGGCGCTGCAGAGCTGACCCACGTAGAGCTTGACGCTAGCTTGCACTTCCCAGTTGCGATCGCGCCTGCCATCATAAGTCCCCCCATGGAGTGCGTCACGATAATCGTGTCGGAAATTGTTCTTCCGTGGCTGGTGTTGCTCACCACGAGCACTCGGTCGCACACCTCTTGCTGCTGGATAGCGTCCGTCCAAGAGTATTTTATCGTATCGAGAATCGCGAACTTCATTGACGAGCAGCAAGGAGCATGATCCGTTAAATCTCCCCAGTACCTTGGACGTTTGTTGATGTTCTTCGGCTCCGCTTTGCGAATCCCCAAACCGTGGACAAAGATGCACGGCCGTGGCTTTGACTTGCATGAGCACGAGTCATCGAGAGAGAAGTCGAACTCCGCCTTCAACTTTCGCTCTGAGTTAGTGGAAATCGCCTCACCAGTGAGCAATGATCTTGCTAGCGCTGACAACGAACTGGGCGATGCTACTGCCTTGCATCCACCTTCCGAGTCGGCATTGACTTCGGGTGCCACAATATCCACGCGGTTCGCCAAATACTCCACAGTGACGGCCATGTCGCTGCCGAATATTGCGAAGCCCGAGGAACCTAACGCGCATAACCCGAAGTTGATGTTACCAACCGAAAACTTGAACGCGTTGCCGCTGGAGCATTCAATCACACTGCCAGTGCTCGAAGATATCCCCGTCACTGGAGTTAAATCACCCAGAGCTGAAACGAATGAGTTAATTGATGGCACGGTAGATGAATCTCCACATGTCACCAACGGGCTGTCGACACCAGAAGAGCTGCGCGAACTGTACGCGACTCCATCTACGACGGTGTAGTTGTACACCGTCGAGCCCTCTGTGAATGAGGTGAACGCGTCGTAGAGTACAGTGTTGTTGTCGGCCATTTGAACGGGGTTGGCGAGCACGAAGAAGTCCGATTGTCCATGAACGTGCATTGACTTGCGCTTGATGATGAAGTGGAAGCGCAATGACGGCCACTCGGGCTGTTCCTAGAGAGTGTGGGGCTGCTGCTGAAACTTGGGCGAACCATTCTCGTGACTTGATGCGGCTAGCGTAGCGAGTGGAAGCAAAGCTGCAAAGGCAACTATAGAACCTCTAAGTACATGTACACCTTTTCGACTTCAAAACTGCAAATTGTAAGTTCAAAACAGCAAAAGGTAAGATCAAAACAACAATACTCTATAAATGTATATCACAAACTGAATGATATCTATCATCGTATACGATTATAGAGTACAATTTGCCTATTGGCTAGCTATGCTGCGTGCCAACCAATGAGCTGTGTATAAAAGTACGAAGCTGACCTGGTCTCTGCTCGTGCAGTTTTGAACTTACCTTTTGCTGTTTTGAACTTACAATTTGCAGTTTTGAAGTTGAAAAGGTGTAGTAACATGTTTTCTTGTGAGGTGCTCGCTTGACGTGGAAATTTTATAATGAGCTGGCTCACTCTAGGCGATACCAATGCATACGGGGCGACATGAGCAGTTGTTGCGATCGGTTGAACAGTTGTTGTGGTTGCTGTGTGCGAAATGTGGTCACCGTTAGTCGAGGTCAAGTGGCCGTCAGTGACGGCGTGACGGCCCATTGCGCAGCGTCGAGTCAAAAGCTGCACACTCGCCTGCAACCATTTCCCCAAGAAAATCTTCGGCTGTGCTGCGATTCCACGTTTTCCTGGATTGCTGTGCCACTGGCATGTAATAAGCTGCTCAGCTTTATCAACTGTGTCAGCGCTGAATTTCAATGCGTCAACCGGTCGCTGCCTGAACCTAAAGTTGTTGCTTTGTAGTGTCCACACTTCGGACACTTTCATATTTGCTTTATCAGCTGCTCTAGTCTATTATTTTGTGCGTGCTCTACTACAGCAGACACTCGAACCACTTGACTGGCATCTTGGACTTGTCCAGCAGCGCATCACCGGTCTTGAACGCGACGTCGTAGTGGTTGAGCTTGGACACGTAGAAGCGGTCGCGGTAGCTCTTGCCGAATTTGGACTTGGGGATGCCTCCAGCGCAGCTGTGGAACTCGACCATGCCGTCGTTTTTGCGCGATTTGTGCGAAATGACACCCCCCATGACCCAGAAGCCGAATTGGTACGACGAAATGATGCCCGAGAAGCTGTTGCTGCACATTACAGCGTACACATTGGCTCGGTACGCCTTCTTCGCAGCCTCGTACGCTTCATCCAGCTCCGGGGTGCTGTAGCTTTCGTGCTCGTACGTCAAAGACGTGATTCCTTCGTCTGCGGGGCAAAAGCCCGTGGTCTCCACAAACTTTTCCATTACCAGGTTGGTGTTGTCCTTGCAGGATTCCTGGAAGTAGTCGGCCGCCATACTCCCGGACATCGGTGAACCCGTGCTGACCCACGTCGTGCTTGAGTCGAGCATGCAAAGTCCATTGGCGATTGCTCCAGCCACCATCAGCCCACCCATTGAGTGCGAGACGATGATGGTGTCGGACACTGTGGAGCCCTCGCTCGTCTCGCTCACTGCGAGGATGTGGTCGCACACTTTTTGCTGCTGAGTCTCGTCCGTCCACGAGTTGTTCACCGTGTTGAGCATGGCGTACTTGACCGACGAGCAGCACGGGGTGTGGCCCGTCATGCTGCCCCAGTAGTCGTACGAGTCGAGGTTCTCCTCCTCTTCAGTAAGGACGCCAAGACCGTGGATGAAGATGCACGGACGAGGCGTCGACTTGCACGAGCACTGTTCTTCCAGCGAGATCTCAAAGGCCGCTTCCAGCTTCCTCGAGGTTTCAGGAGAGATCGCAGCCCCCGTCAGGAATGACTTGGCAATGGGAGACACGGTACTGGGCAAGGCGATCTCCTCGCAGTCGCTGTCCACGCCGTCGCTCAGCTTCGGCGCCTGAATATCCACGTGATGCTCCATGTACTCCACTGCGATGTCCATGTCGGCTCCGAACATCTTGAAACCTGCTGAGCCCGAATAGCAGACGCCGAAGTCGATGCCGTTCACTGAAGCCTTGAACGCATTGCCAGGGAGACACGGGATTACGGTGCCATTGCTGGTGGACACACTCGAGACGGTCTTGGCTTCACTCAGCGCCGACACGATCGCGTTCACCGGTGGCAGGATATCTGCGTCCATGCACTTGACCACCGCATTGCAGCCGTTCAGATAGCTGCCTGCAACGTAGGCGTCGCCACTCACGAGGGTGTAGTTGTAGACGATCTCGTGTTCCATGAACGCGGCAAAGGTGTCGTACAGCACCTCGATGCTGCCGTCTTTGAGCGACACCGTTGGGGTGGCCAGCAAGGAGAAATCCGACTGGCCGTGGACTTCCATGGCGTCGCGCTTGATAGCGAACCGGAAGTGGAGCGACGGCCAATTCGTTGTCGACTCATCCTGCTGGAAAGCTCGAACCGTGAACGGGAGGACGCTCAGAAGGACAACAGCGACTATCGAGCTCAGAAGAGGGGCCGACATGACTGCGTGTTCAGTAGAACGAGTTGTCGGTTCGGTGGGCGAAAAGAAACAGTGAGGCCGGCGGTGGTGTCAAGTTCTACGCGAATGGGATGCCCCCGCCCATCCAACCACAAGGTGGCCGGCCGATTTCGTGTTGCAAAACTGGCGCAGAGAGGCAAGTATTCGGTTTGCCACCGATCAGGTGTTATCTGGGGCTTTGCCTTGGAATCACGTCTTCAACCTGTGGCTTTGCTTGCATACTTTCCACCCAAATTCACTCAAAGAGGAGTGAATTTGCATGTTGCACTTGCACTGAAGGCCAGACAGACCTCGGCAAGGGCCACATTTGCCAGCGGTCTTGTGACAAAGACCTCCGGTTTCGCAGCAGGACGTGAGACTTGCAGGCTGAAATGGATAACAGGTCGGTCATTGCAATTCATCTGGTCTTGAGTTACGTCACACTTCGGTAGTTTTTGAGTTGGGGCTCCGAAGATTACTACAGCAAGCACTCGAGCCATTTTACGGGCATTTTTGCCTCATCGAACAGTGCATCGCCGCTCTGGAAAGCCACGTCGAAGTGGTTGAGTTTTGTCACGTAGAATCGGTCGCGATATCTGGTGCCGAACGTGGATTCCGGGATCCCTCCGGCGCAGCTCTGGAACTCGACCATGTCGTCGTTGTGTGGAGATCTATGAGGAACAACGCTCCCCAGCAGCCAGAACTGCCACTGGTAGTTGGAGATTAAGCCGGTGTGCTTGAAGCTGCACATTGCTGCGTCCACATACGTTCGATAGACTCGTTGTGCCGCCTTGTACGCCTGGTTTAGCTTCACCGAAGCGTTCTCCTCGTTCTCGTAAGCAAGAGACCTGATGGCTTTGCTAACTGGGCATCGTCCAGTGACATTGGCCAGCTTCTCGACGATCACGTTGGTCTCGCCCTTGCAGGAATCTTGGAGATAGTCCGAGCCCATGCTTCTTCTCATTGGGGCACCCGTGCTGATCCACGTTGAACTCGGAGCAATGCTGCACTTACCCGAAGCGATTGCGCCAGAAAGCATGAGAGCATCCATCGAGTGCGTGACGATGATGGTGTCCGAAATTGTTGTGTCCGAGCCACGGCAAGTGCGCGGTCGCACACTTTTTGCAGCTGAGTAGCCTCAGTCCACGAGTGATTCACAGTGTTTAGCACTGCGTATTTGATCGACGTACAGCACGGAGCGTGGTTCGTCATGTTGCCCCAGTACTTGGTCGGAAAGACGTCTTGGTTCTCTGGCATCTCGATCTTCACCCCTTGTCCGTGGATGAAAATGCACGGCCGTGGCGTCGATTTGCACGAACACAAAGACGCATCGTTCAACGAGAAGCCCAAAGCAGTTTTCAGGGATCTTGACTCCAGTTATACAGTCAAACCTGTTTATATGAGGCCCTGTTGGTGACCATCTCCTACAATGACTCACATAAAATGGACTCAGTTAAAACAATTATGTGGTGCACGTAAAGAAATCGTGCATAGTTCGCTGCCGCTCTGCCTTCACCGTAGTCTCTCGAACCAAAGCGGTCACGGTCTGTAAAGCTCTTCGTTCTCTGTCAGTCTGCTCTCCGCATTGCAGCAGAAATGCAGCCAGCTCCATGCAGTGTCTCAGAGCAATGGCAGGTTGAACTGCGGGTTCCTGTTTTTCCTCTTCCTCCTGCTCGTCCTGCGAAACTGCATCACTTCCTGCCGCTTCGTCCACGAGCACATCTGGCTCGTGCAGAGGAACGACTTCGTCCACTGCCAGATACTCACTAGCGCTAGCAGCGCCCTCCCACCTGGATAGCATCGCCGTTAACTCCTCCATCTCGTTGCTGGATACCTCCTCAATGTATTCCGTGTCAGCACGGATCCTTCCTAGCATCTTTCCTCCCAAAATGCGAGTCTTGACCCAGCAATTTGTAATTGTCGTTGGCGTCACACCCGCCCAAGCATCAATGGAAAATTGGACAGCTTCCAGTACGTTGAGCTTGCGTGTAATGTTAGCTTCAAGTGCATCCAAACACTACCGCACAAAATACTTTCGGTACCGAGCCTTGAACGACCGGATAATACCTGAATAAAAAAAACACCGCAATAGAGTTGGTTAGTTTAGGCTACACCACAATATAGATTAAATGTTTACCTGCATCCAGCGGCTGTACGGCGGATGTCATGTTAGAGGGGAGGAAGTGAACAGTCACATGAGTCAGGTTTCGTAGAATCTTGTGGCATGAAGCATTGTCGACTACAAGTAGGACCTTGCGGTTAGCGGCCGCCATTCTCATGTTGAAGAGGTGCAGCCATTCGTCAAAAATGACGGATGTCATCCAGGCGTTCTTGGAGGACTTGTACAATATAGGTTTACCTTTAATCGCCGCTCCCTTTTTAAAGCACCTCGGGTTCTTGGCCGTACCGATGCCTATTGGGTCGAGCTTGTCGGAGCCAGTCGCGTTGCAGCAGAAGGCCAAAGTCAAACGTTGCTTCTCCTTCTTCTTGCCCTTGCGAATAGTCGTAGCTAGCGTTCGATTAGGCGCTGAGCGATAGAAAAGCGCCTTTTCGTCGAAGTTGAACGCATTCTCGGGTGTAAACTGCGCCACCAACTCTTGTAGCTCTAGCCTCTCATCTCGCACTTCATCAGCTTCTACAGCGCCACCTTCGCCGTGTAGCGTATGGGAGCGGATCCCATTGCGCTTCTTAAAGCTTTGAAGCCAGCCGTTGCTTAGCCGGAGCTGCGTGGTATCGATGCCTAAGCGCTCCGCCAGCTCATGCGCCTTCAGCAGGAGCACGTCGTCCGCCATCGCCGTTTTAGCTTCGTTCTGAAAGAAAAATTCTCTCACTTCCCGCTCGAACTGAGGGAATTTCACTCGGCGCCGCTTGGTCGCACTCAGGTCGACGTGGCTGAAGTAGGAAGAAGGCAGGTTGCGCCGTCGGGCGAGTGTGGCACGGCTAACCCGGGCCTTGAAAGTTGCGTAGATCCACTCGGCGAGCATGGGGTTGTTCATGCCAGGATTCTGCTTGAGCTTTAGGTGCACTTGGAGCTTTTGTGCTAGCGTCAGACAGGTGCGAGGAGACATGGCGAGCGAAGAAGGCTTGCGGTAGGCGTTGAGTGTTGAGCAGTGGTGTGTGTGGCCGAAGTGTGAATCAAATAAACAGGTGAGACCTAATTTGGTCCCCAAAAATGTGACTCATATACCTTGTATGCATATAAACAGAGATCATACAAAAACTAAGTGAAACATTTGGTAGCGACAAAGCCTGCATCAAATAAACGGCATGGCTCAAATAGAGAGGATCATATAAACAGGTTTGACTGTATTAGAGACCTCCCCACTGACGTCACTGAGCTCGGTGATGCCACCTTCTCACATTTACTGGTCACGAATGAAGGCGCCACGATATCCACACGGCTGACCAGATACTCCACCTCGATATCTAGATCACTACCGTGCATCGTGAAGCCCAATGATCCCATCAAGCACAGGACGAAGTTAATACCGTTAACAAGAACCCTGTACAAGCTGCCGCTCGAACATTCAATGTTGACGCCGCCGCTTGACGAGACTGGAGTCGCTTCATTGAGCGCGGACACAATTGCGTTTACCGGTGGTACGACGTCGACGTCCAGGCACCGCACCGAGGGAGCTGCTGTCGTGTCGTTCCGAGACCCGCGTGAAATGTACGAGACGCCGTTCACAAGGCTGTAGTTGGTGACGGTCGAGGAATCTGTAAACGTTGCGAGAGTGCCGTAAAGTATTTGGGAGCCATCACCAATGGCAGCAGGGTTGGCCAGCGTGGTGAACTTCTGCTGCCCGCGAACTTGCATGGAGCTGCGCTTGACCTTGAAATGAAATCGCAGAGACGGCCAGTCCATCGTGGTTTCATTCTGTAGATTTTGCTGTTCGTACTGCAGTTTCTCCAACCCGCTGCGATTATTGAGCTTGAAAGTGAAAGCAAGACGGCGAAGCTGACGGTCAACTGCAGAAGTGGTGCCGGCATCATCCCCGCTTACCGCAGTCGAGGTCAGGCGAGCAAAATGAAAAATAATGAAGGTTGTGCGGCCGACTTTACTGGACTAGGATTGGAGTGATGTCGTCGTGACGCCCATCCGGAGGGAAACTCGGGGATGCAAGTGCAATTGAGCGCCTTTCGCCTCAAGTACAAGTACCGTGGTATTCGGAGCTTGGTTAGCCAACTCGGATGGTTTTTGCTGTTGGCAGGTTGTCCTCAACTTTGTCACTGCGTCTGATGGTATCTCTGTCGAGTCACTCATGCCAGTGGTCTGACGGTGAAAACTGTGTATGCACGAAGGTATATATTATAGTCTTCGTAAAGGGAAACAATTCCCTCTGTGAACTGCAGTGACAACTCTAATACTTTGCTTCGGAAAGTATAATAGCTGCGGCTAGAGCAGACACTGGAACCACTTCAACGGCATTTTTGCCTTATTCAAGAGCGAGTCTCCATTCCGAAACGCAGTGTCGGCATGATTCAGCTTTGTCACGTAGAATGCGTTTTTGTAGCTGTTTCCAAAGTGTGCGGGAGGAAAGCCGCCCGCGCAGCTGTGGAACTCCACCATGCCATCGTTCTTGAAAGACTTGTGAGGCACCACAGTGCCCAGGGTCCAATACCACCACTGCCGCTTGGATCGAAGCCCGGAGAATCCGTTGCTGCACATTAAGGCCGTCACCTCTCGTCGATAAACCTTTTGAGCTGCTGCGTACGCTGCATCAAGTTCCGGTGTGCTGTAATCGTCACCTTGGTACGCGAGAGAAATGATTCCATCGTCCGCGGGGCAGAACCCAGTTTTTGCAGCCAAATCTTCGACAATGAAGTTGGTCTCGTTCATGCAGGAGTCCTGGAAGTAGTTGGAGGCCATACTCCCTCGCATCGGCGCAGACAAACCCACCCACGATACGCTTTTGTCAAGACTGCACTTGCCTGTAGCGATCGCTCCAGCCACCAACAGTCCGCCCATGGAGTGCGTGATAATGATAGTGTCCGAGACCATGGTTCCCTGACTGGTTTTGCTTACTGCAAGAACCCGATCGCACACTTTTTGTTGCTGCTCATCGTCGGTCCACGAGTTGTTCACCGTGTTTAGCATAGCGTACTTGATCGACGAACAGCACGGCGCGTGGTCGGTCAAATTGCCCCAGTAATTTGTGGGGAAGACATCGAGATTTTCCGGTTCCTCTTTGGAAATGCCAAGTCCATGGACGAAGATACACGGCCGAGGTGTTGACTTGCACGAACACGAATCGTCATCGTTACCAAGTACGAAGTCAAAAGTGAGCGAAGCTGACTTCAACCTTCTGGCGTCCTGAGGAGACATCGACTCCCCAGTAAGCAGAGATCTCCCGATCGATGTCACGGAACTTGGCGATGCCACGCTGTCGCAGTTAGCTGGCACTCCTTTCGGGGCTGGAATGGTCTCTTGAGTTTTCACGTACTCCACCTCGATGTCCATGTCGTTGCCATACATCGTGAAACCTGTACGCCCCGTAAAACACACCCCGAAGTCGATCCCATCGACCGAAACTTTGAACGTGTCGCCACCTGAGCATTCGATTGCTCCACCTCTCTTCGACGTTATACTCGAAACAGGGACGGCCTCGACGAGGGCACCCACTATCGAGTTAATCGACAGCAGCGCCGTGTCTTCTTCGCATTCCACCGACGGGTTGGAGCTGCTGTCGTCCAAAGAGACTTGAGAGACGTACGACCTCCCGTCTACGAGCGTGTAGTCGTATAGTGTCGAGTCCTCCGTGAATGTAGCGAAGGTGTCGTACAGCACACGGCTGCCGGTATCGTGCTCGGACACGATGGGGTTGGCCACGACGGAGAAGTCGGAGTAGCCGTGGACCTGCATGGCGCTGCGTCTGATCGTAAAGCTGAAGCGAAGCGAGGGCCAAGTCTCCCCCGTCGCTACAGCTAGAGCGGTGGAGACGAACAGTACCGCGAAGACGGTGGCCAGGATGAAGAGAGGCTTCATCGTGTCGCTGCAAGCTGGACGCTGCCGCGCTCTTGGTCCGAGGAAGGAGAAATCAACAGTGCGATGTGTCTGCGACCGACCGCCATGTGAAAAGTAAACACTGCCACAAGTGCACACGGTCACATCCCATGATGCCCCGGGGCCTGCCTATCACACTGAAGCCTGTGTGTGGGGAATTTGCAAGCAGCTCTGCTTTCGTCATTAACCCTTGGGCGCGTTATGATGGCGTGCCTTGGCGTTGGTGACCGTCGGCTTACATGGAGTTCCGTGGCACACGTGATTTTAATCTTCTCGAGTGAAGACGCGAGTCGAGTCATTCAGAAAAAAAACTAATTTTTTGCCCACTTTTTCTTTCCACTTTCCGTTCACGTTTCGTACTTAGTAGGGAATTGGGTCCACGAAGGGTTTAGGGTTTAGGGAATGTCCACCAATCAAAGTCTACACTATCTCTCTGATTAAGTACGAGTGAAACGATTTCAAGCGTGAGTTGTGCTTGATCTAGACAGGCAACAGTTCTAATCGGCACTGATTAAAGCAACATTGAAATGTTGGCGTTGCGTAACATTGAGCGCAACAATGGTGCCTCTGCCTAACATTGCACAATGTTACGGTATCTCTCGTAGCAGAATATTTGGTTTACCAATATGACAATAGTGGACACGCTGTATCACTCGGGGCGTGCGCCAACAGCAGGCGCGTCATGGTGTACGCGCCGACACATGCAGCAGGAGAATGGGCTCTACGGGATCTACGCGCAGCTCTACCTGGGCGCCACGTGTTGTCTATTCCTAGTTGGCAGGACACTCGCGTTGGCTTTCGCCTGCGGACTTAGCGACGGCACTTCGGGGGGCGCCGCTGTGCGGCCTGCCCCACCCCCTCGTGCAGTCCTCGGCTCGGCCAGGCGCGGTGTCTAGGAAAAAAAATATCGGGTTGCAGCGCAGACCCGCCCCCGCCTGATCGGCGGGTGTTGACGATCGGTGAACGCGCTCAGCGAGGCTCGCGCTCGCGTTCGCTCGCCCTCCCCTTTTAACCTAACTGCGCTGTTGGCTAGAGGCGCATTAAAAGCGCTTAGCGACTGCTTGGGAGATAGCGCATTCGATTGCATGCAACACGCATCGCGCCTAACGCAACGCAACGCACTGGGAAGGCGTTTGCTCCCGCATACGTAGTACACACATGCATATAAGCACCGCAGTAGGACATGCACACATTAGAATAAGGTTGAGCGGTGCAC
The DNA here is from genome assembly GCF_000149755.1 of Phytophthora sojae. NCBI lineage: Eukaryota > Oomycota > Peronosporomycetes > Peronosporales > Peronosporaceae > Phytophthora > Phytophthora sojae. The sequence continues at coordinate 4,007,230 of NW_009258120.1, read as the reverse complement.
GCCGCTCCGGACGCGCCGCTGGAGAAGACGCTGGCAGTCGCCGCCATCATGGACGGCACACCCTCCGGTGCCTTGCTGTCCACGACCGTGCTGCTGCAGTAGGAGAGCGTGGTGCGCTCGAACCTCGGCCCTGACACTGACACCAGGGACTTGCTGGACTCGCCAACCGTGGCCTCCCTGGGCGAGCTTCTGGCCACCAATGGCTCGCTGCGCCCGACGACTGTGAGCGAGCTGCTGGCCACCAATGGCTCGCTGCTGGTCACCAGCGCCCGACGACCGTGGGCTAGCTGCTGATCTCGCTGGACTCGCCGACCGTGGCCTCCCTGGGCGAGCTGCTAGCCACCAAGATGCTGGTGGCTGCAGGAGACAAAGAGCGTGGTAAAGACGACTTACGTGGCCATTGTAGGCACGCTGGACACCGAGGGCGAGCTGCTGGAGACCGAGGACGTGCTGGACCCGAAGACCATGGCCCCGTGGACGAGCTGCCGAAGCCCAAGGGCGTGCAGGGCCCGACGACCGTGGCCGAGCTGCTGGACCCGAAGACCATGGCCCCCGTGGACGAGCTACCGAAGACCAAGGGCACGGTCAAGCTGCTGTACACCAAGCGCGTGAAGCGCGGGACGCCCGTGGTCGAGCTGTGGTACATCGAGGGCACAACCGTGCGTGTAGGTAAATATAGCAATTCCATTTCTAGAAATGTCCAGTGTTCATGTCGCTTTGCCATTGTTTTCAAAACGCAAAAAAAGTCGTATTTAGTTGAAGGTGCAATTAGCCAATAAGAAGCCTGAACTTGAAACGTGGACGCTACTGTACTGTAAACTACATGTACTGCATCTTCCTTCACTTGATCTTCTCGTCATATCCTTCACCTCGGAATAAAAAAAATATTGGTGAGTGTTGCTGTCAACTCGCTCGTCCCGCTCGCTCCAGCTCCTCTTTTAATTAAAGCCGAGAGCTGCATCGCCTTGGCCTGGATGCGCTGGATCTAGCGTTCTCCATTTACCTGTAGGTGATTTTAGTTCCCGCTTACTTCCCGGAAGTGAGGTAAATTTACAGGTAACTGAGTAAGTGTCGATTATCACACAATCAGGTAAACATTTACCAGCGTCACGATCCAATAATTGTCGAAGGCAGCTTGAACCGGCCGCTCCAGAACGCGCACAATGGCAGCAGTCAGCAGCGTGTTCAGCACTGTGAGTGGCAGCAAAACATTCAAAGGATGAAGCTTGAAAATGGACTTGAAGTGGAAGAACGGCTTCATAGCGTCCACTCCATTCAGCGATCCCACAAGCGAGATCCAGGGCGAGTGCAGGGCTGACGAGCTGCGCACGAATCTCGCCAGCAAGTACAGCCTCGCAGCCATGAACACGCCTAGCGCCTCCACAGGGTACCGATACACCAAATAGCATCCATCACCGCGCCTAACAGTATCAATGCCTTGTTGCAGCGACTCACAGACCGAGTCGTCCTCGGCACTCGCAGCTCCATGCAGCTGCACGATCTCAAACTCTCCACTAACACCCGGTGGCACATGGAAACTGCAGACAACCAGCTCCAGCGCCAGCAACACAGGCCTCCAGAGTGAAAACTTGTGTCGTCTCGAGGGGATTGAGCTCTGCAGTTGGTTCACTTGGCCGTCGCAGCGATATCTCAGCACCAGCAGCACGTCCAGCAGAACAGTCGACCCCAAGACGCAACTTTTAAGCACTTGCACCCATGTCTCGGAAGGTGCGGAGAGATCCTGGCCGCGTTCAACGATCTCACACTCCACGAGCATCAGAGCAATGCCCAGCAGTCCGGCAAGACACGATGTGAGCTCATAGCGCCGGCGGTGTCGGAATTGCTGGAAAAAGTATCAGAAACCATGCTTTAGCTGGCAGTGTTCTAACGCGTCCGCAGTTGTTGACACTAAGTGCCTAGGGAGCAGCACCTTCTGTAGATGGAGAAGAAAGCGGGTTGGGGGGTCGTGGGGGCTCGAGTTGGCGGCAGCAGGTTGCTCAGCGGCGAGCGCTTGCGCCTCCAGCTTCATCCGTGAGATATTCCTGTACTTTGTTGAAACTGAAAAATGGTGAATGGAATGCAAAACGTCAAAACTATGTGTACTTTGTCCAGAATGAACAAGTTGAAGTGAATCGCAGCAGGTTTTGCTATTATGCGGTGATCACGCGGACGCCAGCAGCGGAGACTCGCTCAGCCGACAGAATGTCTGGCTGCGTGATGAACATCATGTTGCGCGGCACCTTCATCGACCGCGATAGCCACTCGATCATCGCAGGACCGAACTCGCCGCGCACCGACACGAAGTCCACGCGGATCTTCGGGTACATGCTGTCGAACAGTGCCGCCATCTCGCGGAACGAGGTGAGCACCGGAGCGACCGCCTCCTCGTCCGAGAACACGTGCACGATGCGCAGTGTGTGGGTCTGCTCGTTACGACGCACGTAGATGATGGCCTTGTTGATGATCGTGAGGTCGGGCACCTTGCAGAAGAAGACGATGGGGGTCTCACGGATGCTGACAATGGTGCGGGCGATGGTGCGTCCACCGCGAGCACCCGTGTGCTCCACCTCCGGGGTGCCATCGTCCGCCATTCCGATGAACGCCTCCTTTCCGAACCGCGATGGGGCCACACTTTTGAGGACCGCTAGCACAACGCGGAGAATCGTGACTCGTTCGAACATGACAAACATCACCAGCATCACGGCGATGAAGTAGATGGCAAAGTACATGAGCACCGACGGGTCTCCAAGTAGGTTGGCGAAGATGCCGACCACAACGAGCAAGAAGCCCAAGCTGACGACGGCCCACGACGCTTGGATATCCCGAGGAATCTCCGAGCGTTTACCTTTCAGCAGCATGCACGCGCATGAGAACATCGCCATGAGACCCAGGAACGCGTATGTGTAGACTCCGTTAACCGTCGTAGCGTCCGCGTTCAGGATCAGAACGAGGCTGGACGACAAGAAGAAGTAGATGCCGATGATGTAGTGGCTGGTGCCGCGGAGCTTGTTCTTCTTGGCCAAGAAGGCGGGCAGCACGCGGTCGTTCGAAAGTCGTTCAACCAGACCGCAAATGCCGACGTACGAAGTGAGCACGGCACCGCAGAGCACAACGAAGGCATCCACACATACCCACGTTTCGAACCAGCTTCCAACAGCGACGTGGCCAACTCTCGCCAGCAGTGCCTCGCCGTGTGCGTAAATGCCGTCGTCGCCTTCAAGAGGCAGCACCGCTAGGATGCCGACAGCCAAACCGATGTTGAAAAACGTGACGAGTGCCCACATGTTGCGCAGTGTCTTGCGAAACACACCCGGCTGCTGCTCCTCCACGTAGTTGGACGATGATTCAAAGCCCGTGATGCCCAGCATGGACGCACCGAAGCCGAAGAAAATGGACGTGAACACGTTGCCGTCCAGCATGGAGCCTGCAAAGTCCACCTCGGGCAGCTCGGTTTTCATGTTGTCCTTGAAGACGTATGTGTGCTGGACACCGTACACGATGCACGAGACGAACAGGATCGACAGTACCAGAATGTGGTGCAGGAAGATGACAACCGCCACGCGAGAGCTCTCCGCCGTGCCCATAGCTGACAGAAGAGCGAAGGCGCCGAGTAGGACGATCGTGCAGCTCACAATCGGGATCTCCACTTGGTTGTTCAGGTAGTGGACACCGGAGGTGGCCGACACGACGCCCGTGGCCACGTACGACAAGATACTCAGACAGGCAGCCACCGCGGCAGTACGCTTGGAGGTTGTGTTGAGTAAAGCGTTGTAGGTGCCTCCGTTCAGCGGGATGGCCGTCACCACCTCTTCGTAGATGAACCGGAACGAGAACAGCACAGCCGACACCATGAGCAGCGGAATCGGCATGAGCTTGCCCGATTTCGCAGCGACAGACGACGCCGAGTACAGCACACTCGACAGGATATCGTTGCCACAGATAGCAGTCGCCGGTAGCTCGCCCAGAAGTTTGCGTGGTTGATTCAGCTCGACTTGAATGTCGGCCAGCTCATTTTGAGGGGCCTGGACGTGCTCCGAAGTGCCGAAGCCCGGGAACTGCCAAGCCGGTCCTCTGGGGCCGTTGTCCACTACCTCGATCTCGATCTTGCGCCGACGAAGGTTCAGCGCTCGCGAGCTGTCCACCGAGCAGACTGCGAGTTTTGGTGAAGACGCTTCGCGGTAGACTGCCGTGGGCGACGGCGCCAACAATGCTCCAGTAGGATTGGGCTCCGTCATGACCGATTCCTGTCGAGGTGAAGCGCGCTGGAGGAGGACTTGGCTTGGAGACGGAAAAAGAGAGAATGGATTCGAGTCCACACAAGAGAGATCTTTGCAAACGATCGCTGGGATCAGGGACAACAACGACTTTAAGTAAGCGACGCCCTGGTAGAGAGAACCACGCTTTGGTCGACGCCGTTGGACGCTGGTGCCCAATTGGGACGGAAAGTTTTGAATCGCCTGTCCTAGGCAGCCGTTGGGGCCGTCAGATCCCGTTCTGGCGGAGGTGAACCATTTGCCGATGACGTTGGAGTCTGGTCGGAGATGAAAGATGTTTTCCCCATATCCCCAGACCCAGACACCGACGGAGAAACCAGGGCCTTTGGATAAGACCCACCGCTGGAGATGCTCTTAGGGACGCCGTTTTTGGTTCACAGGGTAGTATGGATAATACGGTGACATCGAAGATAAAGATGCAAGCAAAAACTGCCGCTGTGTAAAGAGGATCTAGGAATAAATGCGTTCGCTCTGGTTCATTCGTCTCTTTACGTTACACGCTTTGTTTCTGTTTATCACATGCCTAGGGACCAGCTACGCGGTGATGACCCGAACGCCCACAGTCGACACCCGCTCGGCTGAGAGGAAGTCTGGCTGCGTGATGAACATCATGTTGCGCGGCACCTTCATCGATCGAGACAGCCACTCGATCATCGCAGGACCGAACGGCACCTTCATCGATCGAGACAGCCACTCGATCATCGCAGGACCGAACTCGCCGCGCACCGACACGAAGTCCACGCGGATCTTCGGGTACATGCTGTCGAACAGCGCCGCCATCTCGCGGAACGAGGCGAGCACCGGAGCGTCCGCCTCCTCGTCCGAGAACACGTGCACGATGCGCAGCGTGAGGGTCTGCTCGTTACGACGCACGTAGATGATGGCCTTGTTGATAATCGTGAGGTCGGGCACCTTGCAGAAGAAGACGATGGGGGCGTCGCGGATGCTGACAATGGTGCGGGCGATCGTGTGGCCGCCACGAGCACCCGTGTGCTCCTCTTGAGACGGTTGATGCGTCGCTAGACCGATTGCAGCCGCCTTACCATACCGTGACGGAGCCAACTTCCTCAAAATGACGAGGACGCAGTGAAGAATCGTCACGCGCTCGAACATGATGAAGATCACGAAGGCCACCACGACGAAGTACAGCGCGAAGTACATCAAGACGGACGGATCACCCAGAAGATTCGCAAAAATGGCGATCACAACCATCAATAAGCCGATCACCACCACAGCCCAAGGCGCGTGAATGTCCGCCGGAATCTCCGATCGCTTGCCCTTCAGCAGCATGCAAGCGCATGAGAAGAGTGCCATCATACCCAGGAATGCGTACGTGTAGACTCCGTTCACAGTGGTGGCGTCCGCGTTCAAAATGAGCACAAGACTGGACGAGAGCAGGAAGTAGATGCCGACGATGTAGTGGTTCGTGCCTCGCGCCTTGTTCGTCTTGGCCAGAAAGCTCGGCAACACGCGGTCGGTTGATAGACGACGCACGAGACCGCAGATGCCAACGTACGAAGTCAACACGGCACCGCATAGCACCACAAACGCGTCAACGCAGATCCACGACTCGAACCAACTTCCCAGCGCTTCACGACCAATCTTCGCCAGCAGAGCATCCGCGTTCTTGTAAATTCCATTCGATCCGCCAAGAGGCAGCACAGCGAGGATACTGGCACCTAAACCGACGTTGAACACCCCACATGTTGCGCAACGTCTTGCGGAAGACCCCTGGAGCTTGTTCCTCCACGTAATTCGACGACGACTCAAAGCCCGTGATCCCCAGCATGGACGCTCCAAAACCGAAGAAGATTGCGGTCAGCACGTTGCCGTCCAGCATGGAACCCGCGAAGTCCACCGCCGGGTACTCCGAGTGCATATTGTCGCGAAAAACGTGCGGGTGGTTGATGCCGTAGACCACACTCGACACGAACAGGATGCTCAGCACCACAATGTGGTGCAGGAAGATGGCTGTAGCCACCCGCGAGCTGTCCGAGATCCCCATTACCGCCAGCAACGCGAACGCGCCCAGCAGAATAATGGTCGAGCCAACGATCGGGGTTGTTGAGATAGCGCACGCTGTTGGTGGCGGAGACGACGCCCGTGGTAGGACAAGATCCCCAGGCATGCGGCGAAGGCGGCTGTCCGCTTGGAGGTCGTGTTGAGCAGGGCGTTGTAGGTACCACCGTTGGCGGTGACTACCTCCTCGTAGATGAAGCGGAAGAAGAGACCAGCAGCAGCGGAATTTGCCCGATTTCGCAGCGACGGACGACGCTGAGTACAGCACACTGAGCAGGATGTCGTTTCCGCAGATAGCAGTCGCGGGTAGCTAGCCGAGGAGTTCAGCTCTCTTGCGGAACACACCGGGCTGCTGCTCCTCGATGTAGTTGGGCGATGATTCAAAGCAGTAATCGTAGTTCAGGGAAAAAAAACTCGTTAATTTAGCGCTGTTGCTCTCGAAGTCATAGGTAGATTTTGCTCTCAAAGCATCATACTGACGGCAAACGCAGCTTTCTAGTCCGTGATGACGCGAACACCGAGTGCTGACACGCGATGGATGTTGTCGTTCGCAGGTTGACGCATGAACATCATGTTGGTCGGCACATCCATCGACTTGGACAGCCACTGCACCATGGCCGGGTCGAACGCTCCAGTCACAGCGATAAAGTCGATCTTGATCGACGGGTAAATGTGGTCGAATAGGTTCACGACGTCTTCAAACTCGCGCGGCACGGGGGCGTTCGGCTCGCACACGTGAACCAGCCTGAGGCAGTACGTGTGCTCGTTCTGCATCACGTAGCGCACAGCCTCGTTGATCTTGGGTAGATTGGCCACTTTGCAGAAGAAAACCACGGGCGTGTTCTTGATCGTCTCGATGATCTTGGCGATCTTGACGCTGCCCACGAACACCTGGCCGTGTGCTGACAGTTGCTGAATGGGATTCGCGTCCGTTTGTCCACCACGAAAGTGCAGCAACAGCTTCCGCGAGACGTAGAGCAGCCCCTTGAGCAGGCTCACGCGAGTCAGCATCATGAATACCACCAAGAAGAACACCGCGAAGTAGATGAAGAAGTACGACAGCGCCTTCACGTCCGAGAACGCGTTCGCGAGGATGCCCATGGAGATCATTCCCACGCAAAAGCACGTGTTGGCCCACGACGTGGTTCTCTTGCGCGGGATCTCTTCACGGCAGATTTTCAGCAGTAGACAAGCGATAGTGAACGACAGTAGGACGCACAGGAAAGCGAGTGCGAAGACGCCGGACAGCACCGTCACTTCGGCGTTCAGAATGAACACGAGACTGGAGGCCACGAGGAAGAACGTCAAGATGATGTAGTGATTCGTGCCGCGGCAAGAGTTCACCCTCAGCAGGAACGTGGGCAACACGCGGTCGATGGCCAACCGCTGGAACAATCCGTTGATCCCCACGTACGCGGTCAGCACCGCACCAGCGAGCACACCAAAGGCGTCGATGGCCACGAGGACTTCGAGCCACCGGCCTCCACTCAGTCGGCCCATGTACGACAGCAAAGTCGACTGGTTGGCGATGATTGTGTCGACTGGGACAATCGCCAGGGCCAGCAGCGAGTACGCCACGTTGAACGTGCTCGACAAGGCCCACATGTTGCGCAGCGTCTTGGGGAACATGCCCGCGGCCTGCTCTTCCACGTACTGCGAGGAGCTCTCGAAGCCCGTCACGCCCAGCATCGCCGTGCCGTAGCCCAAGAACAAGGCCGACGCAACATTGCTGGCGTCTGCAGCGCCGCCGAACATCGTCACGTCAGGCAGAGACGTGCTCATATTGTCCACGAAGACGGAGGGGTGCTGCACCACGTAGATGAAGCTGAAGATGGCCAGCAGTATCAGCGTGAACGTGTGGAAGACGAAGAAGATAAGCGCGACGAACGCGCTCTCGGCGATGCCCATGAGGCACAGCAGCGCGAAGACAGCTAGCAATCCAATGGTGCAGACCATGACCGGGATCTCGAACAGCGACTCGTTCACGTAGTTCATGGCCGACACGCCGTTGACCACGGCCGTCGACAGGTACGACAGCATGCTGAAGACGGCGCAGACGGCCGCCACCTTCTTGGGCGCCGAGTTGAGCATGGCCGTGTAAAAGCCGCCGTTCAGCGGGACGGCGCTCATGACCTCCTCCAAGACCCAGCGGAGACAGTAGACGACCGTCACGACGAACAGCTGCGTGACCGGCGCTAGCTTGCCGGCCTTGGCGATGGTCTGGCCAGCCGAGAAGAGCACGCTGGACAGGATGGCGTTGCCGCTGATGGACGTGGCCGTCCACTCGCCGAGCTTGTTTTTGGTCTCGTTGGCCTGCAGCTCCTGGCCGATGGCCGCGATCTCGTCCGCTCGGCCCTGCACGAACTGGGCCTCGCCACCGATGTTCGGGTGCATCCACGACGGCTCCTTGAAGCGCCGGTCCGTGACCTGGATCTGGATGAACCGCTGGCGCAGCTGGCTGGGCGTGTCAGCGCGGATGAAGTTCATCTCGCTCACCCAGCCAGGCTGGTGCACCGACAGCGAGGTGACGCCCGCATAGTCTCCGCTGGGGGACTCGGGGCCCAAAAGGTCCAGACGCAGGTCTCCGTTGCGGCGGGGCTCGGCCATGACTTGAGGCGAGGAAAGCGCAAAGTGGGCCGCGCTCGACGAGGAAGCCGAGTGACAGTTGAGTGCAGCCGAAAGCGACACCTGCTGAGTTGGGAGAGACGTGGTGTGTCTGAAAACGGTTGGCCTATTCAAGGCTGCACTAAGACAGAGAGCGGACGCTGCGCAAAGGGATGGCTATTGCGCATCGACTGCAATGACTCTCCAGCTGCTGGCCGCGCCAAGTTTGGCACGGGGAATCAGGAGCGGCAAGTTGACCGGAAGGATCTTATCCCAAACCGTTGCGCAGCGCAAAGCGCAACTTGCGCTCGATGGCCTTGCAGGTCTCCAGGCACAGCCTCGGAGACTTTTGCGTTCGTTCGCTGGCTGCGGCTCGCTTGCCGGTGTCTTTGTATAGACGGCAATTTTGCAGGCAGACTGAAGGGGGGGGATGGGATAGTCGCCCCCGCTCAGCCTGCTACACTGGAATGGCTGCGCCGCATGTGGCCCATGTACGCGCTGGCGCCAAACGCTTGTGGGTGATCCAGTGCCAGTCTGGTCACCTGGTGGGGCGTCAAGTGGTCGATGCCACTTGGATTCGCTGCATGCTGGCCAGTTGGCCGTCGTCTAATTGCTTCTCGTCCAACGAAGAATCTTCAGCTTCAGTACACTGAAGTTGAAGCATCACTCGTTATAGTTGGGCACCTTTGGGCAACTTCATTGCCCTCAAATTCTTACACGAATATTTGCGATACTGAATGCTTGCATTAGCGAGTGCAACTTCAACAGCAAGTAATACATGCATCATTCAGCTGAGTGCGTTCACGCTGCTTGTACTGCTAGCTAAGCTGGTGGATAAAACACGCTAAATTATTTAGAGGGCGGAGTTATCTTTTCCTTCGAGCTGAGCCAGCACGGCCGAGTTCAGCTCAGCTAACCCTTTCAAGCACTGGTTCCGAAGCCTCTTATTGTTAACGCGAAGGCCAAGTCAGACGTAAAACCTTGCATATATGGTATCCGCACTGTAAAGTTACTCGTGTTCTATCACAACCATTAAGCTACACAGATGAACAAATGATTCGCACCGCCTTCTTCGTGTGGGACGCGCTACTTCCAGCGGGACCATCACTGACGATATGGGCTGTGACTTGGGAAGCAAACAAGGCTAGGCACTCCATCCTACATCAAGATGTTTGAAATTAAAGCGACTTGACATTAACTTTACTACTTCGAAGTAATATACTTCGAAGTAAAACATAATGGGGAGCTCCTCTACAGACAACGACTTACAAAGCCGGCAGACACAAAAAGCCGGCAGACGACGTCAAGCAAAGCTTAACATGAGCAAACCAGCCAATCCGATTCAATCAAATGACTTCATCTTTGTATACCATCTGGTTTTGTGTACTTTATATGATTTTTTGTGTACTTTATGCAACACACCGTGTGTTTTTTATGACAGTTTTACAGATTTGACGGGAGGGAATTTATCGTTGTTTTTATATAGGAGGATGGCATTAATTACATAGTCCGCATTGGGATCATCGACCCCCTTGTCAGAGCTGATGTACTACATCGAACCCAATTTGTCGCGGTTGCTTGCCGCACAGTCATTTCGAAAACTAAAGTTCACACCACCGGCCTACCTCCCAATATTATTCAGGCCCTTCAGCCACCTCAAACTTACAGACGCATGGTAAACACTTTTTACGCGTCTCATGCTGCGGCAGCCGACTAATAGTAGAGACTTGTTTCCATCTTGCTTACAACCTTTGCTACTCCACCGACTTATTCTGTGACGATGCGCACGCCCAATGCCGAAACCTGGTGGGTCTTCCTGCTAGAAGGTTGGCCCATGAGCATCATGTTGGTGGGGATTGCCATCGACTTGGACAGCCACTGCACCATCGCCGGGTCAAAAGCCCCCGTCACGGCGATAAAGTCGATCTTGGTCGACGGGTAGATGTGGTCGAACAGGTTCACCACGTCCTCGAACTCACGTGGAACGGGGGCGTTCGGCTCGCACACGTGCACCAGCCTGAGGCAGTACGTGTGCTCGTTCTGCACCACGTAACGCACAGCCTCGTTAACCTTGGGCAGATTGGCCACTTTGCAGAAAAATACGACGGGTGTGTTCTTGATCGTCTCGATGGTCTTAGCGATCATCACGCTGCCAACAAAGGCCTGACCCCGTGTCGAACATTGTTCAACGGAGAGGTTGTCGCCTCGGAAATGCAGAATAAGCTTGCGCGACACAAACAGCATCGCCTTCAGCACATTCACACGCGCCAGCATGAGGAATACCACCAGGAAAAATACTGCGAAGTAAATGAAGAAATACGACAACGCCTTAAGATCCGAGAACGCGTTCGCGAGGATCCCCAAAGCCACCGCGCAAAAGCAAAAGCCTGTGTTGGTCCACGACGTGACTTTTTCCCGTGGAATTTGCTCTCGACACGCCTTGAGCAGCAGACACGCGACGATGAAGCACATTAACACGCAGAGGAATGCGAGCGCGAAGACGCCAGACAGCACCGTAACTTCAGCATCGAGAATGAAGACGAGACTCGACGCCACGATAAAGAACACGAGAATAATAAAGTGGTTCGTGCCACGACATGAGTTAACCTTGAGCAGGAAGCTGGGCAGCACACGGTCAATGGCCAGGCGCTGAAATAACCCATTGATACCCACGTACGCCGTCAGGACTGCGCCAGCGAGCACACCAAACGCGTCGACAGCCACGAGGATTTCCAACCAGCGACCACCAGTAAGTCGACCCATGTACGACAACAGCGTCGACTGATTCGCGATGATCGTATCCAGAGGTACAACCGCCAGCGCTAAAAACGAGTAGGCCACGTTGAACGTGCTCGAGAGAGCCCACATGTTGCGCAGAGTTTTTGGAAACATGCCCGCCGCTTGTTCTTCCACGTATTGCGCCGAAGTCTCGAAGCCCGTCACGCTGAGCATTGCCGTACCATAGCCTAAAAACAAAGCGGAGAAGACATTGGTGCCTTCTAATGCCGAGCCAAACATCGTCACTGCAGGGAGAGATGTGTGCATATTGCCCACAAATATCGACGGGTGCTGTACTACATAGACGACGCTGAACACGCTTAGTAAGACGAGCGTGAACATGTGAAAGGAGAAGAGAAGCAGTGCAACGAAAGCGCTCTCCGCGATTCCCATCACACAAAGCAGAGCGAAGGCCGCCAGCAGTCCAATGGAACATATCATCACTGGCATCTCCACCAGCGACTCGTTCACGTAATTCATCGCGGACACACCGTTCACCACTCCAGTTGCCAGATACGATAAGATGCTGAACACGGCGCAAACTGCCGCAACCTTCTTCGGGGATGAGTTGAGCATGGCAGTGTAAAATCCTCCGTTCAGCGGCACAGCACTCATCACTTCCTCAAAGACCCAGCGCAGGCAATATATCACAATTGTCACGAGCAGTTGGGCGACTGGGGCGAGTTTCCCAGCTTTGGCGATGGTTTGCCCCGTAGAAAACAGAACGCTGGACATGATGTCGTTTCCGCCGATAGAGGTGGCCGTCCACTCTCCGAGCTTGTTTCCCGACTCGCGAGCTTCAAGTTCGTCGTGAACAGCAGCAATTTCTTCTACGGGGCCATGAACGTACTGCGCCTCACCGCCAATGTTGGGATGCATCCAGGTCGGCTCCTTGAATCTTTGATCAACCACTTGGATCTGGATGAAGCGTTGACGTAATTGGCTCGGTGTATCGGCGCGGATGAAGTTCATTTCGCTTACCCACCCTGCGCCTTCCGTTTCTGTTGGGTGACGCATCGGCAGCGGCGTGAGTCCGCCGAGGTGAGCATAGGTGGCAGTGGGTGAAGTCTGTGAGAGCGGCGTTCCAGAAGGCAGCAGCTCCAGCCGTAGAGCTCGGTTGTCGCGATGGGTCATAGACTCTAATTCGTGAAGAAATTCCAACTGCATGACTGGAGGATTGAGAATAGCCCCAACAACCGTTGCACTATTTGAGATATTAATAATTAACGCGTACGAGTATTATACCTGTCAATCAATTGTAACGACCATCTTTTGATTGTCGTTGGCGATATCTCGCATTTGTATAATACATTCGTCGAAACGTTACTTTGTATTTGTAAGGGAAATCGTCGGTATTTTCGCCAAAAATATTTGGAATTGTGCCGATTTGAGACGCCCAAAACGCTGCGGGAATCGCTCCACTGATTTTTATTAATGGGGAAGGGCGACGTCACCGGTAAGGGCGCCGCGGTGTATTGCGTTACTTGCCTAAACTGAACGCTAAGCACCATTCCACTCTGCATGTAGCTACGTAGTCTGCCGGGCAACCGGCAATGCACTTTGACAGTGCATGGAATCGCTCCACTGATGGAGCAAAATCCTGTCGCTTTTATTTTGCTTGTCCCGAAAGCCCGTACAGCCCGTTTCGAAGTCCACAGCCGAGAGTCTACGCATGAGTGTTAGATGAAACATTCTATCAAGAGGTCAATTTGATCCAAAATCGAAGAGGGGAAAACAGGTCAATCCTAACAGTTGGTCACGGGAATGATGGTCAAACAGGTCACACATCAGGACGCTAGGTCACGTGACCAAACTTAACAGGTCACACCCATTGATGTAGACGGTAAGATGCGCGCACGCCCGCATGAGAATGAGAGCAAAATGCATATGCAGCTTCGAAGCGGACGAGGGCCCACTTCTCTTCAGCCTGAAGAATTCAGACATCATACAAGTATTCTCAGTACACACGACACCTCCCTCAATGCTTTCGTACTCTGTCAGCTCGGTTTCCTACAGGACACGACGTGCTGCTTGCTGCTGTGTTACAGTATAAGCTGGCTAAGTGCTGCACTGTGGGCTGCCTATCATCTTGCACAGCGTGCTTGCTACTAGTAAAAGTACCATGTTGCGCTGCAAGTCCTTACCATGCTAAATTGTGTGCTTCCTACCATTTACACGGCAAGAGACCGCCGTCATCATGAGTCTCCTGTTGCGTTCGTACGCGCTTAATCCTGCTCAAGGATGCATCTGAGCTTCCGCCGCGTTTTCTTGCTTCGGTCGTTGTACTGACGTGGAAACCATGGTCGCTACTATCATTACGACCATGTCGGAAGGTGGCTCCTACCGTGTTCGGAAAGGCTGCAATATGGCCACTCAGGTCCAGTATCTGGAGTCGATAGCCGTCTAATGTTTAGACTTTAAACGACAACAAATACAAATGCAAATAGCTACTCGGAAAAGGGGGTGGATGCGTGCGCTAAGCGACTGTGACCACGACAAGAGGGGTTCGGCCATCGAGCATGGGCAACAACTATAATGGACGTGGTGCTGAAGAATGAGTGCAGGCTCACCACGTACGATGCTCCGCTTAGCAAAAAGACGCCAACCAGGTACGAACCTACATGCCAAAGAGAGCAGAGCACGGGCTTGTGCTCAAGTCAAAGCGATTCAAAGCGAGCTTCAACTTGCACTCAACCTTCTTACTAAGTACGATGTATTGTTGGATGGGGCTCGACGCTAAGTACGACGGCCCTGCCACCTCTGAACCAGAGGGTCAAACGTGAACAAGACAGCTACAGTAGCAGCGGCAGACATGTCGGGACCTCTGGGACGAATCATCGCGCAGGTGGTGGTCATGGGCGCGGGCATCGTGTCTAAGGCCTTCGTGCAGGCCTACCAGCAGGCCGTCCACAACGCTCGCACGGGCAACACTGGCGCCATGGCAGCGAAGACGGTGGTGCGCAAGAACCAAATGTCCAAGCAGCAAGCGCGCGAGATTCTCAACTTCCCCACGAGTGGACCGGTGCCTTCCTCGGAGGAGATCCAGAAGCAGTTCACAAGGTACTTCGAAGCCAACGACCCAGCCAAGGGTGGCTCGTTCTACCTGCAGTCCAAGATTTTCCGGGCCAAGGAAGCGCTAGAGCGCAAGGACCCTGACGAGGAAGCTCCGGCCAGCGATGCGGCGAAGGAAAAATAGAATGCGCGTAGTGATGGTCGCGCTACAGGCCGAAGAACTCCCGCAGGTGCCGTGTGCCGCGCTCTCGAAGGCCGCCACTCTCGTGGTGGGCGGTTTGACCACCGACTGCGGTGCTACTGCGGCGAAGCTAGACTGGGATAGGAAGTTACCACGTAGCTGGGTCTCCCCTGCGTCGCTTGGACGTGGGGCGGAGGCTGGCGTCCTGCATAAAGCTCTCTCTATAATATACCTATCGAGACGCCTTGGCCTTGGCTGATCCCCATCGCAGCGCCGCGATCTCTCCCGGTAGTGACGACGACAGTCTCCATTGGTTGGTTGAAAATACTTTTGCCGGAGGTACGTACGAATTCCCCCACAGTCGTCAATCGGAGTACAACAAGGAAACATGGTGCTGGCGAGTGTGCGTGCTGGTGGCGCGCTGGCGGGAGCGGCGGTGCGCAATGGCGCGGCCGCCTTCAGTACGGCGGGGCGTGTGACGTTTGAACAGCTCACGGCTGGAGCCGACGCCGAGCAGCTGGAGTTCATGAAGGAGCAGATCGTGCAAGTGGACGAGCTGGACAACGTCGTGGGCCCTATCAGCAAGAAGGATGGTACGTGTCGACGTCGGCCTTGTACCTAAAGATGCACCTAGCTAACTGAGTGGGGGTACTTGTTCCGGTGGATTGACAAACAGCGCACATCCACGACGGCGTTCTGCACCGCGCCTTCAGCGTGTTCGTCTTCAACTCGAAGAACGAGCTGCTTATTCAGAAGCGCGCGAGCGAAAAGATCACCTTCCCCAGCTTCTGGGCGAACACGTGCTGCAGGTAGAGTGGCGCTACAACGTCGTGTATACTGTGTGCTGGAGCGTAACTTGGTTTTGCGATTGCAGCCACCCGCTTTTCACTGAAGGAGAGCTCGAGGACGGCTTCGGTGTGAAACGTGCGGCCATCCGCAAGCTGGAGCACGAGCTTGGCATTCCTACTTCCACCTTTGCACTCGAAGACTTGGCTTACGTCTCCACGGTCATGTACAAGGTACGCGACTTCAACAACATGTTTCTTAAAGATGTTTCCGGGCGCTTACATGTTTACCTTGTTTCGACCGCAGGCTGCGTCAGACGCTAATTGGACGGAGTACGAAATGGACCACATTCTGTTTGCGCGTGGCGACGTGTCGCTGGACAACGTGAACAAGAACGAGGTGGAACAAGTCGAGTTCGTTACTCGTGAGAACCTGCCAGCACTCCTGAATGATTCCACGCGGAAGCTCTCGCCGTGGTTCCACCTCATCGGTTCTAACTTGCTACCTAAATGGTGGGACAATCTCGACACGGTGCTGGCGAAAGACAACGCTGACCGCCAGATCCACGACTACCGCTAGGTAGCTGATAGCTACGCGCTCAACAGGCTAGACTGCCCCTATAGAACTGGCACACAGAGCTTGAAAGTGTGCACTACAAGAAAACACAATTCACCATGAAACACGCCGAGCTGAAATGGCTGATGTTCTGTTGTGAGTTAATTTGCATCTTCTGAGCGGCTAGTTGGAGCGAGCTTAGAAAGACTAGCACCGATGTTTGAGAAGAACGAGCCGATCGAATACTTCGAGAACTGGGACATACGCAGCGACGCACTGCCAAGATAATCACCGTTCTTGTCCGTGCCCGTCCAACCAACGTAGATCGTGAGATCACACTGTGCAGTGGTGTTGGTGCTGGTGCTGGTGCTATTCGAACCGGCAGAGCTGCCGTCACCGACAGTCACGCTCGCATCGGAAGCGTTCGTTGAATAACCCGAGCAGCTCTCCACAGCGCTATAACACGTTTGTCCTTGTCCGCTCAGCCGTCCGGTTGCCGATTCTTCTGGCTTCGAGTACAGGTTGTAGTCACACATCTCTGCTGTGCAGAAATAGCAGCCTTCGTCCCAGCTGACGCCTTGCACAACACCTTTCTTCACAGAGATAATGGCCGTCATGTACGGGGAGATGCGATTTGTTGACGCAGACGAGTAGAGCTTATAGTTGGTGCGATACTTGAGGCTCGAGACGGTGAGGAAAGCACCTGATGGGTTGGCTCCGATACGCGTATCATTCCACGCTAAGAGTGCACGAAAAATGGGAGTTAGTGTTTGCGACGAACGCAGCTAGCAAGATGCACTTACAGTCGCTGATGCGTAGCACCGTGAACTTATCCGCTACAGGCGTGAAGAGCGTGCGGTACTCGTCGTTCACGTTGATACAGACGTACGTAATCGTTCCTTTCACGACGAGAGGCACGGGGTTGGACGGTGAGCAGATACTCGTCACGTTCGTCTGCACGGCGTACACGCTCATGCTTGCCATGGCCATCGCCATCGCCCAAGCGGCCAGCAGCCATGAGTGCTGGAAAACCGCGCGCCGGTGCTGCGTTGAACTCATCGCGTGGTCGATGTGGAGGACGAATACGCTGTGCTGGAGCGGGGGGAGAAGTTTCGCTTTTCGCTGTGCTGACCTTTCTCGAAGGCATCACTCGTTGTCGGCAATCCGTTGATTTTTTGCATTTCAAAATAGCAACGGAGAAACCCCCGGGCATGAAGCAAAACCCGCTACATATCATCCTCATCAGGCCTGTAACGAAGCTGGGCAGACCGAACCACGGTACTCCATTTTTTTTGGTTCGGAGTTACAGATGACCTTTCAACCGAACACGGTTTACCGGTATACCGTCTTCGCTCAAATAACCTCAGGAACCGACGAAGCAAAACGCCCGGTTCAGGTTTTTCGGGTTCGTTTTGATCGCCTGTCCTAGGTGCGAATGCTGCAGGTTCTCGCGAATCTTCGCTACAATGAGCGACAGGTGCCTCCTTGAAAAGCCGCACGACCGAGCGATCACCGTATCCTTGCTCGCTGTGTGGCTTTTGGTTTCCGATAGATGCTAGAAAGCAGCATGTGCCCTCACAGTTCAATTGGTGTCTTAGCATGCGGCCCTCTCTGAAACCATGGCCGGGGATCCCGTCTTGGTTGCTCACGATGATTTGAAGGTCCATCTGTTGGTTGGAGCACGAGGAAGCATTCATCACCGAAAGCTTATCGTTAATCCGCTTCTCCATGAGAGTTTCACTGTCTGCGAATTTCTGCTCGGAAACCCTTCGATCCGCTAATATTGCTTTTTCCACAACTCGGTTTGCTGTCTGCTCCATTTTCAAATTCAACTCACAAACAGCAGCACGGAGTTAAACATCAATCTGCTGCTTATAAAGCTCTTGAGACGAACAAAGATCGGAAAGTTGCTTTGCAAGCTTTGCTTGTAAATCGTCCATACGAGCGTTCAATTCGGCTTGTTTTTTGTCTCCAGCAAGCGCATGATTCTGAAGTATGCGCTTCTCAGCATCAGCAAGTGAAGCAGCTACGTCCTGCTTGATTTCCCCGAAAAGCTGGCCGCCGGTTGCTTTAAGACGAATATTAAGCTGCTGCTCAATAGCTTTTGCGCTCGTAGCCATTTTTTCTCAACAAAATGATCCAACTTGGAGGTAAAATCATCCATTTTTTTGCTGAGGTTTGTCTCCATAGCGGCTACGCTTGAATCAGTGTGTTTGCAGGCCGTCATCAGCAGCGATTCAAGCTTTTCCTGCGTGCGAGCTTCTTGTTCAGACGCCAGATCTACCGCGGTGTAAAGCGTCTTCAGCTGTGACTCATCTACATGTTCCCGAAGGCGAGACTCCAAACGCGATGCATGGTACCCCGCTTTTGCCTCCACCGCTGCATCAAAAGAAGCCTGTGCCACATACAAAGCTTGATTCACATGTTCTTCACATACTCGGGCAATTAAATTATCAGGATCAATTAGCTGAGAGTTGGCAACGTTAATATCCACAGCTTCCTCGAGTCGTGCACGAGCTTCAATGAGGCGCGTTTCTGCGGTGTCAGCGCGAGCCGTGATCTCGTCAATACCTTGACCAATGCTTGATTGAACCACTAGCTGTGAGCTGCGAAAGCTTTCTTCAAGCCGCGGTTGCAGCCTCTGCTCGATCGTAGCCGCGACACCTTCAACCTCGGCTCGTGTATGGACAAGAAGTTGATCCACACGGTGTTCAAAGCAGTGGCAGGTTTGCTGTGCTCGTAGCTGGATATCCGACAACGCGTGCGAGACTTCAATGGGGTGCCCGGTGATTTGAATGATGCCCTCCTGTAGAGTGAGCTGGCGTCGACGATGAACTTGTGAGGGCTGATCGACATCAGGTTGCACGTCATCACAGTGCGAAGCACCAGCAAACGCAGCGAGCGCATGCATCATCTTCAGCGGATGCCGTCTGCAAAAGCCGCACTAAGCAGTTTCGTTCTTGAAATTTTTTGACCAACCAGGGCAACTCCAAACGAACTCAATTTGCCGTTTCACACAGGTTCTCTCGCTAAAGTGCGGTGCCAAACGAACCGATAAAACCTCGAGAACCTAGTTCTTGAGGTTTTACAGGTTCGCCAAAAAACCCAGGTTCGTCTTCGGTTCGTTCCAGGCTTGATCCTCATGCTGGCGTGGCCGCAATTAGAGCTGATTGCCCAGTAATGCCTTCCATGCGGCCTATCGGCGTTTTGGGCGATCCCGCCGATCAGCGATCAACGACCGGCCACTCGTTAGGTACCCACAGTGTTGTCTCCATTGTCTCAAATTCTTAACGGGACAGCTCTGGTTCTACATGTACGCAGTAGATTCGTCAAGCCCAATATGGCGTGTAAAAGACCATTACAGTACAGACTCCGTGCGAGTTCTCAGCGATGAAAGTCACTGCTCGGCCGCATTTTACCGCTCTGGGAAACGACCGCAACGACCGCGGCAAGTGGTTAGACGCAAATGTTCCCCACGAAAGCGGTCCATCGACTAGCTCCCCGTGAATTTCCCGCCGTGGTGAGCACTGCAGCCTCTTGGATCAGATTGTTCTCTAAGCGGATAGCTTAGAGCCAGCGTCATTTCTTGTCAGACCATCAGTTATAAACATTCGGTACTTTTTAATATGAACTTGAGTATTCAAAATCGGCTGGTACTACCGGTATAAAGCAACAGAGGCGGTCGGATCGATGTATTTAACGAGTATTCAGTTTTGGAATAAAACGCCGCACGTGTGGGCCTTAGCGGACCGACTTCGGAGGCGGCGCGATGAACGATCGGCTGCGCTGCGCATTGCAGCCCATTGATCAACATTGTGTTCATCACGCCATGGCCCATGCCGAGCGCCACGGTGGGGCTCGTGGAGATCGCGTCGCCGCAGTACGTGGCGCACACAGCTCATAGAGCTGCGTGGTCAAGGCAATGATAAGCACGTGTGGGCCTCACCGACCGACCATTACTACTTCGGAGGCGGCGCGATGAACGATCGCCTGCGCTGTGCATTGCTGCCCATTGATCAACATTGTTTTCATCACGCCATGTTCGGTATTCGCTGGGCATGCTCGACGGCACGCTGCATACGCTTGACCATGCCGAGCGCCACGGTGGGGCTCGTGGAGATCGCGTCGCTGCAGTACGTGACGCACACCACAGAGCTACGTGGTCAAGACAATGATAACAGTATCATGACATGCAAATGCAACTCCAATTATTCTTGCTAGCTCGTCGTGCAATAGCACCTCATCGTACCATAACCATGGTGGATGGGATAGGACGCCGCGTCTGACGTCAGGCGATTAAATATTCCAAAAGCAGCACGTCTTTGTTAACGACCGACATGAGAGTAGCCAGGTCAATATCACCTGGGGCAGTCAGTATTGTACTGCTCGCTAAGCACTGTACGTGATGCCGCCCTTCACGACGGGGTAAGCCCACCTGTAGATCGGCGTGGAAATACAGTGATCTTGGTCGTATCCAGCGACCATAAGCCCCATGGTGATAAACAGCTACGCAGAAGTGAAGGGCTGACGCTGTAGTCACCAGGTGCTGTGTGGGCCGGGCCAGATTGAATTTCAACCACAGTACAGTGTAGAGTAGTGCGTAAGTAAGAATACAGCATAGACCTTCAAGGCCATGTTGGTTGCAGTGACAGCGAACCTACACCACCCGCTGCTGGTTTATACGAGGGCTGGACCATTAAGTTCTGTCGTAACCCAGATGGTCCAACCCTCGCATAAAGCTGCAGATCAAGCCTTGTAGCAAGATACAAGTTTGGATTGCTGCAAACCGTCGAGCCGACGTGAAAGGACAATAGCAGGGACAGCGCTTGGACATTATCAAGGCAAGTCCCAGAATTATTCAAGGCAAGTCCCAGAGACGCTTTACTTCAATATCCCTGTGCCTAGTGTGCGCATTCAGCAGAAACGAATTGTCAGCCAAGCACAAGCATCGGAGCTCGAGTGAAGTTGCGCCTCATGGCCGAAGAGGACCCGTTCGCTGAGATGGACGCGATGCTCGCAGAGCAAGTGCGCCTACGGGCACTCCCGCCGAAGCGAACGGTCCGCGGGGTGCGCGAGTTCTACCTGATGCACAAGCCGAAGGAGGACGACTACGTTGGTGTGGCTCTGTGTGTCGCTGGGATCGAGGACCAGCCCAAGCTGTATCGGTACAACCTGGTCGACGCGATTTTCGAGGGCAAAGAGGCTGGGCTGAAGGCGAGAATGGCCAAGATGGACCGCGCGATGCGCAACACTATCACGTTGCAGGTGACAATGTGGAAGCCTCGTAAGCGTCCCCTGGGCGGAGTGCGCTGCCCGCACCGGGTTGGCGAAGTCGCCGTCATTGGCAAGGTCCGCAAGCTGCAGATGTACCATTCCCTTCTGCAGGGGCAAGTGGAGGCAGAGGATTGGATGGCTGAGCAGGAGCGCGGCCTCTAAGCGGTCCGACAAGTTGGAGGCGGCGGCGATTGCGGTAGAGTGACGTGCTTTCATGAAAATGCTGAACAAGATGCCGAGCGAACTACCCACAACCAGTGTTCAGCAGTTTGCGTTGGATGATAAGCATGAGCTTGGTTCATGCAGGGCCCACCAGAAGAAAGGTATTTAGCAGATCATCGTGGTAGGTAAGCCTAATTTAATATAACGAGTTGTCAGTGTCAAGCCATGTATTGTCCGTTTTAGAAGTTTGCTGGGAAGTAGTTGGGCACGTCGCTCTTGTGCCGTCCACCACCGTGATGCTATAGTACTGGTATGGCTGCGGCAGGTTCCTCAGCGACATACTTCGACCGTGTAGCGAGTTGCTCAGCAGCCCCTCCAAGATTTGGTTTCGCCGTGGATCTTGCAGCTGTTGCGTTCGTTAAAGAGCTGCATCCACAATAAAGTAATAAGGGCATGTACTGCATGGTATCGGGCTTGACGTCGGCAGCCAGGACCAGTTACCGGTCGGAGGGGAAGCTCAGCAGCTTCTCGCCCACGAATATGAACTTGAGCAACTCGGAGCTATAGCCGACGATGATCTTTGACAACAGTGGCTTGGGTTTTGGGTACGAGGGCAGTGTGGGGGTGGGCGTGTGGTCATCTTGACAGCGGGACCGAAGCCTGGGGTCATCTCGCCAGCACGCCCACGACCATCTCGTGTGTCGAGGCACTAACCTCGACTAATAGTGCAATTGTACTAACAGTGACGCACTATTAGTACAACTGCAGCCACTGGCCAAAATTTCATTTTCTCCTCCAATCAATTTTTTCAGGTTCATATTTTCCAGTAACCAAATCTTCAGATATTTACTTCTGTAGTAGCAAAGAGCAGTTTTCTCGGAGACATCCAATGGAGGAAGAGACTAAGTGTGAAGATGGTGCTGGGTGCGGGCTGAGTGCGCAGGTGCGAGCGATTCGTAGTAGCCCTATGACTTCCATCACTTCACTAATGAAGTCGCGAAGCTTGGCGCGATCTAACTCCCGAACTCGTGAATGGTCTACTTGATTACCAAACTTGGTCGCTAACTAACCGCATGCTCATCGCTGACGTATCTCGCCTAACCGAACGCGACGTACCACAAGCAATCCAAAGTCAGGGTGTAAATGCCGGCTGTCAAGGTGTCAAGCTTCTAGTTCTTGTTATTAGTGAACAAGAGCTTACCTACAACCGTGTAACCGGTGAGGTTGAAGATTATACCTCTGCTTAATTAATTAAATTTATTATTTCTTATACCTATCTGTATATATGACCAACATGTCGACTGAGTTAAGTTTTGGAAAATTTAAAGGTAAGACCATTGAAGAAGTATTTGCTTCTGATCCTGGTTATTGCCGCTGGCTGAAGAACCAACCAAATGTACTAAATGATAAACTGCCTTCGTTTTATGAAGGTAGGTACCTTGACGAATATTTGGATTTTGATTTGTGAAGGTAGGTACCTTGGGTTTTATTTTGCGAATGTTGATGAAGGTAGGTACCTTGGAACTTTACCACGTTTTAGCATTGCTTGTAGGAGATCTAAACCGGGTCTGAACAACTTTATATCACTTGAAATGCTACTGATGTAGAGCTTCAACAAGATATCTCGCTAATGTCATATTTCGAGAAAAACTAACCTCATTTTATGATGTTATATACTACTGGCTCAGAGTGCCCCAGAGGATCCAATTGCCCTGAGAACAAACCCCACTAACACCATGATCATGCGCAGGAGGCCGCTAAACCCGCTAAAAAGCTTGGACTTGTGGAGATACACGCGAGTCCGTGATGTAGCAGATTTGTAATCCAGAGTGCCGCACGATGACCCAGAGTTCACCTCCCTGAGTGCAGGTGACCCAGAGTTCCAAAAATGATTCTCTGGGTTTGGACCATAAATCCAGACTCTCTATACTGAACTTAAGTGTTTCCCAAGCCAACATCCAAGAATCGTCACAGTTCCCCAAGATTCCTCAGAATTCTCCAGGATTTCAGAAGATGACCCTGAGTGTCACATGATTTTCAGGGATTCAAGTCAGCTCGAAGTCAGTCTGCAATCAAAGTGATGCGTGACCTTGAAGAACCGCTATGGATGCGCAGACTGGATACCTTCGAGGAGTCGAGAGGGAGTCCTGCGCCATATTAAACCAAGTCCAAGGACCCACAATTGACACTTTCGACGCCGTGCGACAAATGGAGTCGCAAGCCGATCGCAAGTTGGGACCGCTGAACCCAAGGTATACTCAAGACAAGACGTTTGACCCCAAGCATAGTGAACAGAAGATATTTGCCCGAAGAAGAATGCAGAAGAGAAAGAAGTAAGAGAGAGAAGTAGCTGATAAAAGACAAACAGAGTTCCTTTTATCCTGTACTGCGCAAGTGACTTCGGCCAAGCCTGCCGACGGAAATCCGGAGGACCCGAGACTACGACCGCGGGACGCTAAGGGCACTTCAACGGCGAAGGACAGCCGTCTGTGAGGACTCCATCAAACTCAAGTCCAGTTAGGTGGGGACCAGCGACGGCCTTGAGCTTCCTGGAGTGATCCACCTATTCCATATCCTGGTTGGGTCACTTGCTGTGCTCGTGGTAGCCCATTTCATATTATTCCAGAGGGTATTTTGGGGTGCTAGGTAGTCGCCTCCAGGATTTTGTATTGACTGCTTGTGTGAAGGCAAGGTAACTGATAGTGATTGTATTTTCCTCCTTTATTGGAGGTGGTGCGCGTTTGTGTGAGTCTCAGGGGAGCTAGGCCCTTGAATTTCAGACCTAGTGTGTGTGTGACCCACCGTCCAAGGGTCCAAAAGAATAAGTGACGGCTAGGTGTAGTGTTTGTATACTCTGTATTTGTTGGTTTTATCGAGCTAGGAGGGCATTTGGGTAAGGTGTCTTCTGAGTTCCAAGTCCCAGAGTTGACTGAAATCCTGGACCCTGAATTCGTGATATTCTGGGTTTCGGGGGATCTGATTCTCTGGGTTTGCCTTTTGGTGTGGAGGTGCGTTCTGAAGTAGACGTGCACTTCCGCACTTCTTCGAGGCTACATTTACAACCGGTGGAGTGCCGTTATGTCGAAGACAAACGAGCCGACAGGGATTACACAAGGTACCCACGCCAACCACGGAGTGTGATTCTCAGGGTTTAAAGCTTTGCGGCTGCGAATCTCTGGGTCTATCTTATTGCTGTTGACTCTCAAGTCGATTCTCTGGGTCTACCCCCTGGGGAACAGTCTTGGGCTGCGCTATACGAACCCCCCTGGGCGACAAAGGCGTCATCGGCCTCGCCTCACTCGTCATTCTCGACGTTCTGCCCTGAGTAATCCAGCGTCGTCTACGACGCTTCGGTTAGGTCCGGCAAGAACGCCAGCTCATGCGCGTAGTCGGTAAGCTAAATCTCGTTCGCTACGTGCTCCGAAACGCCGTTCAAGGTGTCATCACCTTCGTCAGATCCTTCTGCAACCATGGCATGCATGACTGAGATATAGGTCGCCTCCAGTAGCTGCTCGGGGTCGTCGATCGCACTCACATCCGAATCATGGAGTTCAATGTCGGCGTCAGCGGTGGAGGTTCCGGCTTCAGTAGGAACGTCGTTAGGCCCTGGGTCGTGTTCACCCCAGTCGACTTCGCTACTACACACTGCAGCCGACGTTTCTCCTGACTCCAGGCTGGGCGCAGCGGTCCCCGTTGGCAGGACGTCCCATGTAGTTGTCTCGGCCACTGCTACTACGTCGCGGTCACCCTCCGAATCGTCGTTCGTCACGCTGCCACCATCACTCAGCTCATCCCTGGCTTCCGATGCCTCAACCGAGGCGTATGTCGCTCCCTGGCCAGTAGAGTCAGCACCACTGTTCGCATTCACGGGCAGGCAGCTCGCTCGGCTAGGCGGCGAATCTCCGGGTACGTCCGAGTCATCCGATGCGCTGGCCTCGTCGCCCGAACCATCGTTCGACCCACCAGCACGTTCCACATCGGTTGTATCAGCTCGAGCGACCTCGACCGAGCTTTCACTGAACCTGGGGTCGTCGGCGTAGCTATGTACATCGGGTGACGAGTACTCATCATCCAACGGTGCTTGTTGACGGCCTTCTGGCCATGGCGGGACATCCGGTGGCCTCGGCAGGATCTTTCGTGGCGTCGGGTAAGTTCGGCGCTCGACCGCAGGCGGCTGTTCAGCCAACCATTGCTCGTAGAGATGGCGTTCTCGTCCTTGCAGAGTCTCATCACGGCACGTTGAGTAGGCTAGCACCTGCCACTCCTTGTACTTGTTCGAGTCTAGCCTTGCGTAGCCAGTCTCTCGCGGTAATTCACCATGCGGGACTCACAGCACCACGGAGTCATGCTTGGCACACCGTGCCGCTGTGGTCGTAATGTTGGTTAGCCGTACCCATGCCGGCTGTCCCCGTCGAAGCCTCGTTACGGTCGGCACAAGCTTGTCCGTGCGTCGAACCCACACATCAAACTCTGAACGAGGTAGCCGCTGGCGCGGCAGTCGAAACTCTCGCCACGCGCGACCGGGGATGTATAAATCCTCGGTCGGGCCACACGAGGGCTGCGTGCCGTAAGGTTCGTTATCCTCAACACTCTGCGACTTCAGCAGTGGCACCATGACCTCGTCCGGAAGGCGTGAGGTGCCATAAAATAGGTCCAGCCGGATTCCAGCTGGGATCATAAAATCTATCCCAAGGACGACGTCCACACCAGCCCTATGGTCCATTATCCACATCTCGAACTCGCAAACCTGTTCCCACCCGAGGGTGATCTTCACGAGCGCCCGTCGCCGGGTCTCCATCACCCCCGGGTTGATGCCGCGGACTTCAAGACTTCGTCCATGGTCCCGGACTTCCCGCACACGTAGCCGCTTGGCGACGTTGGCTGAAATCACGCTAACATTTGCTCCAGTGTCGAGGAGGATCCTCGTTCGCGCGTCGTCCACAGCGCCCATGACCAAAGCTCTCATGCGCATCCTCTTGTCGTATCGTTTGGACGACCACCACCCCAGTCTCTCGCCGGGCAGTACTTTCACCGCCCGAACGAGGTTCCGAGGTGGTCCCCTGACCTGGGCTAGACTTGTAATCAAAGCCTCGGTCGGGTGTTCATCACGTTCATCATCATCATCTTCATCAACACCAGTCTCAACGAGACTTGGGTCTCGGTTCTCTCCATTTTCCGTCGGTTTCACACGATCGTTGTTCATCAGGTCGTCAGGCCGTTTGCTTTTGCCCATGAACGCGAACAGATAGTCCGCATCAACCGCAGGCTCAGCTAACTGTGGCAGCCCGATTGGGACCAACCCAGTTTCAGTTGGCGGGCTGCCTAGTTTAAATGGCTTCCATACACCAGGCTTTGCAGCTCTAGCGACAGATCCTTCTTGTCGACCTTCGACTTCAGAAGCTTGGTGAGCTCGTGAAGTGCTTCACACTTCCCAGCGTCGTGCACCTGTTTGCACAGTTTACACCGCCGGTAGCAGAAGTGCACCGAGTAAGACGGGCTTTCGCACGCGGCACACGGCCCATACTGGCGACGACCATCTCGTTCGCGGTTGGACGGGCCTCCTCCGTTCCTGAAGCGTTGGTTATCAGTCCGAGCGAACGTTCCTTCGGCTGCGGCTCTGCGCTCAGCGTCGTTAGCGGCAGCGACATGTCCGGTAGACTCGTTCGAGTCGTAATCGTCATGCGAATCCTCGTCCGAGTGCTGGCGCCCGTCCTCGAAGCAATCCTCGTTCGTCCCAGCATCACGTCGGGGGGCGTATGATCCCTCGTTACGCGCACCCACCGAGTCCCTGACGTTCCATTCTGCCATCACATCGACCAGCGCGTCAACCAAAGTGACTCGGGACCGGTACGGCGATCCATCGCGTCGGTCACGGCGACGGTCGTCTTCACTGCGGTCGTTGCGGCGGTCGTTGTCACGGCGACGTCGTTTGCGACGGTCTTCGTCGTGGTAGCGTCGTTCGCGGCGGTAGCCACCACGAGAATCCTCGTTCGACCTCGCATCGCGTCGACGTCCATCATCTTGACTCCGAGAGCGGCGGAATGACGATTCTCGGTTCGATTTGCGGTCACGGTGACGCAGGATGTCGTTGATCATGTCTTCGAGGTCATGGACGCTCTTGACCCAGACGTGGCACAGACGGTCTTCTAAGTTTCGGTCGTCACACGTGGCCAAGAAGTGTTCCACGTGGTCCTTCGCGTCACGACCACCGTTCTCAAATTGCACACCGGCGTTGCTAGCGTAGCCGTTGAGCCGGTTGAGGTAGTCACAAACGTGTTCCTTGTCTTCTCGCTTGGCCGAGTAGTACCGAGCCTTCGCAGACTGGGAAAACTTCGAGCAATAGTACTTGATGAACGCCTCGCTCAGCAACTTCCACGTGCGTCTTGTCTTGCGTGGGAGCTGGCGACACCAGTGCAGGGCTCCATCCCTGAGCTTAAGTTCGAACGGCATGCACTACTCGTTGGGTGGTGCATGCGTTCCCTTCATCTCATAGATGAACGTTCGGAGCCACTGCATGGAGTGCTCGCTCTTGTCGCGCGTTCCGTAGAACGGCTTGATGTTGGCGAGAGGCAAATGCGTGGCGATCTCGAGCGTTGGGGTTGAGCTCTGGTTGTCTACGGTCCGTAGATCGTGGGGTTACCATGTGTGAGTCTTGCATGTACGGCGAGGCTTCGCCCTTGGTTGCAAAGACACCGTCATCAGTGGCTCCCTTCCGAGGGGTCGCTGGTAGCGGGACCTTCGACGGGTCTACTGCCTCCGAGGTCGAACGAAGCATCGTTGGGCCTCGCGAACTGACGTCCGCCACTCCAAAGGCATTACGCAGCTTCTTCCTCCACTTGGTTAACGCCGTGGCAGCGGCGGTCGGCGTCCAACTCGCGAGCGCAGCCTCCGAGGGGAGGATCTGGGGTTCGCACCCCATAGCTCGCAAGAAGTCCACAGTATTCTGCACAACGTGCCGAGTGCTCGTTGAGTTGATCGGCGTAGCCAACGCCCCTCCGAGGTCCATCCAGATGGCCTGGCGGACTTGCTTCGGGGAGAACAACTGCATCCATTCGCTCTTGGTCTTCATCAGGTCTAGGCACCGGCCTAGGACCTTGTTGGCCGCCGGAGTATCCCCGTTGAGGGGAGGTCGAGTGCCGGCTTGGGGGTTGCCCCTCCTACCGTCACCGAGGGTTTGAAGTCCTCGGTGGCGCCGTCATTCGCGTCGTAAGCGGGCTCGGGGCCCGGGATGTGTCGGAGAGGTCGCGGGTAATCGACCTTGATCTTTCACTGCGACCTGCCGATACAACCGCAGCTTCCGAAGTCTCGGACATCGCAGTCCGGACATCCCAGTCTTCATATTCGTTATCTTCTTTGGCGTCCGAGGAATCAATCGCCGTGTCGTAGCTCACCGAACGCTCGTCAATCGACTCCATCCGACCCGTCGTTGGGATCGAGAATGAGCTTCCAGAGCGCACCGAAGTCTCGTTGCGCGTTCCACTCGATTTGGCCGGCGTCGCTGGTACCGCTGACTTGACTCCCTTCGCCATCTTCTCTCTTCTTCATCTTCTTCTTCTTCTTCGCTTCTCTTCTTCTTCTTCTTCTTCTTCTTCTTCTTCTTCTCCTCTTCGCTCGTTGGGGTAAATACCTACTACAACCAAGACACACAGAAGGTCACACCAATCCCGGGTCGCGGCACCAGTTGTGGTGTGGTAATTCAACTAAAATCCTCCTCTACCAAAAGGTATTAGAGACACCAACAACACGCTAACCCGCAAAGGTAAGCGCTTATTGGATCAAAACCAGAAGACCAGGAACGATCCCTTACACCGGGTCGGTTGCAAGCACCTCTGTGCACCTTAGGTTGTCTTCGGTCAACCCAAAAACCTGTACCACTAGCCACGAGCTAAGGCTAGGATACCATACAGTGCTTTCACGCAGCCTCACCGCAGTCCCTCAGAAAGGAAGGGTACCGGCGTGTTAGCCCTTATACAGGGGGCCAAGGTAAACATCGGCTGGTAGACTAATAAACTCAGGAACACTAATAAACTCAGGAACACTCAAATCCCACAAATATACACTGAACGATACTCTAATACCGTTTCTGCCTCTCCGGCCGCGCCAACTCTTGGCGCTGCCAAGGAAACACTCGGTCAATGCACGATAAGCTCCCCGACAGGCATCCACACGCAGCCGAGCGTGTCCAGGCACTACAATAAGCTAGCTACACTTACCGAAGTCGGACTTGACCCTTGTTGGCTTTGGGGGAAGACTGTCTTTTTATTACTGAGTTTTCTGAGCCCCTGGGGCCTCGTTCTGGTCATCCTATGATGAGTCCTATGTCCCTATACAAATATCTAGTGTGAACGATCGCAATAAGGCGATTCCGGACACATCAAATGACGACCGCGGCTACACTAATAAGTGCGGCCGAAGTACGTAACTAAATGTATCTGTACCTAAACGTGGGTACCGTGAAGCCTCCTTCGGGGTTCTATTAGGACCCGACGAGGCTTCAGCCACTGACTGTCACTCCACCGAGGATAATGTCGTCATCCAATCAGAAGCAGCCATCTCCGTCTCTCCTTGACCTCGCCTTGATTGCCCCTTGATTGAACTTGATTGTCGGGCTGGTGTGTCAACAGCGTTGGAAACTGCCACTTTCCAATGCCACAAAATATATTATCAAACTTTAGAACTATTCACACTCTACACCCCGCAGTACGCATACAGATATGTTGCCGACTACACTCAAAGGCAACTTCAACAGGTAATACAACTCATGTAGCCATGTTGACTACGAATAGGTATCTCTGCCTATCGATGGGTCTAAGGCAGTGGGATAGACTGAGCGCTGTGGAAGACGTTCCATGGGTCGTATTGGGCCTTGATCTGGCGCAGACGCGCGAAGTTGTCGGCGCCCCAGTAGTGTCGGCCGAAGTCGGCGCCCAGGTCCAGGTCGCAGTAGTTCTGGTAGTTGCCGCCGTCGAAGTACTTCTCGAGGGCGCCGGCGATGCCGCGGATCCAGTTGTAGGACGGGGAGTCCTCGGACTCGCCCTTGTTGGCGCCCACGCCGATCTGCACGGACCAGACGGCATCACGGTGCGCCCACGGAGTCATGTCGTTCTTCTGCGAGGCGAAGACGCCGCCGTACGCCTCGAATTGGATGTACGCCCACGTGGTGTTGGGCAGGCTGTCGGCCCAGTCCAGCACAGTCTGCACGCCCTCGTCGTCCAGCGCCGAGTTGGAGTAGCCGCCCTTGATCTTGCTGTAGTCCTTGTCGGCCGACGTCAGGTGGTGCGAGACGTTGAGCGAGCTCAGGTCGTCGCACGTGCCCTTCCAGACGTACGCCTTGGTGGCGAGCTGTGAGCAGTTGTCGCGGCGGTCGATAGTCTTCAAGCCGCCGTGGTCGAACAGGCCCGACGAGTTGAGCAGCACGTCCAGCTCCGCCTTGGAGCCCAGGTACTGGCCGGTCATGCGCGCGCCTCCGCCGTCCACGACGAGCTGCGTGGTCACCCTCGAGTCGGCCGTAGGGAAGTAGTCCATCCACGCGCGCAACACCTGCGCACGCACGGAGACGTTGAACTGCATGCTGAAGACCGTCACAACCGGCATCTTGTACGCCTTGATGGTGAAGAGCGTGACAATGCCGAACGAGTCGGCACCGCCACCGCGCAGCGCCCAGAACAGGTCCGGGTTCTGCGTAGTGGACGCGGTGACAACCGTGCCGTTGTAGAGCACCACCCGCATCTCGGTGGTCTGGTCAGCCGCGAGTCCGTAGTGGCGGCTCACCATGCCGTAGCCTCCGCCGCTGATGTGACCGCCGATGCCGACGCTAGGGCACGTGCCGGCGTTGAAGTTGTAGCCTCCGAGCCGGTCCAGCTCCGTGTAGACCCAGGCCAAACGAGCACCCGCCTGTATCGTGGCCAGAACGGAGCCCTCCTCCTTGTTCTCGGACACAAGGTTGACGTCCACCATGTCGGCGATGTCGATGACCAGCGAGCCGTCCATGGACGACAGCACTTCGTACGAGTGGCCGCCGCTGCGAGGCACGGGTGCCAGGCCGCTCTGCACCGAGCACTTGACGGCGCGCACCACGTCCTCTTCCGACGAGGCAAAGTACACCCCAGGGGCTTGCGGTCGATACGCGCCTTGGGGCCCGTCGCGTAGTCTTCGTACAGCGGCGACTCCGACATGAAGAAGTTAGTGTTGGCAGTCAGCGTGCCGTTGCCACTGCTGCTATTGGTGGCGCATTTGTCCATGCAGTCCTCGAACGCCTGGAGCAGCGACGACGAGTCCGTCGATTCGGACTGCGTCACTTGCGCCAAGGAACCCGTGGCGGCGAGTGCCGCTGTGAAGAGCGCCGCGGCTTGATAGAGGAAGACCATCGTCTGGACCGGGATGGGGACTTGACGGCGGCGTGGCAGAATCCGGAATGAGTGAACGAACGCTACGTGCGGTGTACAACCGCTGGAACGGCCAATAGCTACAAGAACCCGCTTGCTGTTTGAGACGTCTCATGAATCTAGTCAGACTGACCAGCGGAAAAGCCGGTATATTAGCATCCATGCGCACGTGATCCGCGTTGATGGCAAAAGTCTGCCGGTGCCCAGAGCACGCAATCGGGTACCCGAACCGGGTAAATTACCCACCCGAACCGGGTACACCCGAGTTCGGGTAGGGTGCGGGTACCCGAAACAATCTCCGGGTGAAGCTCGGGTACCCGAGAGTAAGGATAAAAATAAGTGGAAGGTTTCGCATCCCGACGCTTATGTGCATTTGACGACGCCAGACCCAACATCCAAGCATGGAGACCGATAACCTCCCAAAAATACGACATGAAGTCTCTACGGTTGATAAGGTACACGAAGAAGCTAAAGGTGAGGTCCGATTAAACCCCCCCAACGCGAGCGCCAGTATGAGACACGATTAGGCAAAAACCTTAACGTGTACCAGACACGTTAAGTGAATTATACTTTGTTTTTGTATGCCCACATACAAACTTGGAGTCAATAAGGGCTAGGTTTATACCTCATCTTTCCCGCGATGCCGTGCACGAGTCGTGCGTTTGATATAGGTAGTGATGGGAAGCACAGATCAGTGTTTGAGGCTGCAGGTGCTTCAGCCCACCACACATTTCTCGCTCATTCGAGAATCTCACCGCTTCCCCGCAGGTCCCTGAATTCCAAGCGCATTCGCCAGACGAGCTCAAGAAGCTGGACATACAAGTGTACCTACCACCTGGGTACCAACCACAGCTGCAGTATGAGGCAAAGGTGTGAGCAACATTGTTTGTGCTGTATCATATGCTACGGTTCTAATGCTGTTGTGCTTGTAGCGGTGTACAGTTGCTTCTCTTGCAAACGCGATGGTGTCGATGACTGCTGAAGCTACTGCGAGGGCCATCATGCTAACCCAGTAAACGACGAACCCCCACGTACGGCAAAAAAGACCAAAGGTGCGTGCCGTTTATGCTGTATGGACGCGCTATTATTCTAAGCATATCGTGTCTGTTCCTTCCATTGATAAACCGACAGGCGGATAACGCACCTGAGCACGTCCGGTAGTACCGCAGCCGCAGGATTGTCGATACAATGGGAGTAGCGATGCAAGTACCGTCCTGGGCGCCAGCAACAAAGCCAACTATAATACAATACTACCTTCATGGATACTCTAGTTTTGTATTGCATACTTTGTTCTGCTTTCATATGTGTGAATACGTTGATGAAGCGTTGTCTAGAGCATAAGTGGCCATGATAGGACACTGCGTTTTGAGCTTCATATACGTTCCATCAGACACGCTCGTTGGTATAAGTTATCCTATCGTGTCTGGTACACGCTAAATGTATGTTTATTGTGTATGGTACATGGTTGAAGTATGGCTTTGTCGTCCGCCCCCAGACATGGATGGGCAATCTGTGGAAGGTCACACCAGATCAATTGTACATACTAGTACACGCCGTGACGATGACGCCAGCTAGTCGCTTTCTGGCTCGAATCGTGACCTGTTTTTAGTATACTACCGCGGGCACACCTTACATATGTTCTGTTCCCGTCGATGCGTGGACAAGTCCCGCCTTTTGTTTGTGCCGACTATGTGCACAACAGACACAATATAGATCTAAACTTGTCTTGGTCAAGACACTTTTACGCGTTGAAGCCACGATAACTCAGTTGGGGGTGGGGGTGTGCACCGACTTTGCTAGAGACACGATAGTATATTACTACATTATAGTATGCATGCCCATCATAATGATACACCTTAACGTTTGTAGGAATAGGTGAGATGGTGGGAACCAAACCGCTTCGCGCTGGGGGGGGGTTAATGGACACGCATCCAGAATTCACGGGTGCGCGAGCTTTATTTTCATAATAGATATACCACTTCTTTCATTTACTTCGCTTTGACCGTTGATAGAATGTAGCACCGCCCGGAGTATAATTTATCTCGGGTGGGGATCCTAGGCTTTACCGCCGGGTGGGTGCGGGTACCCGAAATCGTCTGGCCGGGCACCCCGGGTGGGTGCGGGTACCCGAGTTTCGCTGATTGCGAGCTCTGATGCAAGACTACTTCGCTGATGACTCTGTCTACAGTGCCCGTACGTTTCGCAGACGCTTTCGAATGCGATGGCCACTGTACCTAAGGATCGTCGCCGCTATTGAGGAACATGCTAGCTACTTTCAGCAGCGAGCTGACGCGACGGGAAAGCTGGGGCTGTACAGCGCTGCAAAAGTGCACTGCGGCAATCCGGCAGCTTGCTTACGGTATGCCGGCGGATGCGGTGGACGAGTACGTCCGCATAGGATAAAGCACAGCTATCAAGAGCTTGCTGCGGTTCTGTTCTGCGGTACTAGAGGTGTTCGGCGAGGAGTATCTACGTGCGCCAAATGCAGACGACGTCAATCGGCTGCTAGCCATGCATGGGGTGCGTGGCTTCGTGGGCATGCTTGGCAGCTTAAACTGCATGCACTGGCCGTGGAAAAACTGTCCGACGGCGTGGGCAGGGCGGTACACAGGCAAGGAGAGTACGCCGACCATTGTGCTCGAGGCGGTGGTCTCAAACGATTTAGGGTTCTGGCATGCGTTTTTTGGTATGCCGGGCTCGCAAACATGACCGCGCCTACATGCAACTACTCCATTTTCTGCCAACGGGACGCTCCGTATCTGATTGTTCAGTGGGGGTAGCGTCCTCAGACGCATCGCATCCAGAAGCCGTGCTGCGGCGCTTACGGGGGGGGGGTCTTCTTGTCCGCCAAAGATTCAAACCACTTGGGGGAGTTCTGGAGAATCGCCCACACAGCCTGACGTTTGAAGGCACTCTTGTTCTGCGCTCGATAGAGCACATGAGCATCTAGAATCTTGTCATCCATGCTCTTGCCGCTCTCGTTGCGGACAAAAACCGCGGCGTAGAAGCCGGCAAACTTGTTGCAGGTAGCTTGCAGGGTTCGCCATCGAGTCTGCAAGCTGCTAGCAACGCGCTGCTCCTGGCGCGCTTCATGCGCTACAAAAATTCTGCATGCACGCTCTTCCAAAACACCTCTCTCGTTTACTCGTCACCAGCAATAGGATCTTGGGAAACATCCAGCCAAGCGGCGGCTAGGTTCAGATCCTCATCAAGGCCGAAGTTTTTGCCCTTCTTCTTGGTAGCGGTGGCAATCGCGAGCGCGTGCGTTAACTCGCTGTCTTCTCGCCCTGCCACATCGTGAAGCACACACCCATCAGGGTTTGGAGAGCTGAGGCCAATGTCGCCACACTCTGTGCCGCTTCCCGTTGCTACTGGGTGCGGGGACGGCGTTAACGCGAATGGAGTGGGTGGGGGAGCGAGAGATCGCTGGGCGAGGTCCAGAGACGGCATTGCGCCTTGCGACGCCGTTGCTGAAGACGTTTGCGTTCCTGAAGACAGGGGAGAGGATGAGAGCAATATGGCGGGGGAGGAGGGCGACATGAAGAGAGCGCTAGGGCTTTTGATCTAGAGCTGACTTGAGCTGGCTGGTGTTTGACCAACAAAATACTCAAGCCCTCAACCGTAGGCAAGTTTGGTCAAAACTTTGATCTGCGTAAAAAATTGTGCAATTTGCTTAACATTTACTCAAACCGGTGGAGCATCCAAAAACTAAAACTATACTTAAATATTGACAGAAAAGGGGTAAAATTTAATTTTACTCACGACCGGTGGAGATGCTCTAATGAGATTACAGAAATCTGCCTCAACCGAACGGGTATACAATACATAACCTCATATAAATAATACTTCAAGGTCACGAACGGAGATGAGCAAAGGTACTGATGTAAAAATCCAGGATACCTTTGTTTGGCTAAAAGTACTAAGCTGTGCAGTTTGAAAATTGGCGCCCTTTTGATTGTCTGTGCGATCTTCTCTGTATTTACGATTCCACTTTCACATTTGCGCACTACCCGCTAAGCCCTCTACGAGTAGTATAAAGTAGAGCTACTAACCGCACTGATGTGGTGCGAACACACTTAGTCGAAGGTCAGCGCTGAAACAGCTCAGCACTGCTTTACTCGGGTTTGATTAACTAAGCAAGCGTCAAATCCCGTCTAAGATAAACTAATTCAGTACAGCCTTTTCTGTGGTAACGTTGAGATCACTTTATATACCTAGAGCCCTTATATATCAGGCGTTCGGTATTCAGGCAGAGTTCTGTATGATAAATCCTTGGCCAATCCTTAGTGTAAGCAAGCTTCGATCACGCGATTTTTATTGTGGGGCGATCTCATGATAGAAATACATGTACAAATCTACCCACGTAAAAGCTGCTCGGGACAATTCCTACAAGCTCGACCCAGCGTAGCCCGGGGACCCAACAGCAAAGCCCGATCCGCATCCGGCGAAGCGTCCCGACATCAGTGAACCCACCGCAAGCGGACGTTGCGGGCCATGCACGTGCCTTTCCGCAGCGACAGCTTCGCTTACATGTCCAGTATCCGTACAACCGCCTGCTAGCGATGAAAACAGCAGCGAGAGGCGGCTGGTGAGAAGGGCTCCTCGGCCCGCAATGGGGACGAGTCTTGGACCAGGCCCTGGTGGCTGCAGCGGCCATTACCGTATGCAGCCAGCAGGTGTCGGCTCTGCCCTTCCAAGTGCAAACAGCACGCGTGCCGTGCAGATTTTAATCAAGGCCGCGCCGAGACGATCATCGTTAGTGTGTGGCTGACAGACACCTCTCAGAGACCCTATGGCTTCGATAATGCACTTGAATTCCAAAGTACATGAAATGAGATACATTTTCGCGTAGCCGAAGTTATGCCTGCGCTAGACTCAATTTGGCTAGTCGGCGGCATAGAGTGGTGTCCGCAGATGTCGGGTCTCCCGCTGCAGGCAGCGAATCGAGGATTGATGTCATGAGTGTCTTCCATCTTGTCTTGTCCAGTGCTAGTTGTCGAAGTTCGTCAAGATCGCGCGCGCAGCGCAGTCGGTGTCCGGAGCCACTTGAAACGAGGTCTGCGTCCAGTACTAGAGGCAACGTTGTGCGCGGTCGGCCGCGCCACTTAGCTGCATCGCTTGGAGCGAAGTAGGCCGCCATTTGAACGTACGCCGGGATCTCAGGGCGCCGCAGGAGTGGCCAAAGAGGCCCCACTTGGACGCCGTGATCCGGTGTCGGAGCGGCCGCTCGTTGCAGATCTCGTAGAGGTCTTGATTGGAGACGTGGTGAGGGTAGCAGATGTTGAGTACGTTGCGTAGCTGCCGACGGTGAAAGCACTCCAGGCTGTGGAGCTCTGACTGCGTAGTCCCGCTGTTGTAGAGTAGAAGTAGTAATACAGACTAGAGCGTGAGAACGAGACGGGTAACAACTAATACCCGTTTTTACCGATGAGATCAGGTATTAGATCAATGTAAAATACATAACGTGGTGTCTGACACATATGATTCCCTTTTAAATCCGGATATATCAGGCGTCTCGTTCTCACGCTCTAGTCTGTACTCCGGTACCTAGCTCCGTCCTTTTTTCTAACCGTAATTTACCGACGAGCACTGCTCTGCACCTTCCTGACCCCCAGCTGCTGAAAACGTCGACACCACTGCTAAGTACAGTAGCACCAGGTGCGAAAGAGGTCTCATCCACAACTCCGAGCACCGCACACAGCAACAATGGGATCACGTACACTCCACGACAAAAAGATATGGACACCTCCAAAAGTGGCTGTAACTTCGTCATTTTTTATCGTTTTAAAGTGCGGTTTGGACTAGAGTTGCAGAACACGCTGGTAAAGATCTGCACGCTGCTAACACGCGCGCTTTTGCGCTTCATCAGGTAGCTCACATACAAATCACTGGTTCTGCCCAGGTGACAAAACTTATGGACAGCTAATCCCCATACAAAATCCTATATTAACCAAAACCCCTTACAAATGATACGAACTTGGACTTTGTATGGGGAGACAAAGCAACCCATGATTTCTCCACTCTACCTGGATCAGCTGTCCATAAGTTTTGTCACCTGGGCAGAACCAGTGATTTGTATGTGAGCTACCTGATGAAGCGCAAAAGCGCGCGTGTTAGCAGCGTGCAGATCTTTATCAGCGTGTTCTGCAACTCTAGTCCAAACCGCACCTTAAAACGATAAAAAATGACAAAGTTACAGCCACTTTTGGTGGTGTCCATATCTTTTTGTCGTGGAGGGGGATAGCTTAGAGCCAGCATCATTTTTAGTCAGACCATCAGTTTAATACATTCGGTACTTTTTAATATGAACTAGAGTATCCAAAATATCATGGTATTACCGGTATAAAGCAGCGAAGCGCGATCGATGATTTTAACGGGGTTGGAATAAAACTTAAGCAAAAAATGCGCGGTTTAATTCACACGCAACATACTGTGCGAACTTCGGCGCTGTGCGACGTTGGCTAAACGGAGTGCGCACGGCGCGACAGTAGTGTATGTAGTGTTCTGGACGTCGCATCATATTGAGCTGCAGTAGGTACAGAAGAAACATTCATTGATAGACGGACAAGCCACCTTCGTGGCCATTGCGGTGCACTTTAATCCTAAATGTGCCCGATTAGATGGGCGTGATGTTTGCTGCAGCAAGAACCTAACTAGAGCAATATGAACGCATAACAAAGCGGAATTAGCTTCATAACTGCGGTGACGTGTAAACTGCTCGTTCGTAAATAGAGATATCTTAACAGGTGCGGTTCGCGAAAAAGTCTCGTTGGATGACATCATACTGAGTTGCAACAACTCACGCACCATGGAGTAGACCTTGACAGTTTTTCTTCCTGGTCGTCGGGCGAGCAGAAAAAAGCTAATAACAGAAATAGCGATAACAACATCAGTAGCAAAGCTATTATTTAATAGCGGTTGCAGTAGCGGTGGCATTGACAGTAGGACAGTTGCAGTGGTAGCGGGCAGTGATCTTGACGCAGGCGAACAATTCCAATAGCATTTTACTGAATAAGAAATATTAATACTTCGTATTGATATTACTTACGCAGCAATGCAAGTCACATATAATATTTAGAAAAAAAGAGAGTGATATACAAAGCCTAGACGACCGATAAGAAGTTAAGATCATCGGTAATGCTTGTGGGGACGGCGATGTTCAGACGGCATCTACTTGTAAATTTAGCTTGCGCCAGCCATGAGATGGCCAGTGATATTATGCAGCAATATATAATAGAAACATGAAGTGGATTTTGGCAGTCTTTCTCCGGCGTGAAGAAGAAAGCAGGGGAAATATCATTGAAATGTCATTATCATAGCTGATATCGTAGTTGTAGCGCAAATAACAGCGGTAACGGCAGTGCCAGCAGTGGCAGCAGATAATAAACAGTCGCAGTAGCGATAGCAGGAGATATGAACTAGCAACTTCAATGACAGCATTACTATGATATCATTAACAATAGTGAAATAGTAGTTTTAGTTGCTGTAGTTGCAGTAGGGATAAACAGTACTTAGTAACAGTGACCAGTAGTAACGCCCACCACAGTTAGCAATATCAAAAGCAATTTCTTTAACAATAGTGGAATTTCAGTAGTATAGCAATAGAAGTAGTAATGGGGTAGCAGTAGCAGTAGCAGCGGTAGTGACAGTGGCAGTGTCCAGTAGCAGTGACAGTAGCAGCCGCAGTAGCTGGCAGTGGCGGCGACAGTGGCAGTTGCAATCAATACCAATAGCAACATGATGATGTTGTCAACATCAATTATAACCGTGTTTGAGACCAACCGCCGGATATGCTCTTATAGCATCTCTAGTATGAGAATTAAAATATCTAGTGCAGTCATATGAAGCGTTACAGGCATAGTACTCACCAAAATAGTGGTGATAATGGTAATAACAATAACAAGTGCAGACAGCAGATATCTGCTGAGGCGCAGTGTGTCCTAGCCGTAAAAAACGCAAAATTGTTCGGGGCGTTTGCCTCCGCTTAGAGACCCGCACCCCAGTTCATTCGAAAGAAAATCATGCCCAGGTTTTCTTACCGCAATGGATAGTTCACCCTCACCGCCATTTCTACGACACCATTATTGTGATTGGCTGAAAGCCCGTGTGGGTCTAGGTAGCGAATTCCCTCCCTCCCTTTCCTCATTCCAGAATCGGCCGCCTCGAGAAAAGATGGTGAAGCTGTTCTGTGCGATCGTTGGTGCGGCGGGAAGCGCGTTCCCTGTGGACATCGATGGGGGCCAGTCGGTTGGAGACTTGAAGAAGGCGATCAAGGCGGAGAAGACGAACGACTTCAAGGACATCGACGCAGACAAGCTGAAGCTCTACGTGGCGAAGACGGAGGGCGGCGCGTGGCTGAGGTCGAAGGATCTGCTCCGGATGCGGAAGGGGGAGATGCCCGATGAAGTTGAGAGTCACTACATGAAGGAGGAATTGGACGATCCAACGGACAAGATCTGCGAGAGGTTTCCCACAGTCTCCGACGGAACGATTCACGTGCTGGTGATGCTTCCGGAGCAAGAACACGCACAAACTGAATTGTGGCTTGTCACTGGATCCGTTGGCAACGCGCTGAACACGAAAGGGATTCGCTGCAGGCTGTACCGACTGGCGGGGTCATTCCTTGGATACTACGATCCCAACCTTCGTGCTGGCGAAACCGACAAGGCGCTGTGGTATGATGAGGTGATGTTGCGGATCCATGTTCTTTTCAAAGAAGGTATGCATTTTGGTTATTGTAGAACTGTGCTGGTTGATGTCTCACAGATGTTGTACAGAGAGGGATGCTTTGCTATTTGAAAACGAACTGCAGACCGAAGGTATCAAGCAAACTTCCCCACTCGATGGCCACACGATCTCGACGACTGTGGCCCCAGTTTCTCGGGAGTTAAGCGAACTGCGACGCATCTTTGCCATGCATTATGTTCCAGATGATACCGAGTCCCCTCAAGTCTCAATGACGACTTTCTCGTCCAACACCTCGATCGTTGACGTAGCGACTGACGAATTTAAGTACCAGCGTATCGAGAGTGAAGAGTGGTTCGGGTCGGTGGGGAAGGCACAGAGCTGCCATGTGATGTCCAGAGAGCATTGCCTGAAATATCCAAGCTACAAGAAGTATGACAACGACCCAAGCAATCGTCTTGCTCTTTCTGCAGAAATGCACGAGTGGTTTGATGCTCGGTCCTATGCGGTGCCGACGATGAAAATTTCCGTCGAGTCCACATCTGAAGGATTTGTAATCGGCAACAGATACAAGGTACGAGTAGTTTGAGTACGTGCTGAATACTACTTGTTCTAACATTATTTACGATGCCATAGGTCGATTTGGTTGTGCGCGCGTGGAATGCTGGATTCGCAAGACTTCTCTCGCTGCGTTTGAAAGAAGGCTTTGCTGTGTCGGATGATGGCTTGGAGATGCGAACATCCATCTACGTACAGAACAAGAAGGTGTTTTGCGACTGCATGGAGTGGAAGCGCAAAGAGATAGAGAAGAAGTGGAGAGAGCACGAGGATATGGCACCTGCTGTGGACTGACTGCACCACGCGTAAGATCCTATTGACTTCAATTTTAATTTGCTTTTCATCCTAATAAATATAAAGTTACTAATATACAACGATGGCGGACCAACTAGCCGAGCGCCGCCGCTACGCGTTACGTTAATGTTTTCGACCAATCGCAGGTGTTGGCGCCACCATTTTTGGACCATTTCGAACGAAAATGTGGCCGCGCCGGCAGCCGGCGCAGGCAGCTCCTGGTGGGGCTTCAAGCGCTGCAACCTCAGCTCCAGCAGATCGTCCATTGTCCTCTCGAGCACCACCATCTTCTGCGTCTTCAGGCACATCTGCACCTCTATTTGCGCCTCGTAGGAGCGCCGGGAAGGCCCCAAACCCCACTGTCAAAGCTCAAAAGACCTCTAGTTCAGGCACAGACGACGCTGCGTGGCTGCTACGGGCTCTAGACAAGAAGAAAAAGAAGAAAGTCAAGCCTGATGCAAGCAAGAAGGTCACTAAGCCCTCAGAGCCCGAAAAAGCGGCGAAAAAGACGCAGCCGAAGCCGAAAAATGAGCGAAAAGGAGGTCCACTAGGCCTCTCCATGTCTGTACAGGAGCGCCAGCAATTGTGGCGCAGTGGGGCAGCTAAGAAGCCTGAAGATGAAGCAGTGGAACGGGCCAAGCAGCAGGAGAGAGAACGTCAAGAGACGGGCTTTGATCGTGTCTTCCAGGAGGTCTTCGGGGAGCAGCAGAAGGACAAGAAAGGAGGCGACGAGGAGGAGCTCAACAGTGTTTTATCCAGTGGAGATACAGGCGCCAATGCGTCGTCTTTAGGGCTGTCGGTGGTTGATGCAGAGACAGATAAAGACAAGGAGGTGACGAAGGTGTCGGGCAAACGTAAGGCTGCTCCGAGTGATGACGAGAAAGAAGAGGAGGCGTGGGGCTTCGCGACGGCTGGGAACAGTGGGTTCACTCTCGATGACTTCGACGCTCCATCTGACAGCAACGACGCGGGTTCCGGTGCTGTGGGTGATGCTCGGAAGGCTGCGGAGTTTGAGCGCTGGAAGGCCGAGGACGCCCAAAGTGCGGTGAGCGACAACTTCGTCAAGCTGAACATGCGTAAGAGATTCAAGGGCAGCTCTGGGCGCGCCAAGAAGCGACCGGCGTATCTGCGCGCACGTAATGAGAACCTGCTGGACGAAGCTACAGGTGAGAAATCTTCAGGCCTCGCTCCGGTGGTCAATGCGAACGGTACTCAACAGAGTAAGAAGGAGAAGTCGATGCTGGCTGACGACGGCGTGGACTTCACCGAGGAGTGTCTGGAAGCGCTGGCCAAAGCCGAGAAAGCGCGTGGTCTCTCTAGTCAAGAAAAATCGAAACCGAAGAAGGAGGCCGAGCCATTGACACCGCCGAGGTGTCATCATGCGTTGGTCTGTCAGAGCTTGGAGGTCAAGAAGAAGAACAAGAACCACGGCCGCAAGTTCTTCGCCTGCCCGCTGGGATTCGATGAAGGTCGCTGCGACTTCTTCCTCTGGGAAGACGACCACGTCCCGCTTGCACTGCAGACACTCTTCACGGCTTCTTCTTCCTCTGGCGGTGTTGCTGAATCCGCAGCAGAAGCGGAGGCCATTGAGTGCGTTCCTCCGGATATCGAAGCTACTGCAGAGGAGCAGCGAGAGGCAATGCTCACCAATCTGCGCCTGGTGTTTGGGCACGCTGACTTTCGTCCTGGCCAGCAGTGGGCGATCTCAAGGGTGCTGCGTCGTAAGGACACTCTCCTTGTGTTGCCCACGGGTGCAGGCAAGTCGCTGTGCTATCAATTCCCAGCGCTCTTCTTGCCTGGAATTACGCTCGTGATCTCGCCGCTTATTTCGCTGATGAACGACCAGTACGAGAGTCTCCCCGCCCCATTGAAGGCTCGCTCCGTGTGTCTTTCCGGCTCCGGCTCGGATTCAGGCTCGTCCAAGGCGAAGCATGCGGCTTTTGTGCGTGATCTGCTGGCGGACAAACTCTCTCTGATCTTCCTGTCGCCGGAGAAGGCGCTGGGTGCTGGAATGCAAGCGCTGCTCGCGTTGCCGCGGGTCCGTGCGCGCATGGCGCTAGTGTGTGTCGACGAAGCGCATTGCGTCTCAGAGTGGTCCCACCACTTCCGTCCAAGCTACTTGCGGCTGGCAGAGGTCTTCCGCCACGCCCAGTGCGTTTTGTGTGTGACTGCCACAGCCTCGCGACGTGTTGTCCACGATGTATTGCATCAATTGCGCTCACGTCGGCAGCTTCAGAATCAAGGTGGCGAAAGCGAGAGCGACATGGTGCTGCAGATGCCATGGCAAAGGAAGAATCTGGCGCTGGAAGTTCGTTCCGTCCGGTCGAATGATGAGCGACTGCGGCATCTCATCCACATCCTCCCCGAGTTGAGCAAAGGATCATCACAGTCCTCCAAGGCTGGCGGTGGTGTTATCGTGTACGTTCACCAGCAACGGCAGACGGAGGAACTTGCAGCTCTGCTGCGTGAACAATTGCCCAACGCTTGGCGCACTGCTGGAAAGGTGGTGGCGTTTCATGCTGGCATGGCGCCTGAGGCGAAGGAAAAGGTCCGCACAGGTTTTGCGCGAGGCAGAGTGCGCGTTGTGGTGGCTACTATCGCATTTGGTATGGGCATTGACAAGAAGAATGTGCGGGCTGTTGTGCACTTCCACATGCCGTCGTCTGTCGAGGGATACGTGCAGCAGATTGGACGAGCTGGTCGTGACGGCAAGTCTGCGCGAGCGTTGCTGTATCTGCTGAATGAAGACGCGGTGCACTTCCGCTCGTTACTGTTTTCAACCGCATT
Source organism: Phytophthora sojae (assembly GCF_000149755.1). Lineage (NCBI taxonomy): Eukaryota > Oomycota > Peronosporomycetes > Peronosporales > Peronosporaceae > Phytophthora > Phytophthora sojae. The sequence goes on along the minus strand of NW_009258120.1, from coordinate 3,962,876 downwards.
ACATCGCGACCAGCTTCGGAGGCTCATGGCTCTTGTCTTCCAGAGTCGGGAGAGCTTATCCCCAGCGAGCAAGAAGCATGTAGTGGCTGTGAAGTGCTCGGGAAGAGGTCAGAGAGCTGGCAGTGACCTGACGCTGGAGTCTCTCGAGCGAGATTGGCTGGAGCGCCACCTTGACCTGAAGGCGGCTTCGATCGAGACGTTCCTCACGTTGCTGGCCCTCGAGACGCAGCGTCAGAAGGACGACGAGCTGGGTTTACGCGTGACACTCCAACCTCTGAGCATGAGTCAATGTACACTGCAGCTGCTGGACACTCAAGCGAAGAAACTGGGACCGCAATCTACAGTTAAGTCACTGCTCGGAGCGGTGCAGCGCAAGGAATTGCCTAATGCACGCGTGACACATCGTAAGGACGGGTATCTGAGCTCTTGGGTTATCGACTGCCACCTGCACGAAGTAGCTCAATGGTACGGACGGACGACTGGTGCCAACAGCAATGGAGACCAAGCTGCAGCCCTGTTAGCAGCTTCCGACGCTCAGCAGGCGGGTGAAACCAATGCTGCTGCGGTCGCTGCCGCCACGAATGAGCGTCGGCTGCTTCAAGAATTGCGAGCGGCTCAACAGACTGGTCAGATCCAGCGCTTTTCGCTGTCACAGCCCGCATTCCAGCTGCAGTTGAGCTGGAGGGCTGAACTGACCGACGAGATGAAGAGTGAAGTCGTGGACCGATGGACGAAGCTGTTGTACGCGAAGCACGAGCATCTCGAGTCGCGCCAGCTTGCTCGTCTCGCTCATTTGTATGGAGCGCTGTACGCGGCAGCTCTACCGGCGCCTTCTCCGACGTCAACCGCGCGTGATGGCGAAGATGAGGAAGACGAAGAAGATCTGGATAATAAGGCCCATGCTCTCGAGACCAAACTGGTACGTTACTTCGAAGACGACGACGATAAGGATGATGCTGCAGCCGGTGGAGACGACGTCGAAGGTGACGAGGATGAGCGTTTGCTGCAGAAAATGCTGCGGCCGCTGACCGAGTCTCTGATCGAGGCTATCGAGCGGGATACACGCTCACTCATTCAACTCCGTCTTGGCGGTGGAGGTCCGCTTGAGGGCAGTGATACTGAAGAGAGCAAGAGCAACGATGAAGGTATCAAATGGACGAGTTACGCTGTGGCCAAGGTATTTCACGGATTGACGACGCCGCAGCTTCCAACTCGGCAGTGGCGCGACCACGTCTGCTGGCGACGGTACTCTGACGTGGCCTTCGAGCGCATCGTGCAGATTGCACACAAGGTGATCCTGGAGGAGGAGGCTTTGGAATCCACTGTAAAGTCGGCGAGTGTGGGCATGTCGACAAATTAATGGTACTTATGACCTGTTAGATTACTTCTCTCCTACTTCATAGTTTCGCCAAGTTGGGGAACGATGGCGGCCACTTCCTTCGATGGCCTGAAACTCCAGCCGTTCCCAACCGTGGCGCTGTGCGTGGAAATTCACACAAACTCACTTCCTAATTCACTAACTAGCTTATCGTCACGAGTATTTGTACGCAGACTTAGCTCAAGCGCAGGTCCGGAAGTGCTGGACTGGAAGTTGCTGGTGTGATCGGTGGCGACTTAGGAGCTGCTCTGCTCTGTGAGTCGCTGGCTCGGGCGCCTTCTGTGTGCTAACTGGGCAGGTGGCGCTCAAGGTTGCATTAGATTTGACTGCGTTGTGGATGCCTGCGATCTCGATGCGTCTCGCCCACGTCTCAGTCGGTGAGTGCTGTGCGCTTTCCAGCATGGCGAAGTGACTGCCGCTGTGGTACAGTTTGCGCTCGTGTGTTTCGCTCTCGAGCATAGCGCTCCATGTCTTCTTGAGCATCTGCATCTCCTCGTCGTCGTCCGAGTCGTCCGCGTAAATCTCCGCGCGTTCTTCCTGGCGACCGAACTCACGGTAGAACCTCCGCGTGAAGTCGAAGTTGTTGAAGCGCTGAGTCTCGTCGTCACTGCCGCCTGCATCCTCCTCGCTGCTGGAGCTGAGGTGATATCTGCTGGTGCAGGACTGATACTTGTGGTCCGTCACCGTCATCGCGAAGGCTGGAGTCGGTACCAACGGGTAGTGGTGGAATCCCGGGGTGAGTGACGCCGCAGCCGACGTCCTCCTAGCTGCACCGGGCGACACGGGTCCTCGTCGAGCAGGTTTGACATTGCTGCAGTCCACACTTCGTGACGGAGCGACGCGCGGGGCCGCAGCTCGGTGGCTTCCACACTCGAGGAACGTCTCGATGTGGGTCATCATGCTGAAGCAAATGGCGATGAGTTGGCGCTGGCGAACGACTTCGACGACCTCCAGAGCCTGCTGCAAGAAGCGGTTGAGCGCCAGAGATCGCGCCTCGATCACGCGCTTGGAGCGTGAGCCAAACAGTTTTCGCGGCGGGAACTGCTTGAACACGAAGGCGAAGCGGTCGGACGGCGGCGTCTGGCGATGCCTTCCGCGGTGCGAGTTGATACTGGTACAAGTGCTGACACTGGAGCCAGCGCTGGCACTCGAGCTGACGTTGGACCTGGTGTTGAAGCTGCTCTCGATGTTGTCCATGTCCGGGCTGGTGAGGTACGTGGCCATCTCGTCGTCGATGAGTGCGAGGAGCTTCTCGCGCAGTTCGCAGAACTCGGAGAAGCAGCGGCGGATGTGCCAACTCCTCCGCGTCTTGGTGTCTTCAACCCGCAAGATGTAGACTGTGGACGGCTTGAGCGCCAAGGCCGACGTGATGGTCGCTGTCAATGAGCTCATGGAGCCATTCATGGTGGTCCTGCCTGTGTGGTACGAGGCGATTGCAAGAGTGCCGACTGGTGGTCGATTGATCCCCCCCCGTTTCAGCCCCCAACTAGTTGGCGCTGCGGTTTCGTGTGGTCCGTGTCTCGCTCGGCTTTCAGCTCTACCCGAAACCAGTTACGCGCGTTGCTCGCTTGATTTTCGCCACGCAGAGTCTCAGAGCCTGATGCTTGAGGCTCGGGATGGGGGTCAAATTGTCTGCCAGGTAGCGACTTGGCACGCAGAATGGAAAGTGGTGACCGCGAGTTGAACACTTTCGGCGACGGACGGTGGATAGATAGTCTTCGAGGGCTCAGGTGGGGCCCTCTCACGGGCCGGACGCCGACTGGACTGGAAGGAGCACGCCGGCATCCCTGGAAACAAACCGAGTGGCCCACGGCTCGTATCTCTAGCGCCGCCGCCGCATTTGACAGCACCAAGATGTTAGCTAACTGCGGGCGTCTGTGGATCACCGAGCTCACGGTCGTCGGGGATCAAGATGCAAGGTTTACTGCGCCGCAGCAATGGTAAACTTTGAAAGGGCGCCCTACTGAGCATTACACAACCGGCGCGCATTTGAGCCTTTCACGCGTGCGCATGATCACAAGTCCAGCGTAACGGCGGCAATTATTGAGCAGAGTGACCTGTGACCAGTGCTGCTCGGCCGAAGGCAATGTTTTGACATCAAAAGCACATGGTACTCTTCCAAGCAGGAAAAGGTGGTGCGGGTCAGGTCAAGCGTTCGTCTTTAGCGAGGTGGGGCCGAATTGAAGTGCGACTATCATCCAGCCACTGTCAGGACAGGCCCGAGCTTCCGTTGGGTGCAGAGAGCAATTGTTCCTCGACGCGAAAATTGGCCCCGGGAGGGATTGAATCTCGCATTGTTCTCGCTAGCCACGCGCGTCTCGGTCCAGTCGTCGTGGTCGATTGCGAGGCTCGCCTCGGTGGAGGTGAAGCTTCGGTGAACACGCTTCCTTCTGTCGATTCAACACGACTGGAAAGGATTTGGCACGAAATCCATTCTCGAGTGGTTTGATCGTAGTGCCAACGCGTTTTGGCCTGCGATCTGACCACCGCTGACTCTCGTGTAAGTTCGATGGAACACGTACTCCTTCTGCTTTAGGCTGTCGGGCGAGAGCCCAATGCTGTTGCAAGCGGGGGTGGGGACATACATGCAGTGTGTATGGTACTCAGCGCAACTTTCATGACGTGGTTTCATGGCAAATCCGTTCACAAAAATGCACTGGGCCGGGCTGCATCCACCGTTCAAGCACAGCGCTCATAGCAGGAGAGTATCAACTTGATACTGTCCTGCTCGCTGGAGATAAGCTCAGCTCGCGATCAAGTCCTCGCCTATGGTGTGGACGTATCATACGTAAGATGTACACACAACACGCGTCAATCAAGTTGTGTTTGTGGAGAGCGGAAGATGGTGAACGGGTGAAGGGCTCACTAGGATATCATGCGCCCAAGCGCCCTTCCACCGCCCTCGACGATGTTGCGGGCAGTAGTGGGAGGGATGCCGTTGCAGTCGGCAACCAGCACCCAGTCACGCCCTTCTCGGTGTGCATCGAGCACACGCGTGCGGGCCGCAAGCCAATGCTTCGGCTCTTGGGGCATGTTGCCGGCGGAGACAGGGAGAAATCCACATTGCTCTAAATACTAATTTCAGAAATTATTTTCCGATTTTTGGATGTTACTTAAGTTACTTCACACCGTTTTGCTTTACACTGCTGCCAACTTGGATTGGCAAAGGTGTAGTTGCATTCGTTTATCAACATGAAACCGAGAAAATGGAGCCCATGGCTCTCCTGCTGGTTGTAGCGAAGAGCTTTCTCACCAGTTGAGGCTTCTGGGATTTCTCACTTTGCAAACGGGCCGCTCCACACAACTCAACTCGGCCGTCGTAGAGTTTGCAGCTACGTCCGATGAGAGAGCTACAGTCCTGATTCAGCCGTTGGGTTAAAAGTTACCACTGGTAACGGCGTATCATGATATCGAAGTCAGGGGGGCTCGGTGTAGGGATGGCTAGCCTCACACTCGCGGTGGCCTCGCCATCTTCACTAAATTCCGCCAGGCACGTGTGCTGCTCGATCCCCTGAAGGCTTTTCAGTGGCGCAAAAGCTGAAGTCGATGATGCGAACTCCCTACAAGAGGCCCCATGTAATGCAAGAAAATGAAGCTGACGGGCCAGAATCTGCAGGGTCAAGAAGAGAAGGAGAAACATGAGATGGAGAGACAGATCGTCAAGCTCTTCTGTGGGATCGTGGGTGCGCGCGGTTCGTTCCCGATCGAAATCGACGTGGAGCTAGCGGTGGGGCACCTGAAGAACGAGATCAAAAAGGCGAGGCCGAACGCGTGCAGGGACACCGACGCCGACCAACTGCGGCTTTTTGTACCAAAGAGGGCGGTGAATGGCTTACGGAAGCCCAACTCGTGGAGGGTCTGGATGCAGATGTAACCAGCCGCATGAAGGAATTACGCTTTGCGCAGGAGCCCATCGGCGCAATCGTCGCATCAAGACAACGCAGCAGGCACACTTCTCCTAGACTTCTCCTAGAAAGATATTGGAGAAAGTTAAGGGCCCGTAGATATGCTGGTGGTTCTGGAGAGAGCAACTGGTGGGACGATCGGCTCGGTGGAAGAGTGTAAGAGAAGGCTCCAGACGTGGTTCCGCGATGGCCTTGATGAACGCGACGAGAAGACGTCCGATCTGAATCCCGGGAGTGATTGAATTGTCCATTTAGATCAAGCGGTGAATCCGAAGTACGTACTCGAGACACCAGATCTCCTTCCGGCGTATAATACAGCGGTGTTTCACTTACCAAACAAATATATTATCAAACTTTTGAATTATTCACACTCTACACCCCGCAGTACGCATACAGATATGTTGCCGACTACACTCACACGAAGGGCCTTACCATTGCAATCTTTGCCTAGAGTGCCCTTGATAGGATCGCACGACCACCGTTTCCAGCACGTGCCGACATGGTAGGCGCGCTACTCACGTTAGCACCAGGCCGACTCAGCACTACCGAGGCTGGAACGGGTCCAGCCCAGGACCCCAAGAGCGGCGCACCTTTCACAGGGGCAGCGTTCTTGATCTGGGAAGTGTTCTTGGTGGGAGTGGCGTTCTTGGTACGCGCCTTGTTCTTCGGGAGCGTGCCCTTGGTTGCCTTCACCGGTGCTGGGGGTGGAATTTTTACGGCCTCCGATGCCTGTTTCTTCTTGGCGGCCTGGATCTGGCCTTGGGTGGCGTTCTTCGCAGGCTGCTCCTTCCGGCGTTCGGCCTCCTTCTGGGAATTCACACTCTTCTCAATGGAATTCGAGCGAGGGCGTGCGTTCCTCGTCTGCAGAGCGGGCTTATCCTTGCGGCCATCCCACGCGCCACCGATCTGCTTGAGCTGCGTACGAATGGCGTCGTACAGGTGCTGACCGCCGAGTTGCAGCATGGCCTCCTGGAACTTGTCGGACTGGGCTTGCTTCACCATGTGCTTCAGCTTGTACTGGTTCACCTTGCTCCAATCCGCGGCGTTCGTCTTACCGGAGATCGGTTTCAATCCCTTGGCGGTCGGTGCCAGCTCTAGCCGCTCGTTGTTGTCGAGGCTAAGGATCTCGCGCAGGGTCTGGCACGCCGCACGCTTCTCGGGCGCCAAGCCCAGCACCAACCGCAGCACAAAACTAGCACCGACAGAGTACTGGCCAAGCAGCTTCGACTGCTGCGCCTTGGTGTTGTTGCGCGGAGAGGTGGCAGTCTTGGCATTAGTGGCCTTCAGTCGCGATGCGGCGTTGGTCATTCTTGGGCGGTGCTCGGGGAGTGCGGAGGCTCGCGTGGCTTGGTTGTTGTTGCTTGTTGGCTTGTTGGACGATTGCAAAGTGAGACCTTCAGGGGACCCTCGCCATGCAGCTCGAGCTAGTGTTGATGGTTTCCAGGTATCTTCATAATTGAAAACCTCGATATCTTACCTAGGTATGACAGCAGGCGAGTTCGAGCACTTTACAGATGCCGAAGCAAGGGCACATCATGTGTTGTGAGGGGGGGGTCTTTTGAACAACCTGCCGCCATTCACCGTTTAAGGCCTAGTTCCAACCGCGTGCCATCCGTGCCATGCCATGCCATGTCATCCGAGAGCTCCTCGGGTTTAGGTCACTGGTGCCATGCTAGTGCCATGCATGGCACGCTTTGGTGCCATGGCAATTGGTCGTGCCATGTGCCATAATGGGGAAATTGCTCGTGACGGACATCAGACTTTGCTCTGCTGGTATACAAGCCGAGCGCCGCCGCTACGCGGCGGATAGAATTTATATTGTAGTTAAGCTTAGTTGTTCCTTGCACCCGTTCCGCTCGCCTCGTCGGCTCGCTGCACTACTCGCAGTGTTAGCACTGCGAGTAGTGCAGCAAGTTAATAAATTCAGAGGCCGGGGCGGGTCCTGCGGCCCCGCAATGTCGTATGCTTGTCGCGCAAACGCGGCCTTGACTAGTTTGTCCACCTATTAGGAACCCATATAACCCGCTTTTGGCCGACGGGGTGCTAAACTGTGTTTGTATATCACCAGTTTATCTTGCCATGGCGCAAGCCATTTCATTCGGAAACGGAGTGCCACGCAAATTCGGTACCTAGCCCTATTGGATGGCATGGCACCACGGCGCGCACTAGGCCTAAGTGTCCTCGGCAGGATATTATATCAACTGAAGCCGTGCTGACTGGAGTGCTGGTGGCAGGACAGTATCAAGTTACAATCCTGCCACCAGCTGAGCTGCTCAGCTCGCGATCAAGTCCTTGGCTGAGCTGTCGTACGTAAGATGGGGGTTGTGGAGAGCGGGCTCACTGGGATATCATGCGCTCGAGCCGCCCTTTCCAGTGCCCTCTGGAGCTGCCGTCGTTTCAAACACTTTTTTAGTCTATCAACACGAAACCGAGAAATTGGAGCACACAGCTCTCCTCCTGGCTGTATGTACGTTAGTATCGAAGAACTTTCTCACCAGTTGGGGCTTTTGATGTAAGCGGGCCGCTCGCAGTTCAACTCGATCTTCCTAGAGTTAGCTCCGTTGCGCTTGAAATGGGATAACTACAGTCCTGATTCAGTCGTTGGGTTATAAGTTACGAACGACGCAGCATGGTATCGAAGCCACGTGGGCTCGGGTGGGTTTGGATTGTGCTGATCGATACGCCCCGAATACTTACGACATTATTTTTTGCGTCACATACCCTTAGTGGCGTGGACTTGTTCTTAGTTGCTCACATTGGTCCGTGCTGATTAATTTCAACTTTCAACGTCCCTTACTCAACTCGATTGGGTTTGGGGACAGCGGAAGCTGGCGAACGCACGTCATGCCTTGCTCAGAGCGCCCTTTCCAGGTCTCGCTTCATGAGTTACCGTGGTGTGTTTATCAGCACAACACTAAGGAAATGAAGCCTGGTACAGCGTACGTGTAAGTTACATGTAGTGCCTGCTGGTTGTAGTGAAGAGGTAACGTTAGTTGAAGCCCTGCCTCTTGTCATCCTGATTGAAGAGCCTTCACACAGACCTTTACAATGAAAACATGGCTTTCCATTTTCTTACCTTATTGTCCCGGCCAGAATTGAAGGGCCCGTAGTAATGCAAACGCAGAGCTCAATCTTACATGTACAGTTCGTAGCTACGTTGTATTATTTGAGATGGGATAACTACAGTCCTGATTCAGCCAACGTGTCCCTTTTGGCTTCGATATGTACTTTGGAATCCAAGTGCATTATCGAAGCCATAGGGTCTCTGAAGAGGTGTCGGTCAGCCGCACACTAACGATGATCATCTCGGCGCGGCCTTGATTAAAATATGCACGGCACGCGTGCTGTTTGCACTTGGAAGGGCAGAGCCGGCACCTGATGGCTGCATACGGTAATGGCCGCTGCAGCCACCAGGGCCTGGTCCATGACTCGTCCCCATTGCGGGCCGAGGAGCCCTTCTCACCAGCCGCCTCTCGCTGCTGTTTTCATCGCTAGCAGGCGGTTGCACGGATACTGGACATGTAAGCGAAGCTGTCGCTGCGGACAGGCACGTGCATGGCCCGCAACGTCCGCTTGCGGTGGGTTCACTGATGGCGAGACGCTTCGCCGGATGCACATCGGGCTTTGCTGTTGGGTCCCCGGGCTACGCTGGGCCGAGCTTGTAGGAATTGCCCCGAACAGCATTTACGTGAGTAGATTTGTATACAGACTAGAGCGTGAGAACGAGACGCCTGATATATCCGGATTTAAAAGGGAATCATATCTGGCAGACACCACATTATGTATTTTACATTGACTCTAATACCTGATCTCATCGGTAGAAACGGGTATTAGTTGCTACCCGTCTCGTTCTCACGCTCTAGTCTGTACTGTATTTCTACCATGGAGCATTGCATTGAGATCGTCCCGCAATCCACATCGCGTGATCGAAGCTTGCTTACACTAAGGATTGGCCAAGGATTTATCATATTGTGCCTTTCGGTCATTTTGCCGAGTCCTACGTAGGACTTTGGAGGTCAGTTAATCTGAGGTTGGGGGTCTCTAAATCTGAGATGCAAATCTCGGACGAGTCCGATTAGCGGTCTCCCGGAGGCTCTCCGTTCAATGGACGTCCAAGCCAAGCAAGCTTTGTTTGGGGAAGCAATCAGTGCTGGAACCCACGAAGGCGAAGGGAGAAGACTTGGTTGTTTAATGTATCGACCGCATCGTGCTTACCTAGGTTTATTCTGCGTCTGACATACACCGTATTAGAGTCAGCTCGTATGAAAGTCCTGCCACAAGACTTGACAGGAGTCCTTGGTAAGACCTCAAACCCCGAATGCCGTGAGAATGGGCGACATTCGGGCTTTCGGCTGTTTGTAGGACCTATGCAAGTGCTTCCATCGGACTAGCAATTCTTGGTCCTAATTCCCTACGAGGGGCCTGCTAATCTACTCCGATAACCTAGCCCCATCTTAGTTGGTAATTCAACAAAGCAGATGCAAAAACTTGCCAAAGCTTTGCCAAAGCGTGGGCACCGGCAGACTTTTGCCATCAACGCGGATCAAGTGTGCATGGATGCTAATATCCCGGCTTTCCGCTGGTCAGTCTGACTAGATTCATGAGACGTCTCCAACAGCCAGCGGGTTGTTCGGTAGCTATGGGCCGTTCCAGCGGTTGTACACCGCACGTGTGGCGTTCATTCCGGAATCTGCCACGCCACCGTCAAGTCCCCATCCCGGTCCAGACGATGGTCTGCCTCTATCAAGCCGCGGCGCTCTTCACAGCGGCACTTGCTGCCACGGGTGCCTTGGCGCGAGTGACGCAGTCCGAATCGACAGACTCGACTTTGCTCCAAGCGTTCGAGGACTGCATGGACAAATGCGCCACCAACAGCAGCAGTGGCAACGGCACGCTGACTGCCAACACCAACTTCTTCATGTCGGAGTCGCCGCTGTACGAAGACTACGCGACGGGCCCCAAGGCGCGTATCGACCGCAAGCCCCTGGGTGTGTACTTTGCCTCGTCGGAAGAGGACGTGGTGCGCGCCGTCAAGTGCTCGGTGCAGAGCGGCCTGGCACCCGTGCCTCGCAGCGGCGGCCACTCGTACGAAGTGCTGTCGTCCATGGACGGCTCGCTGGTCATCGACATCGCCGACATGGTGGACGTCAACCTTGTGTCCGAGAACAAGGAGGAGGGCTCCGTTCTGGCCACGATACAGGCGGGTGCTCGTTTGGCCTGGGTCTACACGGAGCTGGACCGGCTCGGAGGCTACAACTTCAACGCCGGCACGTGCCCTAGCGTCGGCATCGGCGGTCACATCAGCGGCGGAGGCTACGGCATGGTGAGCCGCCACTACGGACTCGCGGCTGACCAGACCACCGAGATGCGGGTGGTGCTCTACAACGGCACGGTTGTCACCGCGTCCACTACGCAGAACCCGGACCTGTTCTGGGCGCTGCGCGGTGGCGGTGCCGGCTCGTTCGGCATTGTCACGCTCTTCACCATCAAGGCGTACAAGATGCCGGTTGTGACGGTCTTCAGCATGCAGTTCAACGTCTCCGTGCGTGCGCAGGTGTTGCGCGCGTGGATGGACTACTTCCCTACGGCCGACTCGAGGGTGACCACGCAGCTCGTGGTGGACGGCGGAGGCGCGCGCATGACCGGCCAGTACCTGGGCTCCAAGGCGGAGCTGGACGTGCTGCTCAACTCGTCGGGTCTGTTCGACCACGGCGGCTTGAAGACTATCGACCGCCGCGACAACTGCTCACAGCTCGCCACCAAGGCGTACGTCTGGAAGGGCACGTGCGACGACCTGAGCTCGCTCAACGTCTCGCACCACCTGACGTCGGCCGACAAGGACTACAGCAAGATCAAGGGCGGCTACTCCAACTCGGCGCTGGACGACGAGGGCGTGCAGACTGTGCTGGACTGGGCCGACAGCCTGCCCAACACCACGTGGGCGTACATCCAATTCGAGGCGTACGGCGGCGTCTTCGCCTCGCAGAAGAACGACATGACTCCGTGGGCGCACCGTGATGCCGTCTGGTCCGTGCAGATCGGCGTGGGCGCCAACAAGGGCGAGTCCGAGGACTCCCCGTCCTACAACTGGATCCGCGGCATCGCCGGCGCCCTCGAGAAGTACTTCGACGGCGGCAACTACCAGAACTACTGCGACCTGGACCTGGGCGCCGACTTCGGCCGACGCTACTGGGGCGCCGACAACTTCGCGCGCCTGCGCCAGATCAAGGCCCAATACGACCCATGGAACGTCTTCCACAGCGCTCAGTCCATCCCACTGCCTTAGAACCATCGATAGGCAGAATGACCAAAGATACCTATTCGTAGTCAACATGGCTACATGAGTTGTATTACCTGTTGAAGTTGCCTTTTTTCGCACCACTTCGGTGCCTTTACAACCCGCGCCATACCCCAAGTTTTCAGGACGTATCGAGTGTGGTTGACGGACAGAGGAATCCCAGTCCACCATCGAAGCCAAAAGGGCCACGTTGGGTACAACGGCTGAACCAGGACTGCAGCTCTCAACTGACGAAGAGTGTTGCTACCACCGTACTACCGGTAGCTTAGCTACGAAATGTCCGACCCGTTTGCATAAAGGGAAGTACTGTTGGCATTGTGAGGGCTCTTCATTGAAGAGTCTTCAAACAGGATGGCAGGAGGCAGAGCTTCAATTATCGTTACGTCTTCGCTTCTCGGTTTTGCGTCATCAATCAAAACCTGAATATCCCAACGCGAGCTCATAAGCTGCCATCTTCCGCTCTCTCCACAAACTTACTACACACGAGTCGATCATGCATGAAACTTCGTTTATGCTATACCACATACGCATATGCCCACGCTTCGGTATCTTAGTTTGTCAAGCACTACTGCTGCACGGCTTCACCTGCTGCCAAACCTAGGTAAGATATCGAGGTTTTCAATTATGAAGATACCTGGAAACCATCAACACTAGCTCGAGCTGCATGGCGAGGGTCCCCTGAAGGTCTCACTTTGCAATCGTCCAACAAGCCAACAAGCAACAACAACCAAGCCACGCGAGCCTCCGCGCTCCCCGAGCACCGCCCAAGAATGACCAACGCCGCATCGCGACTGAAGGCCACCAATGCCAAGACTGCCACCTCTCCGCGCAACAACACCAAGGCGCAGCAGTCGAAGCTGCTTGGCCAGTACTCTGTCGGTGCCAGTTTTGTGCTGCGGTTGGTGCTGGGCTTGGCGCCCGAGAAGCGTGCGGCGTGCCAGACCCTGCGCGAGATCCTTAGCCTCGACAACAACGAGCGGCTAGAGCTGGCACCGACCGCCAAGGGATTGAAACCGATCTCCGGTAAGACGAACGCCGCGGATTGGAGCAAGGTGAACCAGTACAAGCTGAAGCACATGGTGAAGCAAGCCCAGTCCGACAAGTTCCAGGAGGCCATGCTGCAACTCGGCGGTCAGCACCTGTACGACGCCATTCGTACGCAGCTCAAGCAGATCGGTGGCGCGTGGGATGGCCGCAAGGATAAGCCCGCTCTGCAGACGAGGAACGCACGCCCTCGCTCGAATTCCATTGAGAAGAGTGTGAATTCCCAGAAGGAGGCCGAACGCCGGAAGGAGCAGCCTGCGAAGAACGCCACCCAAGGCCAGATCCAGGCCGCCAAGAAGAAACAGGCATCGGAGGCCGTAAAAATTCCACCCCCAGCACCGGTGAAGGCAACCAAGGGCACGCTCCCGAAGAACAAGGCGCGTACCAAGAACGCCACTCCCACCAAGAACACTTCCCAGATCAAGAACGCTGCCCCTGTGAAAGGTGCGCCGCTCTTGGGGTCCTGGGCTGGACCCGTTCCAGCCTCGGTAGTGCTGAGTCGGCCTGGTGCTAACGTGAGTAGCGCGCCTACCATGTCGGCACGTGCTGGAAACGGTGGTCGTGCGATCCTATCAAGGGCACTCTAGGCAAAGATTGCAATGGTAAGGCCCTTCGTGTGAGTGTAGTCGGCAACATATCTGTATGCGTACTGCGGGGTGTGGAGTGTGAATAATTCAAAAGTTTGATAATATATTTGTTTGGTAAGTGAAACACCGCTGTATTATACGCCGGAAGGAGATCTGGTGTCTCGAGTGCGTACTTCGGATTCACCGCTTGATCTAAATGGACAATTCAATCACTCCGGGATTCAGATCGGACGTCTTCTCGTCGCGTTCATCAAGGACATCGCGGAACCACGTCTGGAGCCTTCTCTTACACTCTTCCACCGAGCCGATCGTCCCACCAGTTGCTCTCTCCAGAACCACCAGCATATCTACGGGCCCTTAACTTTCTCCAACATCTTTCTAGGAGAAGTCTAGGAGAAGTGAGCCTGCTGCGTTGTCTTGATGCGACGATCGCGCCGATGGGCTCCTGCGCAAAGCGTAATTCCTTCATGCGGCTGGTTACATCTGCATCCAGACCCTCCACGAGTTGGGCTTCCGTAAGCCATTCACCGCCCTCCTTGGTACAAAAAGCCGCAGTTGGTCGGCGTCGGTGTCCCTGCACGCGTTCGGCCTCGCCTTTTTGATCTCGTTCTTCAGGTGCCCCACCGCTAGCTCCACGTCGATTTCGATCGGGAACGAACCGCGCGCACCCACGATCCCACAGAAGAGCTTGACGATCTGTCTCTCCATCTCATGTTTCTCCTTCTCTTCTTGACCCTGCAGATTCTGGCCCGTCAGCTTCATTTTCTTGCATTACATGGGGCCTCTTGTAGGGAGTTCGCATCATCGACTTCAGCTTTTGCGCCACTGAAAAGCCTTCAGGGGATCGAGCAGCACACGTGCCTGGCGGAATTTAGTGAAGATGGCGAAGCCACCGCGAGTGTGTGGCTGGTAGTTGATACAAAGTAAGAGCGCGAAACAGGTCATTGACAGGTCAGGTCATGTTAGGTCATGCAAGAAACACATGATTTAAAGTATTACTTCGCTGCATGTGGCGATACCATCTGGAAGCTCATTAGTGAGCCAAAGATATCCCTCTTGTACAGTAACGCATAAACCGATTTCATCGCACCAAGTATTATTTTCCAAAGATATTCTCGTGGGGGAATCACCGTAGAGTGTTGCCGCTCGTGCCTGGGAGTGGCTGGAGGGTTAGTTCTAGGCTAAAATCAAACTGAGCGACTGTGGCCGCGTTCCTTTGGCTCGAGATTACTGGTTCTCGAACCGTGTGTGTAAAAACTCGTCGATCTGGAAAAACAGATTCCCCGACGGCTACGCCGCCGGGTAATCAACCATTTCCAAAGATCTTCTCGTGGGGGAATCACCGTAGTGTATTGCCGCTCGTGCCAGGGAGTGGCGTGGAGGCGCCCCACCTTGAGAATTCCTTCGCGACGCTTACTGGCACATCAGGCTTGACAGACCTGCTGTTCCTTCCGAGGTCAGCACAGGATAGTCCTCGAAGCAGGAGGACATCCAGCGCCCAAGCAGCTTAATCACCAGTCTGTCCGCCCCAGCATTGAGCAACTTGGTCGCGCCACCGATGCGTACCGAGTGAGTAGAGAACCGCGCAGGATCGAGACCTTCCTTGGACGCCGCGGCCTTGATTATCCTTGCTACTTGGCTTGACGAAACTCCGCCTGACTTCCCCATCTTAAGAGCTGGTTCGTCATGCCTTGTTCCTATTCGTCTTGCAGCATTCTTGATCCACCGTGCTGCGCGCACTGGGCAACAGTAAGGCATCTGGTGAGGCGTGTTGGAATCGAAATTCCTCTCTTCCGAACTGATTGTTCTTGGCGCCCCGGAGGAGAATGCCGACAATTGTAGCACAGCGCGACTTGACGGCTTGCCATCGCTGTCGCAAAATCGAATATCACCTAAGCGGAGGACGAACGGGTGATACTCCCTTCCGATGAACAGATACTCGGACCTGCGCAGCAAAAAGAAGTACGCCAGCAACAGACCACCCCCACAGTAGTTGGTTAGACGGGCGGCGGATGTCGAGTTGAGAGTAAATCCGACGGAGGAGGCTTGGCGAAAGAGGCTGTTGCTTGAGTACGGGCTGGTGAAACGGCGGATCCCGCGGAGCAGAAGCGCATACTGAGCAGTGACACTGGGGTCATACCCGCGTTCAAACCGATGACGCCACCGGACCGCACATAGCTTCGAGCAAATGGTGCCATACGAATTGCCGATGAGCTTACGGCTAATACCAAATTTCCATAAGAAGACGGCGAAAGCTCCAAGCTGAGCCGTGGATGTAACTGATCCATCTTGAGGTAACCACGGCGAGTACTGCATAAAGCTGCACCAGGATTCCCATTGCCGCCACGCACGTGAATAAGCACGGCTAGTGGATGTCGCTAAAGCTCCCGCGCAGAGCAGCGCGCCCAGACCTGCGAGAGTTTGCGCGAGCTCGGAGGGACTGTAACCTGCGACCAACCAACACAAAGGTTAGTAAACGCCGCCGCCTTCGCCCGTGACTCCCAGCTGCGACTGCCAGCGTCTGCCATCACATTTTCCGACCCCGGAATGTGCTCCGCGGACAGGTAAAACCCGTGCCGCACTTCGAGCAGCGCGATAAGCCGGAGCAGCATTTGCGCGTAGGGATTGTCCCGAACCGCACGCTTATTGCTCCAGGCCAGCGCAGATGTATTGTCAATGCGCAGGCGAACGTGGACGTCCGCTCCATCATCGCTGGCGGTCCACAGGTGCCCCCACGTGATCGCTGCGAAGACGGCACTCATTAATTCGCGAATATTGATGCCGAACGTGAAAGCGCCACCGTGCTTTTGCTCGTGGATGGCCGCCCGCTCTTCCGCGTCAAAGCGAACTTGAATATATTCGCGACGGGCAGGGAGAAGGGCGCAGAGTCCAACGTCGCTCGCGTCCATAAGCACCTCGACACTGGGCGGCTGCGAACGAGTAAACCGCGCCAGCGGAATGGAGTTGAAATGGGAGGCAGACAGAATGGCCCGAAACCATCGGAGATCATCCAACGCAGACTCAGCCAACGGAAAACAGCCAACATGAGGGGTGCGGCGCTGCGCGTCAGCTAACCGCTGAAAGAATGGCGCTGCTGGGCGCACGCAGGTGGCGACATGACGGAGAGAACCGATAACACGGTTGAGTTGCGATCGTGACGCCCGGGTACGGTGCAGTAAGTCACACACGCGCTGCCTCGCCTTCTCAATCTTCGCTTGGGGCATCGAAACTGTGCGCCGCTGGAGATCCCAGTCGAGGCCGAGCGCCGACCCCCGAGTCACCCACGCCGTAAATTTGTCTTCGTTACAGGCGGACGGTCCCAAGACAGCAACCATCGCTGCGCGGAGCTCCGTCGCCGCTTCCTCCAGCCGAGTGCCGACAGCAGGACTCCGCGCAGTTGTGGTCGTCACACCACACTTTGCCGTCGAATTCCCCGGTCCCGTGCGCTGGTTGGAGAGGCCACAGGGGCTTCGACGTCGAGTACAAGTGGTTAATGGCACCTCCAGCGATAGCATACGCGGCTGGGGAGTTCCGCCACCCAAACGGGCAGCATAAATCCACGATGAGAACACCAAGCTCCGGGATTGTACCAGCAAAACGGCCGCAGTGGTCGGCATGCAGCGGGATATGCCGGAACGCGCCGCTCACATTCCCAGACATCAGCCGCGCTAGACCCGGGTAGTGCGTCTCAACTTCTTCAATACGGGCTGCGATCGCGCGCCCCCCGTCGTAGTGGACTGCAATCTCGGTCTCAGGAACAGTAAACTCGTTAACGGAGCCATGGGCAGGAAAGGATAAATCGTGAATCACACGGGCATCTTCGCTGAGCGGCTTATCGCCCTTCGGGACAGCCCCAAAAGGGCTGCAGAAGATACCGTCGAGATGACCAAGGAGGTCGATGTCCAGCACAAGGTAGCGATCTTCATCTTGATCAAGGCATTGAGAGACCGGCGGGCGGAGCCATGGTTTGGCGGCGGGGTATCCTGCGAGGGGAAGCCGTCCTTCCATCGGGGAACAACGCCTTCGTGAACCACATCGCGCCACTGGTCCGCAAACCGATAAGATCCCCAACGGGGCTTGTGGTCCGGCACTTGAAGGGCTTTGTTGGGGCTCAGGTCTGAAGCATCTTCGCCGCGTAAAAGCCGGATGAAGTCAGGAAGACGCGTCCCGGAGCGGCGCAGATAGGCGCTGTATGCGGCCTGCTTGTTGTGGTCAAGCCGATACCGGAGCGAACCCCGCGCCGTTGAAGTCCGCGAATGTGGCTCGGGAATTGAAATCCCCCAGCGTTCCAACTCGCTGTGGAGACGGTGAGCACCGGCGTCTCTTCGTCGTTGGATCCGTTGAATGCGCTCTTGAAGGTCTCTAGCCCGCGCCCGATCTAAATCCGCTAGGAAGGTGCGCGAGCCACACCGAGTCTGCAACCGGAATCCGTAGCAGGCGTCCGTCCGCCCGTGTCGACTCCCCAAGTTACGCGAGGACCACCAGTCACACCGGTACAGCCATCTTCCCCTTCCTCGGACCTCGGTCGGCTGCCAAATCTGGCCCATGGACGGCCGCCACTCTCCACGGAGGCAACCCGACCGCCTATGGTGCGAAGCCCGGCTGTGCGGGCGCAGGTAGCGTCGAGGAAGTGGACGCCACGCGCCGGGCAAACATTCCTGCAACGGCTGTCAACACCGTGCTATGCGAACACACTGGTGTCCGATCGGGTTTCTCGCCGGTATGGTTCCCTGCCGGCCCATGTTGCCAACGGCACGTCGAGTGACCGCCGTTCACTGACTCCGGCCGAGTCAGTGAACGGCGGTCGATGGCCTGGGCTGCGGCACCTGCGGTCGCTGGCCGCGAGACAAGTGGGGAGAAAACGAGTGCGGCGACCGTGCGGGCAGCGACAGTAGCCGCGCCGCCTGTGGCATCGGGCCCAGATTTGGAACGAGCGGAGCTATTGGCAGCGTCCGCACACTCGCTATTGGCGGCGTAGTATTCCGTCCCGACCATGTCAGAAGAGAAGCAGAGACCAAAGTGGTAGGAGCTCCGTTCAGGGTAGACGCAGCCGAAGTGGCAGGCGCGTCGCTCAGGGTGGGAGCAGAGACCGAAGTGGCAGTAGTTTTGCTCAGAGAAGCGGAGACCGACATGGCAGTAGCTTCTATTAGCGAGATACTTCGAGTGCTGGGGGCGCGTACTGCCGTAGCGGCGAGTAGCTGTGTACTGTCCGACACCGGTACCAAGGTAGGTCTAGCCTGAGCAGCGTCAAGAGGCAAACCAACACCAGCCCGCGAACAGCCCTCTCGCCATTCGCAGTGGCGCCTTCACAGGTCCTTAAACTCGGGCTTTAACCCCCCATAACGCGACTCGATGAACTCGCGCACCGTCGCCGAGAGGTGTTGAGGCCGAAAGTGGCCGCGTCCCGCAAACGTGCACTGGGGGCCCGTTGACCGACAACCCTGGTTGGACAAGTACCGCATGCACAACTTCCTGCCTTGGGCGATGGGCAACGCGTTGAGGACAAACTCCGGGACCCGCTTGGCTGCTGCTCCTGTTCGGGACGAGAAGCTGTCTTCCTGCTTGTTACGGCCGCGGGGTGGCAGGCTCGTTGTTGCCGCTGAAGCCTGCAGAGACCCAAGGCGCCGTTCGTGGATGATGTTCTGGACTTGGACAAACGACTCGTGTGCAACATTGAATTCGTCCTGAATGGCACTGCACCGTGCAGTAGAGCCCAACACCACGCATGTGCGGACCTTTCCAGGCGTTCGTCCATCCAGAACACCAGATCTACGAGCTCCTCCTCGTCGGTAGTGCAGCGAAATGTTTTCTGGAGGAGGAAGAATTTCCGTGCCGCCTTGATGACACCTCCGACGAAGGGCTGGTACACTTCTTCGACTAATACAGCCAGTACGTCCAACGCAGCCAAAATGTCGTCCAGCGACTTCGCTGCTACAGGTCGTGGTAGTTCATTGCTGCTTGAAAAGTCGCACATGTCGTACTTGGCAAGCAGCTGACGTCGGCACGTTGCATCGATCCGCCCAAAGTGCAGGAGCGAGAGTCCACGAGTCCCGAACTCCCACGCGAAGAAGCCTTTTAGCACGGCAGGGTGGGGGAGGAACGCTAGCAGTTCGATCTGGGCCTGCACGTGCTCAACAAGAACTCATGTAGGAGTACGTACCGTTGACAATGGCTTGATGCACCGTGTTCTGGAGACGCGACGCCCGAAATTGACCTTTTCCACCAGTCTCACCAGGTACACCATCCAGGAGTAGCTGCGCGGAGGAGGCTTCATCGTCACGGAGGCGCGGTCGAGCGTGCGCCTGTAGACCGAAATCTGTCAAGTCGCCCTCGCGGCCACGCTTCGTCGAGGCTCTGGTCTGGCTCGGCACCGCCGCCTCCCCTATTTCTTCCACGCTGTTGTCGCTATCATCGTCGGAGTCTTGTAGCGGGTCTGCCCCAGTAGTGACTGCCGGAGTCGAACTGACGCGAGCCGTTGCTGTCGCGGCCGGTGCTTGGCCAGCCGGATCATCAAAAATAGAGTCTCCAAGCTTGACGGAAGGGGGCGGTCGGCGGTTTCCATCATGATAGAATACAAAATCGAGCACATGCTTCGCAGAGACTTGGGCCACTTGCATACTACTGATGTCGAACACTGGCACCACACCGGTTTCTTCGACAGCAGCCACTCCGATCTTGTTACAGATTGCTTCGAGCGAGCGTAGTGCTCCCCGCCCACGGGCATGGAACGCTGAGTAGGCTGCCTCATGAATCGCCCGCATCTCCGCGGGCATCGTAGAGAGCGTAGACTGCCCCTCGCACAGGCGCATCGCATACGTCTCGACCGCTAAATCCTGCAACAGCTCCTTGTCGTAGACAAAATCGAAGTTGCCGGCAGAGGAGGCGACGTGAAGGACGCACCGATTCGAGTCAGAGCTGCAGCGGTAGCCGGTCACCACACCATATGTCCATCTTTCTGCTCCACCATCCCAACGATGCGCGATGCAGACACAGCTCCCGACGTACGTTCCGAGGCCACCCTGGGCTTCTTCACGCGCCATCCTCGTCGGCTTACAGAGGCCAGGGGCAGCGCTACCGAGTAGGCGTTCAGTTCACTCCAGCGCCCGCTCGCAACGCGATGGACTTCCACGTCTTGGTCGTCCGAGGGCTGTCCTGAGCCGTACGCGAAACCCGCCGTGTCGAGCGTGTGCGGCTTGAGATAGAAGAAACGCGGAGAGGTCATCCGTGAAGCGAAGGCGGATAGTCTGAGGTTCGACGACGTTAGTTCTAGGCTAAAATCAAACTGAGCGACTGTGCGCGCTGTTGTGGCTCGAGATTACTGATTCTCGAGCCGTGTAAAAACTCGTCGATCTGGAAAAACAGATTCCCCGACGGCTACGCCGCCGGGTAATCATCAACCATGTCTTTTCAAAAAATACACAGTGCGTTGCTCCCAAGTTGATGCCTCAAGCTGGGGGATTCCAGTGTCGTGAGACGTGTATTTCTGACTTGAGTCACGGTCAGTTTCTACCTCGACCAGCATAATTACATCGGTCAGCATAAAATACCTCAGTCGGCGTAGCTACCTCAGTTGCCGTATTTAGCTCGACCAGCATACAGTTACCTTGGCCAACGTAAATACCTTGGTCGTATAGTTACCTCGGTCGGTGTAATTGAATGGAATCTGCCTTGGACTGTGTACAAGGAGGCTTGTTTTGTGACTATGGAGGTGAAGAGGAGTCTTGGCAAGAAAGCAGAGACAGCAAGGTCTATTACGGATTAACGACGCCGCAGCTACCGACTCGTCAGTGGCGTGACCACGTCTGTTGGCGACAATACTCTAGCATGGCCTTCGAGCGCGTCGTGAAGGTTGCACACAATGTCATCCTGGAGGAGGATGCTTTGGTAAACTCAGCGAATGTGGGGGTGTCGGGACAAATCAGTGGTACTATGGCCTTGAAACAGGTGGGCCAACGAGGGGGACCCATCTGCAGCAGCAGGCAGCGGAGGACGATCACGAGGCGGCGGAGACGCTGACGCAGGGCGACGAGAAGCAGACGTCCTCGCTGGGCTACAGCATGACGATGGGCGGCACGGGAGCGGTCCAAGAGGTAGGGACGGAAGCTGCGGACAGCTCCTGAGTGGCCACAATAACGAAGAGTGGCACGGTGAAGGGCACGACCGAGCTGCACGCAGCAGCTTGTGTCGAGTCGACGTTGAAGGACGGGGCTGGAGGGCCCGAGCAGCGAGCGGAGACCGCTCACTACGAGAATTGCGCCGCAAGACGCAAGACGAACGCGATCAGGCTCACGAGGCACGCAGCACACGGAGCGAGAGCTCTACACGAACGAGGGAGAGGCAGACGAACGAGGAGTTGACGGAAGCGCGGAGTGACTGGTCGGAGCCGGGAACCCTGCGTGGAAAACGAGAACGTGATCGTAGGTTAGTGTTGACAAGAGGTTGACATTAGCTTGCGTGATAGAAGAGGTTTAACAACCCCCTTAATAAATTCGGTCGGACGCACTGAGGTGGACGATCGGGCGCAGTGACGAAGTGTCGCTGTCGGCCAGAAGGTGTTAGAGTTGCAGCGACGAGAAGTAGGACCGACGCAGCGCAGCTATACGACTTGCTCAAAAAGCCGAGCAAGATAACTGGCCTGCTTCATGGTGGTCATACAGGGGCCTACTTCTACAACTATGAACGAAGCTACGGGTGTCCTGACGAGGGCCATGACGCCGATGTCTCCGGCGAACACGAAGACGTCGAACAAGTCGGGCAAGTCCAGACTGAAGTCAAAGGCGAAATATTTTGAAGACGATGGTGATGAGTCGAGCGGTGGCGAGACGGGCGCTCGACAGGGCTTCGGCAACGCTGGACGTGGAAAGGCGCGGCCAAGTCAGCTACGCAATGATCCCATCGACGAGGAGGAGAAGGAGTCGGCCGTAATGGCGCGGCAGGAGCCAGTGTCGCTGGATCTGGATCCACCGCCTGCTGCCGAAGAATCGCAGACGGCGGATTCCCCTCCAGGTGACGAGCCGGCACCCACGAACGAGGAAACGACGGAGAGGACGACGGAAATGGACGCGATCGCAGCGACGCTGCACCAGCTCACGACGCTGATGGCGACCATGCAGCCACCAGTGAGCACGCCGAGAGCCGATGGACGGAACGACGAACACGTGGCGGCGGAGATGACTTCAGCCTGACGCGACGACGACGGTGAGACGCGGACGGCACCAGCGGGCGAGACGGCTGGACACGTGCAGCAGCCGTCAGCTCCAGCGACGAGTGTGGGCACGACGGAGCCGACGAGACACACGGCACCAGCGACGACGAGTACGGGAACGCCGGGAACGACTACGACGACTACGACGACGATGAGCGACTGGAACGCGGTGACGGCTGCGATCCACGAGCTCTCAGGCCGACTCGAAGGCCTACAAGCTGCGTTGAGTAGGACGGCGAGGCAGGAGCCAAGTCCGACGGCGAACTGGGCGACTGTAGCTGCCGCCTTGCAGCAATTGACGATGATGGTGACGCCGGCGCAGACGGCGGCGACGGGCGACATGCAGCAGCAACCACCAGCACCTCCAGGCAACGAACAACCGGTGTCTGATGCTGGGGCTTCAGCTCCAATGCAACCTGGGCAACGAGGTGACGGAGGACGCAGCGAACAACATCGGGCAGCTGGGGGTGGACCTCCGCCTTCGGATGGGAGCGACTGCAGCTCCGACAGCTCGAGTGGCGAAGGGTGGCGGCCCCGTGGTGGACGACGACGTGTTGAGAGCAACAGCGAGTCAGAGAGCAGCGACGACTCGGAGGACAGCTTCGGGTACGGCTCCAGCAGCTCGGAGAGCTCCGATTACGACTCCAGCGATGACTCAGGTGGACGACAGGGTCATAGACGCGCGGACGGCGTGGACGACGTCGGCGAGAGCGTTACCGAGAGCACGGACGGCGACGGCACGGACGGCGGTCACGTCGCAAGAACGTGAAGGATCTGGAACTGCCGACATTCACCCCCTCACCAAAGGTGTCTGTGTCGACATGGATCGACCGTGTTGACCTTGCACTGAAGGGCGCGGAAGAGTCTGGACGCGGCAGGTGGTCCGACAAGGCCCTGTACTTCATCTTGGGAAACAAACCGATGGAAAATGCGGCCAAATGGTGGGTCGATATGGATAGACGGACGACGGAACGGAAGAGAACGTGGACCAACTTGAAGAAGGCCCTGGTGCGGCGCTACGGCGAGAAGCTGGATAAGTCTGCGGCAGAGTGGCGAGTCAGCATGCGACGCATGATGCCTGGCGAGACACATGCTGACTTCGCAGCTAGCCTACGAGACGTGGTGGGCGGGAACAAGGTCAGCGAGAGAGTGCTGCTGGCTCAGTTCTACAGATGTCTGGATAAGACGACGAAGAAGCTCGTGAAACAGCATCCGAAACCGCGGACGCTGGAAGAGGCGGTCGACAAAGGGACAGAGATCGACGACCCGATGGATAACGTCGCGCAAGGTATGATCAATATCGGCCAGGCGTGGGCGACAACGCCGAGCCGATACGTGATCCCGATGAGCGGAACAATGGGCAACACAAACGTGATTCCGGGCATCAGCGGGACCGGATTGCCCGCGGAGATGGTCGGCAGTGGCAGCGATGTGATGATGCAGTCGGAGGTCGAACAGGTGGCCCTGTTCACGAACCCTCAAGGCGTGTACAACGCGTACTCGGGCACGTGGGATCCGCCACCCGGACACGTGTGGAACGGGAAGTATTGGTACAAGCCGAGGAAGGTGGCGAGGAAGTCATCTGTGACAGCGAGCGGCCACACGGAGTCGAAGAAGTCGGCTGGCAAGGCGAAGGCGACGGTGTCGAGCGGCGAGGAGTCTGAGCCACGACGGAAGAAGGTGAAGGCCGCGGTAAAGCAGGCCGGTGCGAACGACGGACGCGGCAACAGCCGTGCAGCTGACGAGCGACGGCGTGTTGTTAGCGGTAATGGTGCAAGCAGCGTTGGCCAGGCAAGTGGCACCACTTGCTACCTGTGTGGAAAGTCGGGTCATTGGGCGCAGCAATACCCCACGGGTCCAAAGTGCTATGCGTGCAACCAAAACGGGCACTACGCACGAAACTGTACGAATGAGGAGGCGAAAGCCAAGAACGACGCGTACTTGCAGACGCGTGGCACGGTAACGGTGTCGGAAAACAACGAGCGGGCGACGTAGTGGGGTTACGACGTCCGCGCAACCCTGATCATCCCCAGCGAATGAGAACGAGGACGAATGATGAGGGCGGGCGAAGTCTGATTGTGACGGCGGCGCCAGAGCAAGTTGCTGTGGATGGCGAGCGGATGGCGGCGTCACGAAGGGCCGATGGCCAGATCCGAGGACGAGTCCGTGTGGTGACGGCGAGCGAGCTGCCCACGAACGATGACGAGCCGAACGATGATGACGAGACGAAGGAGGAATCCTCCGACGTCGACAATGATGATGATGAGATGAATGAGAGGGGGCGGACGACGTGCTGCGCGTCGTGGTCGGCCGGCAATATGATGAACGAAGTAATGCAGTTAATGAGAACGGAGGCGGCGTCGAAAGACGGCGACCGAGCGGCGCGATACGTGGCTACCGTGCGGCCAGCGATGGCAGCGGTACGCTTCGTGCGTGCAGAACGAGAAGAAGAGCTGCGAAGCTCTGCTGATGATGATGAGGGGCGACGTCGAGCTGGAGAAGGCGAGACACTACCCCGAGATGACGATGATGACGAACGAGGTAAAGCTGGAGAAGGCGCCGGGCGACGCAAAGCTGGAGAAGGCGAGCCGACAGCTGACTCAGCTGCAGCTGTGATCACGTGCACGTCGACGGCCACGTCGACGAGCGCAGCAGCGATGACGAACGAGGAAGTGAAGGCAACGACCGACGCGACGTACGATGAGGACGAGGGCAACTCGACGGCCGAGTCGATGACGAACAACGAGTCGATGACGACTGACGAGTCAATGACGAACGAAGTAGTGCAGGCGACAGCCGGCGTGGCTGACAACGAAGACAAGGGCAATGAGGCGCTCGAGCTCACGGTGAGCAACGAGTCGATGACGAACGATGAGTCTGCGGTGCCCAAAGCGTCGGTGATGACCAACACGGTGGCGGGGAATAACGAGTCCACGGTGGACGTGTTGATGGTGGACGGCGAGGTCTCGAGCGCGAGCGAGAGCTCGTCAGATGGCAATGAGCGTGCAGGTAGTGATGTGGAGCAAGCACGGCTCGCGCGGAAGAAGGCTCGCAAGGTTGCGAAGCGACTGCGGGTCAAGGCTCTGCTGGTGAAGCGACGGCGAGCAGAACGTGAGGCCTAAGATGAACGGCGACGGGCTGAGACGGAGCTGCGTGACGAACGGCGACGAGTGGCAGCCGAAGCCGTGGCCGCACTTGACGAACGGCGGCAACGACGACTGCGTGATGGTGATGACGAACGCTCCACACGGCCGAGTGACTTGGCACGTGTGAGCCTGGTCAAGCATAGGCGCGAGGTGACGAACACGCCACGGGCAGTGAAGGATGATGACGTAGAGTACGTGGGGGCAAATGACGGACTTCCGACAGCAATGATGGAGGTGAATGGCGCCTCGAGACGCGTGAAACTTGACAGCTGCGCGCGCTACACTATAGCGGGCACTGAGTGGATGGCCCACGGCGACAAGCAGGCTGTGGACGCTCCGGTTGACTACGTGGAAGGCATCGGGGGGTTTCTACTCGACGTGCTGGGAGTATGGCGGTTCAAACTGTGCACTGTATTCAATGAAGTTATCGAAGTGGATGCATGCGTAGTGTCGGGCTGTTCCGACGAGTTTCTACTAGGAGTCGACTTTATGAGGGCGCGCGGAGCGACCATGGACTTCGATCGCAATGAAGTGCGGTACGCGGACGGAGGGCGAGCGGTCGTGATACCGTTCCGGACGCATGACGACGCTGGAGGAGCACGAGTCGCAGCTGTACGGATGGTAGACTCACGAGCAATGCAGTGACGCCTGTTGAAGTCTCGGTGGCAGCTGAAGATGGAGAACGCGGCTTGTTCTTGCCGACGAGGCACACGGGGTCAGTGTTGTTGGCAGCGACGGTGACGACGGCTCAGAACGGAAGAGCCTGGGTGCCAGAAATCAACACGAACAATGAGTCAGCGCGATTACCTAACAAGAAGGAGCTGGACACGTGGATACCTGTCGATGACGATATGCAAATCCTGTCGATGAGTGGCGAGCTGGACGCTCAGCGTGTGAGTGAGTGGATCGACGAACTTGGTGACAGTACGACGCCCCTGGATGACGAAGACGAAGTACACATTGGAGTTGATGAACCAGATGCACGTGTATTAGTTACCAAATTGCTACGTGTCTATCGTTAGTTGACTGCGAGTACTGGCGATTGTCCTCCTGCGACAGCCTTGGACATCAACCACCATATTGACACGGGTGACTCAGCGCCGATCATGTTGAAGCGCCGGCGGCAAGCACATGCAGAGGATCAGATCATCGATGAGAATGTTGACAAAATGCTGAATGCGGGCGTCATAGAAGAAGGGAACGGCGCGTGGGGTTTTCCGGTGGTCCTGGTACGCAAGAAAGATGGGGAAGTGCGTTTTTGCGTAGACGACCGTGCTCTAAACAAGGTGCCGAAGAAGGACGTGTACCCCCTTCCTCGCATCGACGAAACCCTTGAGACTCTGGGTGGTGCATTGCCCTTTACTACTCTAGACCTACGCGCGGGTTATTGGCAGATCCGTGTGGCACCCGATGATCGAGATAAGACGGCTTTTACCACGAAGAGAGGGCTTTATCGCTTTGTTCGCATGCCCTTTGGCTTGACGAATGTCCCCTCTACGTTTCAGAGGATGATGAACGGGGTTTTGGGTGGTTTGACCTGGGTGACTTGCGTAGTTTACCCAGATGACATTGCGGTTTTCACTCGAGGTGGAATCGAGCGGCATGTGGTCGAGCTGGCCAACGTGTTGGAGAGATTGGCTCAGGCTGGGCTGACTCTCAAGTTGAAGAAGTGCATGTTCGCAGCTACATCTATGGAGTACCTAGGGCATAAGTTGAGCAGTGACGGTGTGCGACCGTTGCAGCGGCTGGTGACGGCTGTGCAGGAGTTTCCGAGGCCAACAGATGCAGTTGAGGCCAAGCGGTTTGTGCATCTCGCGGGGTACTACAGACGTTTTGTTGAGGGCTTTGGGTCCATCGTGGCCCCGATAACGAAGCTGTTGAGGAAAGATGTCGAGTGGGAGTGGACACCTGCTCAAGAGGCGGCGTTTGAGCGAGTGAAGATGATTCTGACGACGAAATCGCTACTGATCTACCCTAATTTTAAGCTGCCTTTTCGGGTTGCGACGGATGCGAGTACGGTGGGTCTGGGCGCTTGCCTAATGCAAGATCATGGCGCCGGCTGGCAACCTGTAGCCTATACCAGCAAGATGAACAACACAGCTGAAAGTAAGTACGGTATCACGGAGTTGGAATATGACGAGGCGATGCGGTGTTTTCTCCCGGAAAGCAGTTATAGGCCCTCCTTGACAGACCTCAGGCTACTAGAGCTTTGGATCCGTGTCGGCTGGCACAGGTGTGTGTTGTCCAGTACACGCTGTTGGTCAGGCGCACGATGTGTATCCCTTGGGTAGCGGTTCTTTTCACCAGGAGGTTAGTATCGACCCCGTGAATCAGACAGCTACGCCAGGCTAACGCGAGAACAATCCAACCCAAATAGAGTTATACACGTTATACAATCACACAAATACTTCTTTGCCCTCTATTCTTTCTCTAGGCCCAAGGCTAAGGCCAAAATACAAGTCAACTGGTCCAAATCCAAGACACTTGATCAATCTTGGGGACGCGCACCACCTCTCGGAGAGAGGAAACGATCTACCCTGTCGCCAACTTCTTCAGTTCGACAGAGGCCCAATAGACCGCAAATATACAACAAAGACGGTCTGCAATCCGCCCAAATATACAGATATGGAATAGATATGATCACTTCCAGGCCGAAGCAGTGGATCACTTACCTAAAGTACTTTGAATTTTGTCGTGGAGAACGGCCTTCCAGGCTGTGAAAGAAGCACTTGTGCCCTTCGAAGTAAAACGAACTCTGTTTGGTTAAAGGTCACATGCAGACGAAATCTTTCCTAAGCGGCCCTTCGGAGACTGCGATCTTTCTGCGGAGTGTTGGTCTGGCCTTGAAGGGTCGCCAAACTGGATACCTTCTCGGAGTTGTTGGGTACACCTAGGATCTTGGAAGATGCCATAGTGAAACCAAGTGTTCTTGGGTTTGGAGCCTCGGAACGCCTCAAGCCGAGGTCGTTCTTGGAATTTTGTGGGATGTAAGTCTGGGAACGCGAAGTCTGGGAATCGTTATTCCGGGAAAACAACGGGGAATCTGAGAAGTACCTCAGCTCCCAGGTTGTAAGCCAGAGTCGAGTTCCGCCGTACTTAGATATACTGGGGAGGATCGCTCGCATTCCGTTGCACTTCATGGAACGGGATCAACTCGCCCACATTGATCAATCTTCCGGGATTCAGCGTCCATTCGCAGACATTACCCTTGTTTTTATAGGAGACTCCAAATCATCCAGTATCACGAAGCTCCACATCATTGGGACTTCCCAGGTTCAGGTGCATTCACCCGAATTTAGGGATCGACACCGCGTCACAGGAATGTTTGGCGGTCGTATGGGCGATCAAGCTCTTCCGTCTTTACCTGTATGGCAGAATGTTTACGATTATTTCGGATCACTCGGCGCTAAAGTGACTCATGACGAGTCCGAACCTGACAGGTAAATTGCATAGGTGGGCACTCACCTTGTAGGAATTCGACTCCGAGGTCGAGTACCGACCTGGCAGCACGAACGTGGTCGCAGATGCACTCTCCCGAGCACCTGCGGTGGCGACGGTATTGGCGGCTGTCGGACGACGGCGAAGGGCGAAGAAACGAGCGGCTGCTCGAACGGCGGGCACGATGGAGACGGCAGCTGGATCTGCAGTACGTGACGGCAACAGCGGTGGGGAAGTGCGAGCTGAAGACGGCAGTGGCGGTGGGTCTGTGCCGACAAGAGCGGCGGAACGAAGTGCGAAGACGACGACTGAGCGGCTGGAGACGACAGCCAGTGCAAGCACGCAACCTACTCTACAGCTGGCAGCAACGAACACGGCTGACGGGCAGGACGGCAGTGACAGCAACGAGCAACATCAGGACGAGGGTCCCGAGGACACGAACGACGAGGGCAGCATGAACGAGATGACTGTGGTGAGCGCGGACGGAGTGACGACCGTTCAACCTACGGTGGAGGCGGCGGTGACGAAGATCCCGAAGGCCGACACGAAGCGACGCGTGAGACGGCGCGTAGAGCCTACGAACGCTGAGCGACCCTTGACGCGAGCAGCGAAGCGGCATGCTGAAGAGCAGCGGCGGCGAGAGTTGGCGTCTGACAACGAGACGAAGGACGGCGAGGTGGACGTGCCGGTGGACGACACGGAGCACGCGGGGAGCAGCCTCGTGCCGGTGACAATATGCGAGTCACGGCAGTGGCTCAGGGGGTGACGACGAGCGGCGAGATCACGGCAGTGATGCCCCTGAGTGACCACGCGGTGACGGAGAGCAGCGTGACGCGTAAGCGGAAGTGCGTGACGTCCGTGGACCCGCTGGTGGGCGGTAACGAACGAGTTGAAGCCTGTCACGAAGAGCAGGATGCAGTACATGCGGCAGTGACTGGCGTGACGAACGCCGCAGAGGTGGCGAGCACGGTGGACGCGGCGAAGACAACCAAGGATGTGCAGACGCGGAAGCAGGCCGAGACGACAATAACGAAGACCCGTGCATCGAGTCGACGGAGTATGCGGACGACGTCGGAGAAGCCTCCGAGTGTAGCGAAGACTGGCACGACGACGAACCGAGCGGCGAGTGCGAAGTCGCGGCCAGCGACGGCGAGGGCAGTGACGACGACGAGCAAGCACTCGAAGCCGACACCTCGACGAGATGATGACGATCGACGAGACGATGACGAGCAGCGAGATGATGACGATAACGACGGTGGACGGCCAAATGCTGAGAAGCAGCGTGGATCTGGACGTGATGACGAACTGCGTGAGCATGAACCAGTACGACGACGCGCAGGTGGACCGGCACTTCAACTTACCGATGCCGAGATCATTGATGCGCAGCGGAAGAGTCGATTGGTGCAGCGCTTGATGGAGTCGGGCGAACACCTAGGGCGGCAGGTGACGAGGATGTTTGGGCTGGTGACGATCGAGACGCAAAAAGGGAAACGAGTTGTATTACCTCCGGCGTTATGGCCTACAGTGATGAAGGAGTGCCATGACTCCGTGTGGGCTGGACACCTACGAGCCCCTCATACCTACGCAAGCATCGCACAGACGTAATGGTGGCCGAACTTGATGCGCGAAGTGAAGCGCTGGGTGGCAGGCTGTCAGGAATGCGGGTCTCGCAAGGCACGGCCGAGAGAGGTGATCCCTCCGCTGAGAAGTATACGTGGTGGTGCCGTTGGCGGCAGATGGGCTTTAGATGTAGCTGGGCCCTTACCTACGACTGATGGTGGCGAACGATACGTGATCGCGGCAGTCGAGTACGTGACTCGATACGCTGTGGCAACGACGGTGAAGCAGCATACCGCGGAGAACGTTGCGGCTTTCCTGATGAAGAACGTAGTGCTGAAGTTTGGTACATTCAGAGAGTTGTTGACGGATGGGGCGCCGGAGTTGACCGGCAAGGTCATCGAGCAGCTGGTGATCATGCTGCAGGCCCAGCAGATCAAGCCCGTACCTTATCACCCGCAGATGATTGGGCTAGTAGAACGGTTCCACCGCACATGAAAGGACTGCATCGCCACCTACATGAACGACGAGAAGCAGAGGGATTGGGATGTTTGGGTAGACTTCGCAGTGTACAACAGCGACCAGCACTCGACGGTGATGCTGTCGCCGAACGAACTGATGATGGGGCGGAAGCTCCGTAACCCCAATGACCTACTACGAGTTGCGAACGTAACGGAGGCAGGAGCGCTGACGAATTATCACCGACGGCTGGTGACGGCCATGGAGAGCAGCCGTGCATGTGCTGAGACGGCAAGGAGGCGTGAGCAGGAGCGCCAGGAACGCTACTATGATCGAAAGGTGCGGAGGAAGCGGGTGTTTGAAGTTGGCGACCGTGTGTGGTTCTATAAGCCGCCACGAGGTCCCAAGGCGACGAAGCTGGTACATAAATGGCTTGCGCCAGTGAGGATCGTGGAGCCAGTAGGCTATGACAATTACCTGGTGGAACGAGAAGATGTGGAACACGACCCTGAGCAATATTTAGCACATGCTTCATTTTTAGTTAGCTACCATCAGCCAGCTACACTACTCGAGGAAGCAGCAGCTGACATTGAAGCGCAACTGGAGCATGAAGGTGCGCTCGAGCTCGACGGTAATGACGAGACGGACGGAGCGTCTGGTGGAGCAGCGACGGCTCCGGTACGTGCAGCACCAGCTGCAGGAACTACAAAACGGCGTCGACGAACAGTGGCAAGTACGACTACGAAACAGCGACCGGACGAGGACGTGGTGGAGCTACGACGACGAAGAAGAAATGCAGCGGGACAGTACGTCCTCGAGTACGAGGTGCGACCTGTACAGCGAGACGGTGGACGACGGCGACGGAAGAACGGAGGACGGTGATGGATTACGGTTAAAGAGTATGACCCCTTGCTACAAGATGGAAGGGTCGTGGAAGACCCTAGAGATGGAGAAGTTGTGTAACAGGTGGGCCAACGAGGGGGACCCATCTGCAGCAGCAGGCAGCGGAGGACGACCACGAGGCGGCGGAGACGCTGACGCAGGGCGACGAGAAGCAGACGTCCTCGCTGGGCTACAGCATGACGATGGGCGGCACGGGAGCGGTCCAAGAGGTAGGGACGGAAGCTGCGGACAGCTCCTGAGTGGCCACAATAACGAAGAGTGGCACGGTGAAGGGCACGACCGAGCTGCACGCAGCAGCTTGTGTCGAGTCGACGTTGAAGGACGGGGCTGGAGGGCCCGAGCAGCGAGCGGAGACCGCTCACTACGAGAATTGCGCCGCAAGACGCAAGACGAACGCGATCAGGCTCACGAGGCACGCAGCACACGGAGCGAGAGCTCTACACGAACGAGGGAGAGGCAGACGAACGAGGAGTTGACGGAAGCGCGGAGTGACTGGTCGGAGCCGGGAACCCTGCGTGGAAAACGAGAACGTGATCGTAGGTTAGTGTTGACAAGAGGTTGACATTAGCTTGCGTGATAGAAGAGGTTTAACAACCCCCTTAATAAATTCGGTCGGACGCACTGAGGTGGACGATCGGGCGCAGTGACGAAGTGTCGCTGTCGGCCAGAAGGTGTTAGAGTTGCAGCGACGAGAAGTAGGACCGACGCAGCGCAGCTATACGACTTGCTCAACAAGCCGAGCAAGATAACTGGCCTGCTTCAGCCTGTTATATTACTTTCTCCTACTTCATAGTTTTGCCAAGCTGAAGGAACGGTAGCGGCCACTTCCTTCGGTGGTCTGGACCCCAGTTGCCCCCAGCGTGATAATTCACTCTATATCACTTCCTAATTGACTGACTGTTCGTCACGAGTATTGGTACGCAGAGACTTGTAGACGCGGATCAAGCGCAGGCCGGGAAGTGCTGGACTGGAAGTTGCTGGTGCAAGCGGTGGTGACTCAGGAGTTGCTCTGCTCTGTGTAACGCTGGCATTGACGCCTTTTGTGTGCTAACTGGACGGCTGGCGCTCAAGGTAGCGTTGAACTTCAGACACTGCGTTGTGGATGCCTTTTCGGTTCTTTTCGCCCAGGTTTCAGTAGGTGACCGGCGTCCGTGCTCCACGTCTTCTTGATCATCTTCGCCTTGGTCTTCCGGTTAAATCTCCACGCGTTCTTGTTGGAGATCGAACTCGCGGTCGAATCGCTGTGTGATGTCGAAGTTGTTTAAGCGCTGAGGCCTGTCGTCGCTGCTGCCTGCGTCTTTTTCGCTGCTGGTGCTGAGGTGGTATCTGCTGGTGCAAGACTGGTATTTGAGGTCCGTCACTGTCATAGCGAGACAGGAGTTGGTACCAACGGGGAGTGGTGTAATTCTGGCTGGGGCGTCGTGACGAGGCGACGTGCGGGGCGCTCTTGCGAACATCACCTCAGAATTTTTATTTTGATGTTTGCGGTTACCGTTGATAGCGCTCCGGGCGAGCACTGCATCGAACTCCGCTGACCGGTCCGCTCACTTACCCGGCGGCTACGGCAATCGTCCCTACGTCTTCGTCTCCGTCCTAATTTCCTACAACATGCATCCTAATTATGTATCTGATCAAAACCTTCTCTACTGATGTTCTCGCTCTAGCGTGGTGGGTCACACATGAGCTTGCCCTTGCTCCTCCAATGTTGTCCAACGAGGATCGTGACCCTGCTCCGCTCGGGCTACTTCCTGTCGTCTTCACTGCCAGTTCGCATGCCACCGCTCGTCCCACTCACGACGTACCGAGCGAACATCGCCTTGGAAGAGGCCTACAGCTACTCCGATTGAGAGCACGATGCTGTCGAGGAGGTGGACCAGCGGCAACCCTCTACTGGTACTTCAAGCAAAGGCAAGGCATGCTACGACGACGCATGGCAGCCGTATACGAGTTTATAGTTAGTCGTACCAGTGCTAATTTCCTGTCCCACCAGTTCCTCAGTCAGGCGTGGCTGGCATGTGACTAGAAGGAAGGCGGTTGCCAGGACTATGTCAGTCATCTGCTTCCGTAGCGATTATTTTACAGTAGTCGCGCCAAGAGCACATGCGTGACCTCGCATGACCTGACCTGCCTATGACCTGAAAAAGAAGCTATCGATACAAAAATATTTTGTGGTATGCGAACTGGGGGGGGGTCATGTAGCGTCTTCGTGAGTCAAGGTGGCCGTGGAGTTCATGTCAGCGGATGAAATTTTGCGGAAGCAAGCCGAGACAGTGATGCACTTTCACACCGGTCGGTGGTGCCGATGGCGATCCACATGCACATCAAGTTGCCTTTTCCTTCACGGACAGGCTGAAGTAGCATGGAGTGGTCCACGCATGTGTTGCGCGACCCATCTGTGTGATTCACGCACTGAGTTGCGCAACGTAGCATGTGAATCACCGAGATGGGTCGCGCACCATACGGGTGGTCCACACCACGAGCCTGGCCTGCTTGAAGCGCGCCATTCTTGAATCTGCCGTGCTGGACCCGTGGCGCTGCGTGAGCTGTTCCGCCCCGAGGACCTGAACGACGTGGGCGCGGACGAGGCCGTGCGCCTCGGCATCCTCGCGGAAGAGTACAGGCGGCATGTGCGCGGCGCCACCCAGGCTGACGTGCTCACCGATGGCGGCTTCGTCTGCTGGTACTTCCACGAGGCCGCGGCGGAGTGGCGGGAGATCCCGGTTCAGGAACTGCGTCCAAGGAGTACGGGCGGCTACGTCAAGCTCAAGGACATTGCCAGCAACGAGGCCTTCGCGCAGATGATGACTCGGATCCGAAGGAGGGGCCCTCGCTCAAGGCCTTCTTCCTCCAGCTGATCAGGAACGGCAGGATTGCCGAGGCCGTGCGTTGTGGGCGTCGGCCCGGCCAAGGACTGCAAAACCAAAGACGGACTTGCATGGGTTCGATGATGGCAATAGCCAGCGCGTGTGCAAGGTTGGTCTTTCTGGCGACATGCGAGTTCGCATCGGGCAGCACTGCGCATTCAGCGGCTACGGCAAGTACTATTTCCTCGCGCGTGAGGTCTGGGTTCTCAGAGTGAGGACTCGTCATCCTTCCAGAGGAATTGTGGGGAGTGGCGGAAAAGCTCTTACTTTTTCTGCTGAAGCTCCACAAGCTGCACAGATCTGGGTCTGCACGACCTCGTTTTGTTTTCAGGAGTCCGAAACCAGCGAATTCTACAAGACCTTCAAGGATGTCGGGTACGAACTCCCGGCTAAGCTTAAGATTTCCGTGCTGGGAGAGCGGGATGCGACGCCGAAGGGATTAATCGCCACGATGAAGAGAACCGATGTTCTGATGAAGAGTATTGGGAATACCAGTGGAGGTCTCCTGAAAAATACGAAGGTGCTGCTCGCGCTGGGAAGTGAGCTGATGAGAAAGGTGGCGCAGCGCCAAGTAGCCTCGGCAAGAAGTTCGCGATCTCTGCGCACAGGCATTTATCACAGGACGGCTGTCGTCTCCGACTCGCAGATGACAGATTCGGAGGATCTCTTCCAGATCGATAATTTCAGCCCCGGCTTGGGCCGTCGACTCGGAGGAAATCGCAAGTATGCATGTCGCCATGGTTATTCTCTGCTTGACAAGCTGCACGGCTTGATGTCGATGGCGCTTGGACCCAAGTCAACTTTTCGTGGTATTGTGAAAATGTATTGTAAATATTGTCCTTTTTCAGCTTGGTCCCACTGTCTCAATATCGATCCAACGACGCACCCGCCACTTGACCATGGAGTCGCCCGAGCCCGCGTCCGCTGCACCCGAGGCGTCCGTGGCGCCTCCCGAACCCCCAGCAGCCCCAGAACTCACCTCCATGGTCGTGTGGCAGCTTAAGAGCGAGAGCTGCGCGGAGTTGCGCGCCTTCGAGGCCCGCCGCGCCGCGCAGATCGACAAGTTCCAGGCGCGCGACCGCGCGTACTGGCGCCAGTTCCAGGACGAGATCCGCCGCGCCGGCGACGAGAACGCGCGGCTGCTGCGCTTCTTCGCGCTGCGGATGCAGGCCGACTTGGCGTACGCGGAGGCGCTGCGCCAGACGCGCGCGGCGCTGGACGCCCCAGCGAGCGAAGGATCCGCAGGTAGCGACACGGAGCAGCTCAGCGTGCAGTCGTCGGTGGCCAAGGCGCTGCACGCAGTGGGCGAAGTGCAGCAACAGCTGGCGGAGAAGCTGGTGCAGCTGACTACAGTCGTGAAGCGCGAGGTGACGGCCAAGCCGCTGGAGGAGATGGCGGCCACGTACAAGGAGAAGATGGCGACGATGCTGAGTGAGGGCGAGAAGCTGGACGCCATGCTGTTCCAGTCGCAGAAGAACGTGCTGACGGCGTTTGGCAAGTACGAAGAGTTGTTTAAGCAGATGGAGGCGGAGGAGGAGAGCGACAAGGAGGCGGCGGTGAAGAGGCAGGACCTGTGGCTTGCGGAGATGAACTACTGCATCAATGTGCAGAAGCTGCAGCAGTGCCGCGTGGGGTACGTGACGGGCATGTCGGGGCTCTTCCAGCAGTACAAGACGATGGAGGTGTGGAGGGCGTCTGTGATCCAGACGGCGCTGGACACTTACGTTCGGAAACAGAAGCTCGCGTATGGTGAGATGGCAGGCGCAATGGCAGAACCTCTGGCTGCTGCACAGGTACGGTCTAACACTCAAATGGATTGCATACAAGGACAAAGTCTAATTATATTGCTGTATTTGCATTTATGATTGCAGCGGATCGATCCCGAACGAGATCTCGTGCAGAGCATGCGGAGGATACCGAAAAATGTACGTGCGTTCATTGCTTCGCTGCAGCATTTTTGCAATACGTAGCACTAACTTGTATGGTTTGTTTCATTTTGCCTCGCAGTACACAGCAGCAGCTCTATCGGCGTCTGAAGATACAGACACCCAGTTATTTTCAACGTTGCGGTCCCCCATTGCAAGTCCACTGCTGGTGCGCTGTGGGTTCCTGAAGAACCAAGTGAGCGGGTCGCTGTTTTCCTCGTGGAAAGACGTGCTGTGCGTCATCACTCAAGATGGGCGTCTGCATTTGCTAGAACTGAAGGAGAACACAACGCGCTCCATCTTGGAGTCGACGGAGTCCATGCTGGCCGCCATCTCCACGAACGAGCAGACGACGGACGTGAACAGCCAGTCGGTGTGTTTAACCAACTGCCGCATCGAGATCCTGGGCAAGAGCGCGACGCCCAGCTTCGAGATCACGGAGGTGAGTCCGCCGTCCGGTCTGCTGGGCAGCATGCTGCGCGTCGGGGTCTCCCGCACGCTGACATTCCAGTGTCCGAGCCAGAGCGACCTGATCGATTGGGTCGTGGCCGCCAAGAAGTTCATCTCCGCTGGGTCGTCAATGGTGAACAGATAGATACAAGTCGGCAACAGACCAGGGACATACATAGCAGGAAACGAAGTTGAAGTGCACTTCAACTTATCGACCTATCATTCAGCATACAAAATCCAATGCCAAATGATAGGATAGGGATTGCCATCCAATTCGTGTACCGCACACCACTTTTGGCACTATTTTACTGGCAGCCGCACATCACATCGAGCATCGAGGAGCATGGGCCTGCTGGACGGACTGATCACGGGCTTCGCGCGCAAGAGCAAGTTCGGGCGCTCGCACTCGCTGCGCCCGCTCACGAGCAAGCGCGCCAACCGCCGCTTCTACAAGGGCAACGGCTGCCGCAACGAGGGCACGCACGCCAAGCGCGGCCGCTACGTGGTGGACCAGGATAAGCTGCTGCAGCTCGAGGTGCCCGACCTCACGGGCTTTAAGGTAAAGCCTGCCAGTCCACCCCCTAAACTCCCTTTAGCACTCTCTAACCTGGTGTTAAATGTTGCATTTGCATTTTTGCAGCTCAAGGCCTACGTGTCGCCGCTGACGCCCAACCGCCGTCCGCTGTAGAGCGATAGGGACGGCAACTGCGACAGCAACAGCAACAGCTTTCTTCTTTTTTCACTTAAGGCAATCGGATGACGGGTTTAGAGAAAAAAGTTGCCGTGGGTTTAGAGAATGTGTTGCGGGTTTAAGGGGAAAATGTGTTGCTGGTGTTATCTAGGATATGCATCACGTCGAGGGTGGAAATTGACAAGGACTGGTACGCCTGGTCACAATAGACTTAGGAGATGGTGCAGCCGCAGGTCTGGCCCTTGCGCAGCTGCTGGCACTCCTCGCTGAGCAGGTTGAGCTCCATCTCCTGCCGCTCCTTCTCCTGCACCACGCGCTCGTACTCGGCCTTCATGCGCGAGAGCTCGCTGTCCACCTCTTCGCGCTTCTTGGTCTCGCTCGTGAGCTTGAGACCCGCGGACTCGCGCTCGATCTCCACGTGCTGCTTGGTGGCGGCCTCGTCCTGCAGCAAACTCTCGAGGTTGGCAATGCGCTCGCGCTGGGTCTCGGCTTCGGCCTCGAAGCGCGCCTTCTCGGACATGATCTGCGACGACTGCAGCTGCATCTGCTCGATCTGCTCCTTGTAAATCTGCTCGCGGCCGCCGACGCTGCCCAGCTCCTCCTTGACCTTGGACACGTCGCCCTGCAGTGTCCGGATCTCCTTCTCGTAGCCCTCCTCCTGTCGGCTCAGCAGGATCCGCATGGCCTCGGCGTACTTGGCTTCCGAGAAACTCAGCAAGCACTCGAGCTTGGCGCCACCGCGGGCCTTGGCCAGGTACGCGTCGCGGAAAGCCTGCCACTCGCGCGAGAACTGCTGAATGTCGGCGAAGCCACCGGAGTCGTCGTCGCTGGCAGCGGCCAGCTTGGGCTGGATCTGCTCGGCGTACAGCACCTGCAGCAAGCGGTCGCACATCTCCTTGCTCTGCGCCGAGTTGTTGCGTGCACACACAGCCTTGTCGTCGTCCATGCGCTTGCGTAGGTTGACCTCCAGCTTCGAGGCGCTGTCACCGATAGCAGCAGCGCGGTACTGCGCCACGGCCTGCTCCTCGGCCTCCTTGATGGCTTCAACGAGGTCCTCGTCATCCAGCGGCAGGTCCAGCGCGGCCAGACTCTTCTTGAAGGCGTCGGCAGCAGTGGACATGGCCTTGCGGCACTCGCTGGCAGTCACACCTTCCCACGCGGACGTGATAACAGGCACGCCGCCGCTGTTGATAGCTGCCACGTAGGCCTGCAGCAAGCCAGCGAACATGCTGCCGTTGAGCGGCTTGCCCTGCAGCATCTTGGGCTGCAGACTGTCGCCGTACACGATCTGCTTGACGTCGCTGAGCTGCTGCTGGAACTCGGGGCGCAGCTCTTCGATGGGCATGGCGTCCACCTGCTGCAACTTGGCTTCGTCGTGCACGGGACGCACGAGCGTGACACAGTCGCGGTCGCGGAAGAAGTCCTTCATCATGGCGCGGATGCGGTTGCGCTCCATGTTGGCGGGGGTGCGAGGCTGGTCGGCCAGCGCTCTCTCGAGGTAGTCGCTGCTGGAGATGGGGTCTCCGTCCTCGTCCACGAGCTCGAGCGTGAAGTCCCTGACCACCCAGAGGAAGGACGGGAAGAAGCTGTGAAACTGCACGGCGTCCTCGTCCTCGCCGTCGCCCGACGCGCTGACCTTGACGTGCTTGGCCAGGTTGGCGATGAAGCTCAACCCGCTGATGGCCTTCTCGTCCACGCTGCCCTGGCTGTTGTAGATGAGCTTGGAGCACAGCAGCGTGGCCAGCGAGAAGATGCGCGCGTCGTACTGCTGCGAGGCCTCGAGGCCGCCCATGCCCTCCGTGTCCAGCATGAGCACCCAGACGGGCTCGCCGTTGGCCATGACGTGGCGCTGCGGCTGCCCCCAGAGCCAGATGCCGCGCGTGCAGCGCTCGATGGTGGGGCCCACGCGGAAGCCGCTCTGGCGGCCCAGCAGCCAGTTGAGCATGGAGCTCTTGCCCGTGCGGTAGAGCCCCGCCATGGCCACGACGGCGACG
This sequence comes from Phytophthora sojae, assembly GCF_000149755.1. Taxonomy (NCBI): domain Eukaryota; phylum Oomycota; class Peronosporomycetes; order Peronosporales; family Peronosporaceae; genus Phytophthora; species Phytophthora sojae. The sequence goes on along the minus strand of NW_009258120.1, from coordinate 3,923,032 downwards.
TGGCCGTCGATGCGGTGCAGCAGCCCCACGGCCTCGTCGTTCACCTTGAGCTGGTCCTCGTCCTCGCTGAACGTGATGAGCGGCACGGGCTCCTCCGGGAACGCCTGCACGGCCAGCTCCGTCGACATGGCTACACTTCTTAGACGACTACCTTTGCGAATGAATGACGTGCTGTATCAGGCGGATAGGCTGCGCGCGCTGATTGGCGGACTTGAGTTGTGTGGCGCACATATATCATAAATGTGGCACACACTAACGATACGCAGCTCGACGATGTCGAGCCACAGCCACAGCCGCTGCATCCATCAAGTGCAGAGCAGACCTCTCGGGCGCCATGTTCCTGCGGCGTGTGGGCGCGCGCTGCGCCGCTCGCGGGGCGTCCATCGGCTCTGCATCGTCTTCGCGAGTGTCCAGGGCGTCGGGATCCTGTCTGCTGTCCTTCCACGAGCGGAGAGGGATGGCTACATCTTCGAACGTGACGCTGCAGGGTCTGGGCGTGGACCTGCCGCCGCTGCCCACGGCGGACGAGGTGGACGCCACCATCGCAGCCGCGGAGGCGCAGGCGCAGAGCCAACAGATGGCCAAAAGGGTCCAGCACATGCCCATCCGCGCCGTCCACATCGCGCGCAAGATGGACATCGCCAGCCTCTTCCAGAAGCTCTACACGGACCGCTTCAAGGTGACGCACTACCTGCACAAGGACTCAATCGTGTTGAGGCTCAGTGGCAGCAAGAACAATGGTCATGCCGGTCTGGTCACGGGTGTGGCGCCACCACCGGTGCAGATCCACGGCAGCAACAACAGCAACGCGGACACGACGAAGCTCAGCGTCGGCGCAGGCGGCAAGACCGTCACGTCGAGACGCGCCACGGATAAGTGGGTGGTGTACTTCGACTATGGAGCGGTGGTGTTCTTCAACTGCGACCAGGCGCTGGTGAACACGCTGATTAAGCACGCCACGCGCTTCTGCAGTGACGTGTTCGAGATGCGTGGCCATGAGGAGGAGATGCTGCTGGTTGGAGACCCGGCGCAGCAGAAGTGGAGCACGCTGGTGGAGAACAACGTGCTGGTGCGGGAGATTGACCACATCAATGTGCACGTCATTGCCGGTGTGCTCTCGCAGACGGTGGCGCTGGAGTTCTACGAGCGCCAGTGCGAGACGATTCTGAGGGAGTTCGAGAAGCTCAACACGGACGTGGAGAAGAAGGGTCCGCGGGGAGCGCTCTTCGGCCGCGAGAACGAGCAGACCAAGAGACTGTTCAAGATCGTGGCGTCCAACAACACACTGCTCATCGACCTCGTGAGCAAGCTGCGTGTGATCGACCGGAAGAGGCCAGGAGACCCGGCCTGGAGTCAAACCAGATACCACAACATGTGGGAGTCGCTGCTCGAAGAGTTCGAGCTGAACGAGCGCTTCCAGAACCTCAACTTCAAGCTGGAACTGATCCAGCACAACACCAAGGTGGGTCGGCTGCTTGGAACTTTGGTTCATGCCTGGTATGCGAGTTGCTAACCTCCTCTGTCTTGTGCGTGTGTAGTTTTTCCTGGAAGTGCTGGACTCCCATAAGGGCGAGCGGCTCGAGTGGTACATTATCATCCTCATTTCCGTGGAGCTGGGTATCGGTGTCTACGAATTGCTCATGAAGCTGGCTTAGATCGAACAGTGAATTAGTTGCGCAGGTAATTATGATCCAGAAGACGATCCAGGTTAAGAAGAACGAGAAGACGGAGACAACATTATCTCCATTAGACGGACTTGGAAGCACACTCTACCAACGCCAGCCCATCACCGGCGCTTGTTCCTCTCTATCTCTTGGCCCACTGAGCATGTTCGTGCGGAGCCTTGCGGTCCGTGAACTGCGACGCCGGCTGGCGTCCGCCGCCGTTCACGTGATTCCAGTAGTTGTTGAACGAGACAAAGTCCTCCGGTCCCAAGTCAACCGCCTTGGTGCGCAGCATGGCCGCCAGCAGTGAGCGCAGTTTCTCGACTTGGTCCGTGGACAGCGTCTTGGAGTCTCCCTGCTTCTTGCTGCTCTTGGAGCTCGGCAGCTTGGTCGGCGTCAGGTCGTCCAGGTTCAGGTCCTTGGCGTTCAGCACCGTCACACGCATGGTGTGGTACAGGTGGAAGGCCGTCCAGAAGAGGTGCGACCAGGCCCCGCCCGCCGTGTGGCTCGGACTGAAGCGCTTGAACTCGTAGCGGAACGCCACGAGGTGCACGCGCGTCTTGGTCGGCAGGTTCTGCAGCACGGGGATGAACCTCAGCACTGCCTTGCCGTTGCTGCGAGCACCTTCAGGCAGCACGACGACCGGCCCTGAGGCGCGTTTCACCACGTCCGCGATCTTCCTCGTGGGCTTGACGCGCTCCGCGCTCACGGGCAGCGCCAGCGACCGGTAGAGCGCCTCCACGAGTCCGCAGACGTGCACGAGGCCCCCGTCATCGCTCTTCCCCTCTGTGGCGAACACAAACACCGGCGAGAAGCGCTTGGCCAGGTACAGAACCTCCAGGAAGCTCGTGTAGTTGCACACCACCACGTCACCGGGGCCGACGCGGGACGAGCCGCTGGAGCTCTTGGCTTTGGCTGTAGCGAGCCCCAGACGCCGCGTGTTGGCGGCCTCCTCCGACGAGAAGACGCCGAAGATCAATAGCAACAGGGAGCACAGCAGCCACTCGGTCGCGCGCTTCAGCAGCCGCCCCAGGAACGGGATCACGGCCAGGATCGACACCACCACGTTCACCAGAACGAGCGCCACGGAGCCCACGAGCACGAGCGGGAAGCGCGCCAGCGCCAGGAGCGACCCCGAGACGACCTGCAAGATGCTCACGGGCCAGCCGGACGTGAAGCGCCGGCGCTGAGGCACGAACGGGTTGATGCCCGTCGTCAGGTCCGACCAGCGGCTGTACTTCTCCATCCTCGATCGATTAGTGACGTGGATTGAAAGGTTGCGCCCAAAATTTGGGTCGTGTGACCATTTTAGGGACCAAAAGTACGTCAGTCAGTCAGTCTGAGACCGTCACATTGCGACTTGCGCCAATCGCCGTCATGCCTCGCCGCGTGCCCAAGTCCGAGCTGCCGAACGGGAAGCCGCTGCCGGAGGAGCGAGGGGACGGGGGCGTGGAGGAGTTCCTGCGCCAGGAGGAGGAGTACCGCAAGCAGTTCGAGCCCGTGGCGCCGTGGAAGCGCGACAACATCCCGGACTACGGCCCGCTGCAGGACAAGCACCACGTGCTCATCTTCGGCGTCGTGGGCGTGGCCTGCACCGTGCTCTACGAGGCCACGGACTACTTCGACCAGATCCACCGGTGGGTGGCCTACGTCGCCATTTGGTTCCCGCTCTGGTTCCGCCTGCTGAGCCGCGTGTCGCCCGCGCTCACGGACGAGGAGATGGACGCGCGCGAGCGGCGCGCCTTCGAGCAGGAGCTGCAGCGGATCGTGGACGAGAAGGAGCAGGTCGACGACTGAGCTACCGAGCTACTGTACAGCAGTAACGACGAGATCAACTAACTAACTACTTAGCCGAGATATCTGCTAAGAGAATGTGCGGACGGAGAACGTGAAGCGTGTTGTTTTGAAAGGTGTCGACAGGCTGCGATCCGCTGGTGACGAGCTCGCTTATACCCAGGAGTTTCGAGTTGAGTGTTCGAGAAATGCATATGGCACACTTTCCGATATCTACGACGTATTACTTGACGAAACGTCATTTTGTTTTTCTCGTGTTGTTGCGTTAGTTTCTTCGTGGAAGCTGCCTACTGTAGTCCCCAACAAGATGGTAACCTGAACAACGCTCCAGCGCGACACCATTACGCCATTGTAAAGTGCGCTTGAAAGTACGGGCGTCCATTGACCTTGGTCAGGACAAATGGACGGACCAGCTGAGGCTCAACGGGTAAACCGAATTGCTTGGCCGACAACGGACCCCAGCGAGAAAACTGGTCGGAGTTTAGCGCGGCTAAAGCCATGTTGGAAAACACTTCCGTATCCGGCAAATGGATCACGTCCATACTGGTTCCTCCCGTCATGTCCACAGCGCTGGGGAAGCGCTCGACGAGGAAGCGACCGAGTGCGGAGGGGGGAGCTGCATCCACACCTGAAGGCAAGTCGGCCAACGCGGTTCCTTCGGCAACTTGGTCGGGCCACGGACGTTGGCCTGGGGTTCCTGGACGTAGCGCGAAATTCCCACCATGCAAGTACGCCATGGACGCCTCGTAGTTGCTCGGGTCAGGACACAGCAGCAGCAACGGAGCTGCCTCCGAGCACTGGAAGCCGCTGCGCTCCAGGCGGAGCAGCGTCCGGCCCACGCCGCTCAAGACGTAGAGGTCGACATGTTCTGGGTCTAGATCCTTCCACTCCATCAACAGGGCGCGAACGTCAACGACGCGGGGGCGGCCATCTTTCTTTTGAAGTGAGGCTGACGGTACGGTGGGCACTTCAATCAATCAAACCAATTTCGGAAATTTCCGCGTTTGGACTCGTACTACACGTACTTAGTTCACTTAGTTCACGTGTTTGATTGATTGAAGTGCCCCCCCATAGGACACAACTCGCTAGCAAGATGATAGCTCTTACACCATCGTGATGTGGGAAAACAGCTGCAAGAATAACACCACCAACAGAGGTGAACCCGTGTTCGAGTCTTCTGGCTGCCTACTTCAATGCCATCTTCCCATTTCCCGCCAGTGGGATTTACATGTTAAAATCCGCTTGAAGCGACCATCCGGAGGATGATAGGGGAAGCATGTAGCGTTCTTGGTTTAATAAGCTAACCTGCTTCTGATAAGGCTTTACTCACCCAGCCTTGTACGCTACTTGTAGCTTAAATGTAGGAGAACCATGGCAACACTGAAGGCTTGGTCAGAATATTCGGAAACATTTCTCCAGCCTCGGTCGCATCGATGGTGTTTTCCAGATCGGCCAAGCTCTGCTGTAACTGGGCGATGGCATCCTTGAGAACGGCTTCATCGGAGAACGGAGACGTCGAGTAAGCATTCAGTATCGAATTGGCTGCCGGGATCGGACGGAAGAAGCCTGCCGCCAAGCCCGTCAACAACTGGAACACGTTCGACGGGATCACGTAGTCGAACGGATCAACCTCCACACCCTTCTCTGTTGGGAGTGGAGCGTTGTAGAGAGCTGAGGCACTGAACGGGGCGGCTTGGCTGTGCCACGTCACTCGGCCGTTCATGAAGTGGTGCTTCACGGCGTTTTGAAAGATCAAGTTAGTCACGAGTTTCACGAGGTCGTCGTATCCCGTGAAGGCCGAAGGGAAGTCATTGACGCCCCACACAACCGTCGCTCGAGCTGCCCACGTCTGCAGCTCCGAGTCATTTTGGATCGCCTCCTCCGAGTCGTAGTAGGCTTTCACGTAAGAAGTCACGAACGTCTTGATGATCGAGTAGTACGTCGCACCGTACTTGACGTAGCGGTGGTTAGAAAGATACTTGAGGCCGTTGTCGGCGACGTCAGCAGGAAAGTCGACAGCTATGGAGGTGTTTGCGAACTCGGCGAAGAGATAGCGGACAGACCCACTGGCTCCGAAAGCCGCGACCCGATCGTACGGCGATCCCGCTGACAACAAGTTCACGCCACCAAGGAACTCCATGGCCATGTCTGCAAAGAAGTGATAGTTGAGCAGCGCGTAGATCGGGTGTTCCTTGGCCATACTGCGCATCATCTCGACCTGGATCGGGATCGACACCGAGTGCGTGTGCACCAAGTGGAAGACCTGCTGGAAGTTGAGCTCCGTCGCATCCAGCGCCATCTTGGCGAGCTGCCACTCCCCCGCCGAGTCCTCCTTCGTGTACGTGAGTCCCGTGTCCACGATCTGGATGGCCAGCGGCAGCAGCAAACCGCTTGCGTCATTGTTGCAGAAGAAGCCGACGATATTTGGCGCGTACTTAGTCGTGGTCGTGTTGGCATCCGTAAATTGCCCCAGAGTCGAGAAATCTTGCACGAACACCTTGTGGTTGGAGATCGCCGCGTCGATGGTGTCATCATTGCACTGCTCCAGCACCAGCGAGCTTGAAAGACTGTCGAGAGGGTCCGACCACTCTCCAGACTGCACGAGCTTGATCTTGTAGCCGCGGATGCCCAGCCGCATGGCACCGAAGTTCTCGTCGCTGTTGTCGAATGCTCGAGGCGTGTCGATCAACCCAGCACTCTCAAGCGCATCGTAGCCGGCCTTGAAGCTCTCGAGGGTATCGTAGGGCCCCAACGCTAGGATCGTCGTGCCGATCATGGTGACGTTGGGATTTTCCAGAGCAGACACCGTTGCTACCTGGGACATCAGCGTCGTGTAGTACAGCGACGGAATCGCCAAGGCAGGTCCAGGGTTGATCGGGAAGAAGGTGTCCCCCACAAGGAACTGGCGGTCGACGTTGGCGATTTCAGTCGAAGTCTGCTTCACGGTCGCAGCACGTGTGGTGTCATTGGGCGATGGGATACTCAACGCCGCATTACAGGCCGGAAGGGATGCCAGGGCAAACGTCGTGACAGCAGTTGAGAGCTTCATCAAGGTGTTGGGGCACGGATACGAGGCGTAGCGGGGCTTTTGGTGGGTCGTCTGGAGCCGGCAAATGGAAGAGTGAGGTACAAACCAAGGGGGTCTACTCGTGGGCGGTTGTAGGCAGGTAGTCCTTCATACAATTTAGCTCAGGCAGACCTGGAACCCATTGTCGCCAGAGCTGAAGCAACCTGGGTCACTACTTGTGAGTCAAAAAGTCTGACTGGTCGCGCTGGACTAGGCTGGGTTACTAGGCGTCAAATCCGAACTGCTTCGTTTCAAGAGATCGATCGTTGTCAATGCTTTGGATGCAAAACTTGTGACTCAGGGTGAAAGGTGTGGAAACACTCTACAAGCAACTAGCAATTTGTGAGATTACGTCTGCTTTTTGTCGGGGCAATTTGCTTTTGCAAGTTTTATTTTTTTACGTCGTTGCAAAAGTGGAGGTTGTTGACTTGGGCTCAGAACTGCTATTTTTGTTTTATTGTTCTGACTTCCTCTAAATGTAATATGCTAAGATAGGAATCTGCCAACGGCTGGTTGGCAGAATTCCAATGCTATGCATGTCGCTCATTGGCTAAAAGATGCTGCTCTCAGCCAATAGGAATCCTAAATCTCTATGGACCACCCGTCGTGGTGGTCGTAAATGTATGTAGCTATGGGCTACTGAGATTGTCGCCGTCGTAGAAGCTGGATTTAACAGGCGATCCATGATGGCCCCATGAATTTCGTCTAGTTGGTCGTAACTCCAGCTGTCAAGCGGGAACTCGATCGTTTCTCCTCTCGATCAACCTCGATCTCGCTATACATGAAGTTTGCCCACAAGCACCTGCTGAGATGCCGTCGTAAATCGTTGTGTGTCGTCGGCGTTCGAAGAAGAAAAAACCTAAGTAAAGTCTCACAAAGTTGTGGCGAGGGCTTACCCAGTCTGTATGATGTTGGCAACAACTTGTTGCAGCACGCGTAATGTCAAGTTCACTGAATAAGCAGTTCGGGCGAGTTCAAACTTATGTAAGCTACCGTTTCGGCACCTGAACAAACACTCCTCGGCAACCTGAGTGGTAAATGTCGAAATGTCGTTCCAACCGATTATTACGAACATGAACATTGTCTACAAAATAACTTATTTTGTTTATTTTAAATAATGCAACACTATCGAACTGTCTTAATCCGCTCAGAACTTTGGTTTGCATGTTACATGAAGTAAATCTTTGCTCCTCACGAGAATTTTACCATAACATAAAACGAGAATTTTACCATAACATAAAATAATGTTTACTAGTAGCTGGAACGAGACGAGGCTCAGAGAAAAGAGCGGGCATTTCGTAGTTCTTGCTTTAGGCGGCTGCGTGTGGCCGTAATCTCACCCAGATGTACGAGAACCACGGCAGAAGTGAGGGCTTTACAAACGTGTTCGGGTACGTTTCTCCAGCCTCCGATGCGTCGACGGTGTCTTCCATAGCAGCCATACTCCGTTGGAACTGGGCAATTGCATCCGCTAGAACAGCTTCGTCGGAAAACGGTGACGTCGAATACGCGCTCAGCACCGAATTGGTCGTCGCGATTGGGCGGAAGAAGCGAACGGCCATACCCGAAAGTGCCAGGAACGCACTTGTCGGGATCACGTAGTCGAACGGATCAACCATCACGCCCTTCTCAGTTGGGAGTGACGCGTTGTACAGGGCTGGCGTACTGAATGGGGCGGCTTAGCTCACGTCTGCAGCTCCGAGTCATTTTGGATCGCTTCCTCCGACTCGTAGTAAGCTTTCACGTAGGACGTGACGAACGTCTTGATGATCGAGTAGTACGTCGCACCGTACTTGACGTAGCGGTGGTTAGAAAGATACTTGAGGCCGTTGTCGGCGACGTCAGCAGGAAAGTCGACAGCTATGGAGGTGTTTGCGAACTCGGCGAAGAGATAGCGGACAGACCCACTGGCTCCGAAAGCCGCGACCCGATCGTACGGCGATCCCGCTGACAACAAGTTCACGCCACCAAGGAACTCCATGGCCATGTCTGCAAAGAAGTGATAGTTGAGCAGCGCGTAGATCGGGTGTTCCTTGGCCATACTGCGCATCATCTCGACCTGGATCGGGATCGACACCGAGTGCGTGTGCACCAAGTGGAAGACCTGCTGGAAGTTGAGCTCCGTCGCATCCAGCGCCATCTTGGCGAGCTGCCACTCCCCCGCCGAGTCCTCCTTCGTGTACGTGAGTCCCGTGTCCACGATCTGGATGGCCAGCGGCAGCAGCAAACCGCTTGCGTCATTGTTGCAGAAGAAGCCGACGATATTTGGCGCGTACTTAGTCGTGGTCGTGTTGGCATCCGTAAATTGCCCCAGAGTCGAGAAATCTTGCACGAACACCTTGTGGTTGGAGATCGCCGCGTCGATGGTGTCATCATTGCACTGCTCCAGCACCAGCGAGCTTGAAAGACTGTCGAGAGGGTCCGACCACTCTCCAGACTGCACGAGCTTGATCTTGTAGCCGCGGATGCCCAGCCGCATGGCACCGAAGTTCTCGTCGCTGTTGTCGAATGCTCGAGGCGTGTCGATCAACCCAGCACTCTCAAGCGCATCGTAGCCGGCCTTGAAGCTCTCGAGGGTATCGTAGGGCCCCAACGCTAGGATCGTCGTGCCGATCATGGTGACGTTGGGATTTTCCAGAGCAGACACCGTTGCTACCTGGGACATCAGCGTCGTGTAGTACAGCGATGGGATGTTCAACCATTGCGGAGGGAGGGCTACCCGCTTTCACTAGGCAATTTGCAATACCGTTGGGGAAGCTGAACTATTGCAAAAAAATTCAAGCGTCATCGACTTGTTTATGTTGCTAATCGGCCATTCACTTTGCCTTATCACTTTTGCAATTTGCACTACCGTTGGAGATGCTCTAAACGACGTTAACTTTTACCTATCATATAGTATACGCTGTATGATAGGTTTTTGGCGAATTTTGCTGTTTTGCAATAGCTAGTGTAAACGTATGCTAGTCAAAACTATGCATCTGGCGTCAAAATTACGAAACTCGTACTAGAACTATATCAAAACTACAGCTCCATTTTTGAACCTATGATATAGAGTACGCCGAATGATGGGTTTTCAGTTAACGTCGTTTACGTCCCCATCTCTACTTTTTTTCAGGAAATCACTCCTGAGATGCCTGTTACATTCACTTGTCGTCGTGAACCCAACTTGGCTCAGCTCTGGCTCCGGCTGCACAACAGCCGCAAGCACGAACCATTTCATTCATTACGTGCTCTGGGTCAGTGGGTCACTTCGAACACCTCGCGTATGAATGGAGCCCAGAGGCAACGACGAATCAAGCATTTGACGCCACTTCAAGTTCAACCATTTGCCGTCAACTGAAGGCTTGTAGCATTAAGCTTAGCTTGATTTAACTACAGCTCAGCATCGAACTAACATGGATACGCGAGCGTCTAAGCCCCCCCCCCCCCCAAGACCCTTGTTTAGGAGAATCAGACGTCTTGAAGACGCTGATGCTATCGTGACCGGCCAGAATTGGATTGGACATGAAACGCGATCCGCATGAAAGAGTTAAACTTCCATTGCCACCACAGCTCTCACGTGTCTTAAAACCTAGAAACGTCTCGGCCCACAAGAATCGCTTTCAGCCAGTCGAGCGGCACCTGCAACCGGAGCCGCCAACTCCCCAGCTTCGTCAGGTACGCGCTGCGCCACAGGAACCACGCCTGCCATCCAGTGAGCGTGATCTTGTTGTCCTCTCTCGGTCGCGCTTCGAACAGTCCTTGGTACGAGCCCAGATACGCCACCATCCCCTTGCTCCGGAACGTGTACGGCTTGGCCGGGGCCGCATTCTTGCCACGGAGTAGCGCCGTGAGGTAGTCGGCCTGCGTTTGGGCCTTTTGCGCCGTCGCTGGTAGCGGGTAATCCAGGATCTCAGCGCAGTCTCCAATAGAGAAGACGTTCGAGCGACGCGGCATTCCTAACGGAGCTTCCGTCTCCACCTCAGCGGCGCCAAGTACCTGGCAGTACTGGTTGGTCAGGATGTTGCCGCGCCTGCTCTTCTCGAAGACCGTGAGCGACTTGGTGAGCGCGTTGGGACCCACTCCCGCAGTCCAGACGACGAGACCCGCAGGCAGCTTTTCGCCCCCTTCGAGCGTCACACCGTCAGCCGTGACCTCGATGCAGTTCTTCTTGATGATCCGCATACTACTGCGCGACTCGATCTTGCTGAGAGCCACAGTGCGTAGCTGCTTGTCGAACCCGCTGAGGATTTCACCAGAGTCCAACAGAGTCACGCCCAGGTACTTGGACACGTCCGGGTACATGTGTCGGAGGTCTTGGAGCACCAAATCGTAGAGCTCGGCACAGAACTCTATACCTGTGGGGCCCCCACCCACCACTACGAAATGCAGCAGCCTCTCCCTCTCCTCGGGAGTGACGCCCGGTTGAGTGGCCACCTCGAAGTTCTCGAGGATGCGGTTGCGGATCTTCTGGGCGTGGTGGATCTCCTTGAGGAAGAACGCGTGCTCTTCAACGCCTGGTAGGCCGAAAGTCAGCGGTCGGGAGCCACACGCCAACACCAACGTGTCATACTTGATAGGGTACTCGCGACGAGAGCCCAGCGCCGACTTGACGAACAGCTCCTTCTTCTCGGGGTCGATCTCCTTGACGCTTGCCAGGTGGAAGTGGCCTTCGTGCCGGAACATGCCGTCGCGGATTGGCTCCGTAATGGACTGGAATTCCAGCGTCCCCACGGTTGTACTCGCTAGCAGAGGCGTGTACAGGAAGTGCTACAACAACAACAACAACAGCACACACAATGGGTGAGTGCCTACCACAATTCGATTCTACTTTGTTACTTGACTTACGTTTCGCATGGAGACCACGACGATGTCGACGTCCCTGCCGCCCAAGTTCTTCTCAATGTCTGAGAGATACTTGGAGCACTCCGTGAACATTTGGTAGCCGGCCCAGCCAGTGCCGACGATCACGAGTTGGTAGTTGTCGCTCTGCACCGCTTGCTGCCGCTCCACTGTAGTAGTAACGGCAATTCGCTTGCCTTCACTCGCGTAGCTCACCTTCGAGAGCGTTGGCCACCGCTTCTGCCACAGCGGTCGAGGCTTGTCCATTTCGGTTGTGTGCAGCGTGCGTCGCAGAAACCTGCAGTCGGTGACCAGAGCAACTCGCAGGACTTGACGACGGAAAACCATTGTCGGGTGCTGGTAACTGCGCTTGAGAGAGCAAAAGTTGCAGTGAGGTTCTTGGGGAGCTGTGCCTCGACTCCAACTTCGACTTCGACATTGCGTATCTAGCTAAGCTACCCTCGTGTTGAAGCCACTGGGCTTAACAACAGCAGGGAGCGCGAAGAAGCCACGACCTGCCGCGCCCGTCAGGGTTTCACGTTGAAGTTGTTGTCGAAGCGAGGATTATCGGGTGGGCGTCACGAAGAACGCAAGCAAATCTCCAAACGCCGTGCTCCACGCCAGGGCAACTCGTGTTTTTCGGCTTGATGGCTTCACGTCTGATGGGAACTTCAGTTTTGTCCATGAGACGAGTTGGAGATTCGGTGACTGGAAACGGACGCGTCAACCATATCAAGACAGCTTCAACACGAAAGAAAATGGCGGCACAAGCCTGGCTTGTCAATCCAACCACGTCGGAATTGACGTCAAGGCCCGTCGCGTAAGGAAACTCTGCAATGCGGTTGAATTCGTCCGGAGACTGGCTACATTACAGCATCGCTAGAAAGTCTTTCAAGCTAACGGGTTAGCCAGCGACATCACCATGGAATTTGACGTCGTGATTAACTCAGCGCACTGACGCTAAGCTATCCCTTTCAACTGTTTGTCAGGAGTTGGTAGCTTCAAAACGGTTCGTCGGAGATGTCGAGAAAAAACGGACGTCCACGGAAACGCGGGCGCCAGTCAAGAATGAATCCCGTGATACGATCAAATCTGTCGCCGTTGCGCCCCTGAATGTGCACTTGTAACGTTAGCGATGTGTGTTTCTTCCTGACAGACTGCAAAAGCGGCAGCAACTTGTCGCGCATGTACTCCTCACACCAACTGCTGTCGGCCTTCCGGTAGTACGGATTTTCAATATGCAGCTTCGTCTTCGTTCGGCAAAGTGCCGCGTCCAGATCTTCCTCTCTCGTCTCCGAGAGGAGTTTCAGTAGGTTCACGATCACTTTGTAGAAGCTCGCGACCTTTTCGCGCTGTCGACCTCCAATTGCAATGGTGAGGTGGCGTTCCTGGCCGACCAATCCTTCCATCTCGGATACACGGCGCAGATAGGCGAAGATGCCACTGCCAGTCAACCGAGCTGGAGGTAGGTGGCACTTTGACAATCGCTTTAGTCCTGCCAGGATCAGGAGTGTGCGGTCCGTCTGCGTCTCGAAGGGCCGAACTTTGACATACTCACGCCCTGCCACGTCCGACACCATGATTGTTTCTAGCAATGAGCAGTGCGTTGCTGCAGCTTCCCAAAACGCGTCTCCATACACGTCCGTGTTAACGTATGGGTCTGGTCTCTCATTGTTGATGCAGAAATCGATCTCGATGTGCAACTCGGTCAGGGATGGACATGCTCTTAGCACGGTACTGGCGTCCGTAGCTCGACAACCATAGCCCGTTCGTTCGTCAAGGAAATCGGGCTCCGGGAAACCGGCTACTCCGGGGTAGTTGTCGAAGAAGTAGAAGTAGTGGAAGCTCGCGTTCGCCGAAAGCGACAGCGATTTCAGCTTCGGTTTGACGTGGTTTCCGAAGATTTCGAAATACCGATCCGCGAATGGCACAACACACCAGTTAAACTCCCGCAGAGCTGTACAAGAGGCGTTGAAGGCCTCCCACGCCTCAAAGGTGAGCAGCCAACTTTCGTCACAGTATGTAGATCCGTAGAACAGACACTTCTTATACCCATCGAGGTACTCGATGTTCGGGCAGAATTGCACCACGGCTTGAATGTACTGAGCACTAGCACGGAAGTGATCTTCTTCAGTTCGGGCCGGTACCGTGAGCTGCTTCAAACCTCTACAAGTGCCGTTCACATACCACGTCTCCAGAGCTTTAACCAACGTTGTCATGACATTCTCGATCTCAGGACCTTTCACCGTGGAGTCGTAGTCGCTCTTGCCTGGAAGGATCAAATACTCCATATGTCGGCATCTATTGGACGCAGCCACGAGAATCCGTGGCAAATGGCGGCTCAACAGCGGCACCTTGGTCAAGTCCAGCCTCTTGATCCATGGCATATATCCGAAGAGTCTGTCCCAGTCGATGTTCACGTCGTCCAGCTCTCCAGGCCCTGGACTCGGCGACAAGCTGGACTGGTCGTAATCCCCCAGGCGAAGTCGGAAGTCCCGAACAGTAGCTCCGTATTCCCGGGCTTCGTCAATGATCTCGACCATGCACTCGTCGTCTATCATCCCGTTGTCTTCCAGTTCGACGCAGGACACACCATCTTTTATCCGCTTGATGATGCTGTTGACCAACTCATTTGAATGTTTGGAGAGCAATGCAATGGGCTTCAAGACCAAAAGAGGGAGATGGTGTCCCTCAGGCCCAACCACCTCCTGCCTGAAGCCGTCGAGGGCGTACTCGAGGATAGTGGCGAAGGCGTGCTCCGGAAGCGACAGCAGCTTGGCCAAAATGGCGGAGCGGTGCTTCGGTTTGCGTTCTTCCTGGGGGGTGGTTTCTTGCTGATAGTCAGAAATATACTCACCAAGGCAGCAACGTGTGCCAAAAGCGAACCTGAGCCAGTTAATCGACAATCCGTGTTCGCGTTTCATTGGCTGCCTTGGCTCGCAGGCGTGCAGCGTCTACTGTCACACCTAGTTCATCTGATCATTTTGGTTTATCGTATCCTCATGGATATGTGTGTTTCTGAAGATACTATCCAACACATACCCTGCTTCGGTGTCTTAGCCGACTGAGCAAAATTGTTTGGGCTCGACTACTGCCGAAGCTCCAGGTATCCTAGGCGTCTTATCGTCGCCATGTAGGCCGAGCTGGCGAACAACGCTCAGTTATCGTGGAGTGATGCCGATGAGTTCCTCACTTTGCAATCGACCAGCAAGCCAACTAGCAACAACAACTCAAGCCCCGAGAGCCTCGCGCTCCCCGAGCACCCCAACAATGACCAACGCCGCATCGCGACAGCAGGCCAAGAACGCCAAGGCTGCCACAGCCGCTGCCCCCGCCAAGTCCGCTAGCGCTACGGCAGTCAAGGTGACGAAGATGACCGCGATGGTAGCTGCCACGCCGACTCCCGCCTCCCAGTCCAAGCCGTTCGCGTTGAGCGACGTGACTACGTGGAGCGTGCAGCGAGCCCGCCAGATCCGAAAGGCTGACCACGAACGGTTCGTGAAGTTCCTCAGCTACTTCACCGCCAAGGACGAGGCGGTGGCCAAGCTCATCAACAGCAAGGCCAAGTCTAAACGTGAGAACGTCGATCAGTGGGTGCGCAGTGTCTTGAGCCCAAAGACTCTCGCTTGCGTCCAGGACACACAGGAGACCCAGCAGACACTGCTGTCGCTGATCACTGTGTCGGCTGCCCTCAGCAAGTACGGCGAGCTGGAGTTGGTCCGTAGGAATATGGGCAGTGCCACTATCGCTTCGAAAGCGCAGCAGTCGAAGCAGCAAACGCAGCACTCGGTGGGTGCTAGCTTCGTGCTGCGGTTGGTGCTGGGCTTGGCACCTGAGAAGCGAGCCGCCTGCCAGACTCTGCGTGAGATCCTGAGCCTCGACAACAATGGGCGGTTAATGCTGGCACCGACCACTAAGGCGTTGAAGCCAATCTTCGGCAAGACGAACCCAGCGGATTGGAGCAAGGTGAACCAGTACAAGCTGAAGCACATGGTGAAGCAAGCCCAGTCCGACAAGTTCCAAGAGGCCATGCTGCAGCTCGGCGGCCAGCACCTGTACGACGCTATTCGTACGCAGCTGAAGCAGATCGGCGGCGCCTGGGATGCCAGCAAGGACAAACCTGCTCTGCAGGCGAAGAACGCCCGCCCTCGGTCAAACTCTACGGAGAAGAGTGTGAAGTCGCAGAAGGAGGCCGAACGACGGAAGGAGCAGCCTGCAAAGCACGCCACCCAAGGCCAGATCCAGGCCGCCAAGAAGACACAGGCACCGCCTCCAACACCGGTAAAGGTGACCAAGGACACCCTCCCGAAGAACAAGGTGCAGAACAAGAGCTCCACTCCCACCAAGAACACTTATCATATCAACAACGCAGTGCCTGTGAAAGGGGTGTCTCTCATGGGGGCCTGGGCTGGACCTGTTCCAGCCTCGGTAGTGCTGGGTCGGCCTGGTGCTATCGTGAGCAGCGCGCCTACCATGTCGGCACGAGCAGGAAACGGTGGCCGCGCGATCCTCTCTAGGGCATTCTAGTCTAACAGTGCGCATGGTGAGGGTCTCAGTGCCAAGTACTTAAGTAGTTGTCAAATAGGTGTAGTGAAGTGGTCGTGCCGTTCATAATAGACGTCGATGCGTCCTTTGCTGAGCTTCACTGGTTCGTCAGCGCGAGATGTGTCAAAGAATGGTAGTACTTGACACGATGAATCCCGAATCGCTAGCTGTATAACCCATGGCATTGGCAGCAGTATGATCATGGTCAAGGTTCCGATTGGCTGCCCCAAGTCGCCACCATCGTGCTTGACGTGTTCAAACTGCCCGCTTCAACGTCCTGTCGCTGCATTGTCAAAGTTGGTACACTGTACCTCCTATCCCCCCATTGGCGCAAACTCGTGTTCCTCAGATCTGAGTCCTATCGCAATCGACTGGCCAGCAGTCCCTCGCCTCCCTCCTTCACATACCTACGTCAGGGCACTCGCCGTTTTGCTCAAAGACCCCGACTACTTTTTACCATGGCTTCCAAGATCGTCAAGCCCGAGGGCCAGACCGCCGATGAGTTCGAGCTGCAGGTGGCTCAGGAGCTCGTGAACCTCGAGCAGTCCGCTGCCGAGATCAAGAACGACCTCAAGGACCTGTACATCACCGCCGCCAAGCAGGTGGACATCTCCTCGGGCCGCAAGGCCATCGTGATCTTCGTGCCGTTCCGCCTGCACGCCTCGTTCAAGAAGATCCAGGCCCGCCTCGTGCGCGAGCTGGAGAAGAAGTTCTCGGGCCGCCACGTCGTGATCATCGCCCAGCGCACCATCCTGGGCAAGGGCTACTCGCGCGCCAACCACGGCGCCGGCCCCCGCCCTCGCTCGCGCACGCTCACCCACGTGCAGGAGCAGATCCTCGACGTACGTTGCCCCTGCCAGCCTCTGTGGTGTTTGTGTCCCTTTGCAACCTGGAGAAATTCGATGATGGCCTCTGGGTAATAGCCACCCCATGCCGTATACTCACGGTCCCGGACTGTTTGTGTTGTGTCATTTACTTCCTACAGGACCTCGTGTTCCCCACGGAGATTGTCGGCAAGCGCACGCGCTGCCGTCTTGACGGCTCCAAGCTGCTTAAGGTGCAGCTGGACCCCAAGGACCAGGTCAACGTCGAGACCAAGCTGGACACCTTCGCCACCGTGTACAAGAAGCTGACCAACAAGGACGTTGTGTTCGAGTTCCCGGTGCTGGAGTAAGTTAGCGGTTGAGTGTGGGCTTTTCTCCTTGAAAGAGGAGAGGGCTACCTCCCGCTAGGTAGTTTATTCATGAGCAAGACGCCTTCCAAGGCCAGGCGAGTAATTCTTTGAATACCACTCATCTCTGGCTAAAACATTGCTTCGTTCGTCTACATGCACTGGGCTGTTGAAGACTACGTGGTGCAATCTACACAAATCAAAGCTGTATTACGCTGATGTTCTCCTGCTACTTAGACGCGCTGCGAAGCGCCGTTATCGTCCGTCATCGTCGTCTTCAGCCAGGTCTTGCATCAGCACGTTGAGTGCATCAATGGCGCCGACGTCCAGCATCCCCACGGCGCCCACAGACAAAATCCTCGGCATCTAAGCGCACAACCACAAACGTCAGTCTCCGCAGCAATCGCTCCTCAAACCATCTTTTCGTTGCAGCCGCTCACCGCCTCCGCGTATCGTGCGCGGCCGAACGCCTGCCTCTGCTGGTTGGTGATGACGCTCTCCTCGCACGCTGTTCGCCGCGTGCCGCCAGTGCGACCGGCAGACGTCCGCGTGCTCTTCTGCTGCTTGTTGGCCTGCTTTGCAGCCGCTCGTCGCACTTGCCGCGCGCTCTGGAACAGCCCTCGCGCCGCGCCTCGGATCATGGTGCTTGTCGATGACACAAACCTGCGGTGCCCAGTCGATATTGGGCGCTGCATCCAATCGCACCACCAATTCCCATTTCATCCAATCACCAGATTACTTTACGGCATTTCAACCAGTAGAATCATCCTATTTGATGGGTATGCTTCCAGGCGGCGGCACTCCGGAATAGACACGCTAGCGCCAAGCTCTCTCCTTCCTGCCATGCACGCCTCGACGCTGACCCGCTGCAGCCGCGTGGCCGCGCAGCACGCGCGTCGCCTCAGCAGCACCGCCGCCGCCTCCGTGCAAGTGACGCACTCGGAGCGCGGCTCGCGCCTCGCGGCGCTGCGCGAGCGCCTGGCCGAGGAATCGCGTCAGGGCCCGACCTTCGCGGAGCAGGCGCTGTCGCTCGAGGACTTCGCGTTCGAGCCCGAGACGGCGCCCGGCGCCAAGCCCTCGCGCAAGCCCAACGCGTCCAACCGCAAGCCCAAGTGGCTCAAGGCGCAGCCCACGCAGGGCGCCAACTACGAGCGCCTGCGCAAGACCGTCAAGAGCCTGGGGCTCAGCACCGTGTGCGAGGAGGCCAAGTGCCCCAACATCGGCGAGTGCTGGGGCGGCGGCAAAGATGGCATCGCCACGGCCACCATCATGCTCATGGGCGACACGTGCACGCGCGGCTGCAGCTTCTGCGCCGTCAAGACGAGCAAGAAGCCGGCGCCGCTCGACCCCGAGGAGCCCAACAAGGTGGCAGAGGCCATCGCCGCCTGGGGACTCGACTACATTGTCTTTACCAGCGTCGACCGCGACGACTACGAGGACCTGGGCGCCGGCCACTTCGCCAAGACCGTCAGCACGCTGCGCGCCAAGCTGCCGGAGATCCTGATCGAGTGCCTGACCCCCGACTTCCAGGGCCACGACAACCTGATTGACCAGGTGGCAGTCTCGGGCCTCGACGTGTTTGCACACAACTTGGAGACGGTGGAGCGACTGCAGCGTCGCGTGCGTGACTACCGCGCCAACTACAAGCAGTCGCTGCACGTGCTGGAGCGGGCCAAGGTGGCTGCGCCGCACCTTGTGACCAAGACGTCGCTGATGCTGGGCGTGGGCGAGCGTAACGAGGATGTGTTCCAGACGCTGCGCGACCTGCGCAACAGCGGCGTGGACGTTGTGACCTTCGGCCAGTACCTGCGTCCCAGCTCCAAGCACATGCCCGTCAAGTCGTACGTGACGCCCGAGGCGTTCGCGGAGTGGCAGAAGGTGGCCGAACAGATGGGCTTCCTGTACGTGGCAAGTGGACCGATGGTGCGTTCCAGTTACAAGGCCGGCGAGTTCTTCATGAAGAACCTGCTGAAGAACCGCAAGGCGCAGGTGGTCGCCTAGACTTAACGTGCTGTTACCAGCACTAGATACCGCGAAGACGATGCTGCTCGCAATCGGCCTGCCCAAGAGAAAAACAATACATCACGTAAGTCTATTCATCGTCTACGGTGCGATGGAATGTATATTGCTTTTCCTATCTAAAAGCTTAAGACAGAGCCTTTACGAGCGACGCAGTGAGCAGCGTCCGCATAACTCCTGTGCACGCGTCCGTGCAGAGATCCACGGCCTCCTGCAGCTGCGTGTGGTGGATCTGGCCAGCCTGCAGCATGTATGTGACCCGCCCCATCGACGGCATGTACGCCAGCGCCAGCTTCCCGTCGCCGCGCTGCTCCTCCTCTCTACTCGGGTCCAGCACTACCGAGCCGTTCACAATACCCTGGCGCAAAAGTCAACGAAGCCCGTGTCAGTCTAACAAATAGCCCCTACCTCAGCATTGCAGCAGCAACTCACCGCGCTGGACGCCGTGACGACGTCGTACATCTCCACAGCAGCGTCCGCAAGCGCCAAGGACGCGCAGTTGATGGCCGCAGCGAACACGCCTCCTTCGTCCTCCAGCACCGTCACGAACACCGAAACGATGCACTTGGGCAGCTTGTGCAGCATCACAGCGGGGGCCAGCGCCTCCTCCACAATGGCCGACAGCTCCATCTCGTCCGGGTCCTGGCCGCGCTCGCGGCGCGTCAGCTTGTCGGCGAACGGCGCGTACTTGACGTCGCACACCAACTGCCCGTCCTTGCTGAACTCGCGGCGCGCGCGCGTGTCCGTCCGCGGGCCGTAGACCGCGCACACCACGCGCGTACGTCCCATCTCCACGTACGCCGAGCCGGCAGCGCCGCTCACAGCCCCAAGCTGCATGAAGGGGCGGCGCATCTCGTCGGAGCTGCCGCGCGTCTTGTCCAGCCGCTCCATGGGCGCATCGTCGTCCGCCGGGACGGGCAGCTTGGGCTGCGCAGGCAGCGGGTAGTAGCAGTTCTGCATCTCTTCCTGGCTAATGGCGGCCAACAGACTCGCTCGAAAAGCTACAATACACAAACCTTACACCAACTATATGTACATATGGTGTGGTGCAAATGGGACGCGCGCTCCATACAGAGAGGGGGAAACATTGATCCCGAGCTTGTAGCAGCGAGACGATGGCCAAGGGAGCGAAGGCGGAGGACGCGCCCGCCGCGAGCGCCGAGGTGCTGAGCGTCCCCAGTACGTACCTGACCACCCCATTGTCTGACTGGTGCTTTGTACTGACGCGCGCGCGTGTCCACCTGCTTGTATGATGCAGTCCTGGAGACCGTCAAGGCCGCGCAGCTGCAGAACGGCCTGCGCCACCGCGACTTCCAGCGCTACCGCCAGTACTGCACGCGCCGGCTGCGGCGCATCCGCAAGTCGGTCAAGTTCACGCACGGCAAGGGCAAGCAGTTCGTGAACAAGAAGGTGGACGCCGAGTCGGCCACCGAGAACCGCCTGCTGTACCTGCCGCTGTACAATGCCGAGCGCGCGTGGGGCTACGCCATGCAGCTCAAGGAGGACGACAACCTGGACAAGTCGGAGAACGGCGACGACGCCAACTCGCGCATCAAGTTCCACCTGAACGGCCGCCTGCGCAAGGCCGCGGACTGGAGCCAGCGCCTGGCCGAGATCTGCGCCGTCCGCGCGGACGCGCGCACGAGTCTCGAGGCGGAGGCGTACGCCGCGTACATGGCCGGCAACCTGGCCTTCCACCGCGAGGAGCACGTGGCGGCGCTTGAGAAGTTCAACACGGCGCGCCGCATCTACTCGGACCTGTCGCAGGTGGGCACGTCCTCGCAGAAGGAGCTGTTCTCGCGCTCGGCCGACGAGCTGCAGCCGTTCATCCGCTTCTGCGAGCACAGGTTGGCGCTGCAGGGACGCTCGGCCAGCTCGGCGGAGACGTCGTCGTTGGAGCTCCAGTCGAGCGGAGATGGCGCGAACAATGCGCTGCTGCAGTCCAAGATCGACTTGGTGTTGCTTGAGGCGCGCAAGCAGAAGGTGGCAAACCTCGGATCCGTGGAGTGGAAGCAGCAGCAGCTAACGGTGCCCACGCAGGAGCTGGGTATGGCGGTGGTTCGCACTGATGAGCTTGCTGCCAAGCTGGAGGCTGCGCGCGATGATAAGGCCCGTGAAGCGCGCTTCCTGGAGCTGCTGAGTGCGTACGACGCTCTTCTGCAGGCTTTGAAGAACGCGACGCTGAAGCTGGAGCAGCAGGCGAAGAGCGGCAGTGCGCTGGTGCACTCTGACTTGGAGCTGCTGGCTGCACTGGAGGAGTACACGCGCTTCAGGAAGCTGACCAAGCAGGTGGAGCGCCAGGCTGCAGTGTACCACACGCTCAAGCAGCGCTTCTCGGCGCAGCAGGCCGGCGAGCTCACGCATATTCTAGACATGCTCGTGCAGACTGTGGGCGACATTCTGTCCATCCCTGGGCTTCGTGAACAGGAGCAGCGCCGTGCCGCCCAGTACAGCGCCTATCATGCTGTGTTCCGCGCGTGCCGTGCGTCCACCGTTGCGCAGACCTATCTCCTTCAGAACAAGTTTGCCGAGGCGTTGGGTCTGTACCAGTACGCGTCGACCTTCCTCACCGAAGCAGAGGAGATTCTGGCCGCGCAGCCTGCGGCCAAGGACGACTTGCTGCAGGAGTTCACGCGTGAGCTGCATGAAGAGCTCGCGGGTGCTTTGAGTCGTACGACGGCGCAGAGCTTCCTCGAATCCTCAACGCGGGCCGATGCCATGCGTATCGAGCTGGAGCAGCTCTCATTGGCGACTGAGGATGGTAAGAAGAGCAAGAAGGACGCGAAGAAGCGCAAGAAACGCCAGATCAGCGCGCTGGTGGACCGTCAGGACAAGTTTGAGGCCGGCTCGATCGAGGGCCATCGCGAGTTGGTGAAGCTGCCGCCCGAGTTCCGCGCCGTGCCGTGCAAGCCGCTGCTGTTCGACGTGGCGTTCAACGAGCTCGAGTTCCCGGACCTGACGGAGCGCACCAAGACAGACGAGGAGAAGGCCGCGGAGGCTGCTGCGGCAGGTGGCAACGAGTCCGGTGGTGGCGGCTTCTTCGGCTGGTTCCGCAAGTAACCTTAGAGCTGGAATTGATCTAGTGGGAAGGCGCTGGTTCTGCAGAGCAGCACATGTGAGAGGTATGAACAGCGTCGTAGGTCGACAAAAGAGGTGTGAACGCGCTTTTTTTTCATACCCGCACGGCAAGAGTAAAACACTTTAGAACATTAGGATGTTCCTCTTCTCTTTCACGTCGGGAAGGTACAAGTTCATGGCACTTGTAGAGCCTCTACTGAGTGGTCACGGTCTTCTACTACATGTGTACTACTTCAAATTTACGGAGTAGTACACTTCACTGAGTAAGAATTGAAAAGAAGAAAAAAACATTCATTGCTCCAACCCCAATCAGTACCGGCACAAACTCGTTAATCCTTAACCCCTACGCGTAAGCGTTGTCACGTTTGCCGAATTCATTTACCAACATAAAGCACAGACTCGGAGAGCAGGCTGCATTGTCTGAACGACACGAGAAAGCAGCTCTCTGAATTAAACAGCCATGCATGTCTCGTAAACTCAACTCGAAAATCCCGGGTAGACGCGAGCTCACCATCGGATCGCATCCCAGCTGCCGACACCTTTCAGAACAGCACGCTTCACGTTCTCCGTCTCCTCACCAATTCTCCACCCGAAGTCTGCCAAACCACCTTCGCCCACCACTTTGGAAAACTTGAATTTGGCTATCTTTTGTTTATCAACGACGACGAAAATCTCCACTAAACTGACGTGAGGCATTTCTCGTTGCTTAAGTGAGTCGAGAAACTCCTTGAAATAGTGAATGAAGAAACTCTGCTTGTCGCTTTTGGCCACTTGGACAAACCGAACTAGTTGATACTCCTTGTTGATGTACACGGCATCGTATCCCCCTTGATTGTACTTTTTCGGTTTCAGCCAGCATAGCTTCGGTAACAGCGGTAGCTTCTTGGGGTCCACGACAAGAACCACGCTTTTCGGAAACTTAGTCGCCGTGTCAGCTTCGAAAACAAGCTTACCCTCCTGCAACCAAGTTTTGAGCCTGAACCGACCCTCCCGAATACACGCAAAGACGTACATTTCCAAAATCACCCCGTCCGTCGCAGTGTTCGAGCATCGTGTTAAGAAGGAAGCGAATCTTTTGATCAACTCCGAGCCACCAGCAAGCGCTAGAGCAGAAGCAGCATAGCGGCTGATAATCCCACGACCGTCTCCATATTTGCCGAAAAGACGATTGATAACGCCGGTTGAGTGTGTTTTGACTTAACCAATCGCACCAGGCGTGTTATTGCTCACCGCAGAGACGGCGTCATCCAGTGATGTCATGACGGTTGCTGTCGAGCAACCGAACATATACCGAGCACTTCCACCGGCGAAGTAGTATTTCGCCTCCACCAGTTCCTGACGTGTAGGGTCTTCTTCGTCTGATGCGTCCAAATCACTTCTGACAGATTCAAACAGCTCGTCATCGTTCACGGCGTCGAGATACTCACTCAATGTCCACGACGGCACAACGTGTTCTTTCACCTTAAAAGTTTCATCGTCATCCAGGTTCACTTTCCTGCGTGAATCCATTGACGTGACCATCACGAGTCGGCGATTAGCCCAATCCGCCCTTAACCATTCAAAACAGGTTTTCCCTTCCGCACCATTATCGTCCGTCACTCCATCGAGAATCACGAAGTGCTTCTTCGTGTCTTCAACTTCATCCAGGATCTGACGCAAGCCTTCTTTGTCTATCATATTTCCCTTGCTCTTCTTGGTGCTTCTTTCCAAGCGAACATACAATGGGGGTTGTTTGCGGACTAGATGAATCCACGTGAAGGACCAATCAGTCGTTCGGGCAAGATCCAGGGCGAAAGTTGCCGCTGTAATTGACTTCCCGGATCCACGCGGACCTGCGCATAACGCGGGCTGGCGGGGCAGCCGTTATGATCGATATTGCCACGGCGCCAATGGTAAGGCCTGGCAAGCGGAAGTCTGGTCAATTGGCAAGATTAGTGCATGGATATGTAGAAAGTGTCGGTTGGGCTCACGGCCCGTTGTCACCATCAAATTCCTACTCGACGGCCAGACCTGCGCATAACGCGATTGCTGGTGTGACCGCGGCTATCCTCAAGGTTGCCACGGTGCAAAAGGTTGATGTCCTAATCTGGACGATTGGCTGTCGAAACCATTCGATGGTGACCACGGGTCGTGCGCCGAAGCGACAATTTCTACTTATTCATGCACTAATCTTGCCAATTGACCAGACTTGCACTTACCCGTGGCACCGCGCCAACCTCGATCATAGTTGCTGCCACCCCATTTCTGCGCGCGTCTGGCCGTCGAGCATCACGCCGATGAATGGTGCAAATGGGCCTCCTGGACGACGTGAGGATCTTGCATTTCTTGGAAACTACACATTGTACCTACGGCGATAAAAGGCCTTAGAATTCAAGCAATTGTTTTTTCATGAAAT
Source organism: Phytophthora sojae (assembly GCF_000149755.1). Classification (NCBI taxonomy): domain Eukaryota; phylum Oomycota; class Peronosporomycetes; order Peronosporales; family Peronosporaceae; genus Phytophthora; species Phytophthora sojae. The sequence goes on along the minus strand of NW_009258120.1, from coordinate 3,898,478 downwards.
GTAATAAACAGGGGTTTGGATCTGTTGTTATCTCGCCGCGAATAAATTCCCGAGCACGACTCCATGTGGTAATCTTGCCACATCTAATTTCGAGTTGAAGTTGGAGCGTATTCACGCGCGCGATCCTATTCAAATTTGCGCACGCGGCCTGGATTTGCTATCAGCCAATCATGACTGCGGGCTATCAAATTCCGCCAATCAGCACCTCTTCCGGAAAATCATGGCGTGTGATTGGGTCCTCGGTCGGTGGCGCGCGAAACTCGCCGCCGATGGCGCGCCAAACTCGTGACGCGATCCAGCTAAAAGCTCATTTCCGATTTTTCCAAGGACCACCCAAGCTCTTCCAAGCGACTCGCTGCTCGTGCCTCTGACCCGCAACGTCAACATGTCAAGCCCGAACGGCTCGCCTCACCTCGCCATGCACCATGTTGGGCTTGTGCTGCCTTTTGGAGGAGTGGCACCATCGCCAACGAGCTTGTAAACGCCGTCGTACGAAGGTCGTCCTGCTCCCCGGTATGCTCGATGTTCAGCGCCTCGCTGGATTGCCGAAGCCGGCATGGTACACTCGTGCTGCTCCGCCATAGACTACGTTCTGACAAGACCGCCCCGCATCCCCATACGCTGTCCCTCGTCGAGTGGCGGGATCCGTTACGCTGTCATGCCACGGTCGTGCTGCTCCCGCGTCGGCGAAGGTATCCCCCGCCCCCTCCTCCTCCCAACACGCTGGACTAGCGTGTCCCTCGTCGGCGCACTGGACCTACATCAACGGACGTCGCACTCGCGCTGTTTTCGACGGTCTGGGCTGTGGAGGCTCTCGTCAACGCGTTAGCCACTTAACACTCAACACGTTTGACCGAGTCCCCGCCCCCGAGTACGCTGGCCTTGAATGGCCTTCGTCAAGGCCCTGAATATGCACAATCTCCATGCCAAGCCCGGACTGCGTGACGATACGCCGGACGGATCTTTATCGATTCGATGACCTGGACCGTGATGCTCACGAGGAAACTGCGCCGCGATGTCGCCATAGCAATGCTCGTACAAGGAAGGGATGATGGTGCTGATTGGACGCGTCCCCACCCCAACCCAGCATCCGGGGTCGTGCTAAGCGGGCTACATCACCGTGCAAAGGCAAGCTGTGAGTCAACCCCTGGTGACAAGGCCGTCAGGTTTGATTCGTCCACGAGCGCCATGATGTCAGCGACGTGCTCCTGACCCGATTCGACACGGACAGTGCCCTCGATCGCGGGCTGGACGCTGGGAGAGCATGAGCTTTGGTCTGGCAAGGGTAGTACGAAATCGCAGTGTCGGCGAGCTCCTGGATTGACGCTATTTCAAATCGGCGTACATCCATCTGCTTCACCATGTCCGTACTGGCGAATACTTACAGACAACTGCGTAGTAGATGTTGGAAGCAACCCAAGCACGGATTCTGGCCCACTATTCCGCGCATGGCAGGTTCTAATAGTTGTCGTAAATGGATTCGTACACATTGATCGCTGGGTTGCTTTGCATCCACTTTTCAGCTGGGGGTACCAAAGCACTTGTAATCCAGCAACGCTTAGATAGAACACGCGGCGGTCCGCGCGATCTGCCGGTCAAACGACACGCCAGATAGTAGCCTGGATAGTGTTGCTACTGATGTTAGTTGATGAGAATGAGGCTGTATCCCTGGGAGAAAAGAACAAACTGACACCAAGATTCACTTTCAGAATTCTGATAGCAATGTCACGTAGATGGTTCCGCGAGGAATGCGTTAGGTTGTGGCCTCATCGGGTGAGCATGGAAGGGAGCGCAATGGACGAGTTGAGGGCTGCCCTTCTTTCCCGTGGCGTAACTCGTGTTAATAACTTAAGTTTTCGCTACAATTACTTCTAGGTGTCCCGACCGGCGTGTGGTATGACTGGCCAACAATGAGCTGTGGTTGTCTGGTGTTCGTTTGACCGGCTGATTACAAATATCATATTTACTAGTCGGTAGATTCGTGACTTGACCGACACGAGTAGAACGGGTTGCCGCAGCCGAAAACCAAACGGATGCGAAACTAATGTAAGAAGTAGGATATGTATTTCAAAGCAGTTCGCTAACGTTCATCCGGTGAGGGTCCGGGCTACGTACAGGTGAGTGTCTCGCTAGAACACTCGTGGAAGTGCGAGGTCAAGCAAGCTTAGGCCATCGAAGTCGGTGAGCAGCCTGGACGCAAACCCTGGCATCGGCAGTAGTACTGCGTTCGAGGTAGTTCCATCGGTGAGTGGAATGGTTGTTCGCGGCGCCATTCTTGACTACGGTAATAGATGTTGCAGTCGTCGCAGGGGCAAAGTTGCGTTCCATGTCCGATCATAAGGTCGTGAGCCAGGATGTCGACCACATCCATGGCCTCCAGTAGATCTTGGGCTGCGTTGAACTGCTGCTCTCGCTTGAAGCCTTGCCGTGTATGCTTCCACAGCGTGTCGGGATCGCACGTCTTGTTCTGATCCATCGTAATATGGATTTCGATGTGCCGGTCCAAAGCTTCTCGAGCATCGGAAATCTGAGCCCGCAAATAACGAATCCGATCCTGAATCATCGATCGGGTGATCTTTAGAAAGCACATAACAGTAGCGTCAGAACGGGTAACCTCCACTTAGAATATTGTTGGGACTTACCTCCGACAACTCCAAGCAGGTCTGCAGCCATCTCAGCATCCACAGATAGTTGTGAGCGCTCTCACTTTTGGCCGTGCTGATATCTTTGTGTAGCTTGTCCATGTCTTTCACCGGAAGAGCCACAATCAACTCGTCGACGTCCTCAGTTGAGTTGTACTTCGTCTCAAACACCTACATCGTTATAGGTTAGTGGTCAGTCCCAAATTTCGTTTGCTGTCATTTGAATTTGAATGCGTACGCGGTTAGACGCTGGAACGAACACAGAAAAAATCCTGTCAAACAGCACGGGCTCCCCACAAATAAAGTATGCTAGTGGCTAGAAAACCGCGCCAGGTCGTGGGTGGAATAATGATCATCCACTTACGTCACGGGGTTTCCCATACAATGCTCTGCCATTAGATGCTGTTGTTCGAGTGGGACCTGGGAGCTATCATGCATTGTTCAGGGTGACCAAGTATTAGATCGAATCAGCTTAGAAAGTGGCTAGCACTTACATCGATTGCATCATGCCGGCGATCGACCATCCGGCTTCCTGGTGGGTTGGGAAATGAGCGCTTTCCTAACCTCTCCCGATTATGATCTTGATTTTGTGCGGCTGTCGTTGGTCATCGGAGGCGCGTCGCGACCGTTCACAAGATCTTTGCCCTTGGGTCTTCCCAAGAATCTACCTCTGTATAGACAACAAAAGGGGATCTCTCGCTAGCGCAATGAGCTCCCCGCCTGTATCGCGGAACCCTCGGCGAGCTATTGCGCTAAGACCACTAGCCGCTACTTCAGGTGATGTTTGAGTTGACCACCTAGATGAACCAAAACCTAATATGTTGTACAGTGTCTGGTGGTCGCACAGTCTTTGCCGAAGCCTGGAAGGCTCTTCGTCGCGCTTGGTGGACGTCACGACCGCCACGTGGCCGAGGGAATCTGGATAATCGCTATCGCTATGTTCGTCCTGGTAGAAATCCGGACGGGGTCGAGGGCGACGATTACGTTCTGGGTGAAGTGGCTCTGGTGGAACACTACAATATGATTGTGGCTGGTGGCGAGATCGACTCTGGTAACATCACGATAGATGAACCTATGGATGGCGACAGAAGTTCTGAAATGAATGGGTCTAGTCCTGGTGGAGCAATGGGGTATTGGAATTCGTCTGACGCGGAAGAGGGGTCGACGGCTTCAAGTGGTTGCCCTGCAGGAAAGAGGCAGGTGGAAGCTTCCGATGCGATGGGTACCAGTAGCAACGAGTTTGAAACACGTGAAACAAATGTTGAAGTGGCGATTTGTGCTGATTGCAGCACTGGGTGTTCGACTGACCGAAGTTGTGATGCATGCAACGCATTCATGCATCATTTCTGCTCTCACGATGTGGCATCGTCACTTGCGCTTCGCACCGCTGACGGTGAGGCCATTGCGGATTTTGGAGATCAATGTTATTGTAGTAATGCCTGCTACGAAACCACGATCTCCACGTCGAGGCCACCGTCAGTACTCTATTCCCCATCCCACGAAGAGGTTCGTCATGGTATAGTGGCAACGTTGACAACGCACACTGGCGAGAGGCTTCCACCTATCCAGTCGGATAGTGATGATGTGGCTTGCGTAAACGCGGGTTTGCGTACCCAAGGTGATCAGCGTGAAAGGGAAGTGCTAGCGAGGCAGCGATCAGCGAAGAGTGCGCGAAAAGTATCATCGGATACGGGAGGTGGAGCATTGAAGCGAAAGGCTGCATCGAATCCCCCCAAGCGCTCTGCTGCCAAAAAATCAAAAGTCGCTACAACCAAAAAGGCATCCAAGAAGACGGCTGAAGCAGCCTTCAAACAGGAGTTGCTACTGCGAGCTCAAATGTCTGCTGACAAAATTGTGAGGGCGAACGTTGCTTTCGCACCGGCTGATGAAGACTGGATGCTTCGCAAAACCTATCGCGAGGTAGGTGCGGCTTTTCTCGTCGGCATAATAACAAGATATGAGATGAAACACGAAAAAATCGCTGATGGTGTCAAGGTACCGGTTCCCCAGTTTGAAGTTCGGTGGACCAACACCGCGTTTCAAGCCAAGAAAAAACATGTTCACCAGATTCCAGAAGCCACGGCTTTCAAAGGGATCAAGCAGTATGTTAGTCTGCAGAGAAACAATGCGGAGTTTGGTGATTCATGGAGTTCTCTATGTAATGTGGCCCCCCGCTTGTCCAACATACCTGCTTTGACGGAAGAGTTCGAAGAAATGACTGACAAGGGCTACAAAGAATTGTATGCTTTTCGAAGCCATACCGAGCTGCAAATACCGTTTTGCCCTGCCGAAGTAGAAGCAATCGAAGTGATGACTTTTTCCACGACCGAAACGCTTTCCGAGCCACCCGGGCTGTTTACCCATCCCGATGGGTCAACTACAACCAAACTTCGTGAGGAGAGTCGTCCCCTATTTGGCCACTCCACTACGTCGAGTTTTCTCGCCTTCCTACCACTTTCATTCTGGAAGCAGGTAGTCGCGTTTACTAACAGTCACGCATCAGCTGCAGGGGAAGCATCACGTCACCCGATTACACTGACTGAGATGATGAGGTTTATGCAGCTTTTCAAAAAAAAGTGAAATGCGAAACTACTGGCGAGATGATGGGGAATCATCAGTATTACCCGGTGCCCGATCAACTAGTCTGGAGATTATTATGCCGTGGAAACGATTCCTGTACATTCGCAAGCACTTGTCATTTCGAGCAGCAGTGACTATTGAAGAAATCAAGCGCGATCCAGCAGCACGAATTAGACCGCTCATCAGCATACTGAAACGCCGCTGTGCAATTCACGTAGTTGTGGGTCGCGATGTAGCCGTCGACGAAGCCAGCATCGCTTGTCGTTCGCGCTACGCAAGGCACATCATTGTATATAACCCTCGGAAGCCGACAGGAAAGTACCACTTCAAGCGGTATGCCTGTTGTTGTTCTTCGACGTGGTTAGTTCTTAGTTTCAAGCTTCATTGTGCGAGCGAACTGGAGGATCATTTGGGTGGAGTGATGTCTACGCCAGAGATATCGCGTGTAGCCGAACTGACAGCGGAATCAACGGATATTCGATCTCATGTAATCGAAGTGACAGCTGCACTGGAGGGATCACGGCGCATGGTCAACACTGATAACTTTTACACGTCTTGTATGTTGCTGGAATCCCTGCGGACAATTGGACTCTACTGTCGCGGGACGGTTCGTCAAACCAGTAAGCACTTCCCCAAGTTTACGATGATAGCCGCTGACAAGACCACGGAGAGGGGTGATATGGAACAAGGCGTATGCACTGAAAAACACATCGTGGCAGCTAGCTGGGTAGATGGGTCGGTCGCCAACGCCGTATCCAACGCTGATAGTTCCGCTGTATCAACTGTGCATCGACGGATCCAACAGGAGCAAGTGCCCTTCCCTGCTCCTGCCTGTGGCAAGAATTATAACGAGAAAATGCAAGGCGTTGACCGCGCCAACCAATTGCGAGGCTGGTTCCCAATTGCCGATGGGCACACCTTTAAAAGGTGGCACAAGAAGCTGGGAATGGCTATGATAGACATAGCGCGCTGCAATGCATACATATGCCACGAGCTTGCGGCTGGAAAAACGCCTACCTGTGACGATGGTTCGGACGACGATCCTGGTGATTCATCCGCTTCTAGCAACCGAGATCCGCATCGGTTCTTCGTGCTTTCGCTGGTCCGAGAGCTTTTTGATGGCAGTTGGATGCGATGGTTAGAAAATGATAAAGGTATGATATACACAAACGACAAGACTGCACCGAACCTGCAAGAGCCTGCAGCGTGTTCGCAGGATGCTACAGCAGCTTCACGAGATACTCCGGCGCCATGTGTGGCGAAGGAAGCATGGATAGTTTTGAAGGGTCGAAGCCGGTCAATGCGGGAGTGTACAGTGTGTCGGTTTGAGTGTCGTCCAGCTACTCAGAAGACGGACTATTGAGAAGCTCACCGTGTCTCCTTGTGCAAACGCACATATCCGACCGACAAGTTGAAGCCACACTTGTGCCAAAACGATACCTGGACGTGCTGGCAGAAATTTCACGAGTTCTACCTCCCCCAAAATGTCTTCACCCCAGATGGAAATCTCAAGCGGAGCTCTTCGATTTATCGAGCCCAAGCCGTTTTTATCAAGCAATGGAAAGATCAACAGCGGATTTCGGCGCAAGCGAGACGAGACCAGGAACAAACATCATCTACAGTGGAACCACCCGCGTTGAATTTGCAGGTAGATCAGTAAAACGTGACTTCCTGAATAATAGCATCGAGTGATTTCAACTAATGTGTGGCGGCATTGATAGTACTATTGCTTCCTTCTTAGTACTAGAAGTGGTACACGCTTTAGGACCAATCTTGCGTCTATCCTTGACGACCTATGAGCAAGGTCGTGAAATGTGCTCGTTGCCTAAACTAGTTTGCATGTTCATGAATGTCATCTCATGTGGAAGACCATTTCCGATAACCAGCCCTCGTTTTGTCCAGCTGGTCAAAGTTGATCGTTATCATCGCTTCTGCAGGATCAATTTCGTCGACAGAGCCCCACAGATACGCACCTATTAGCTTCAGATGGGCCCCCATTTCCTGATTCTTGCTACCTTCACGAACTCGTCGAAATTCTCCAGTATCGCCTTATCCTGCAGCAGCAACGTGTCACCTGCCTATAGCCATCGATCTCGCCTTGCATACCTCTTGGACCAATATCTTCTCGGACATCGCAAGCATGCGCACGGACGTACTGTAGCATTTGACCTGGATAACGTCGTCGACCACGGCCCCATGCACTTCCTGATGGCCTGAATATTGTGAGCACCGTCTACGTTAGATTGTGTACATGTAAGATGCGGTGCGAATGAATGCCCCACCTGGTATTATTGGGGTGAAGATGTGCTCTACCGTGCTTCTGGAGCCTTGCAGTAGCGCGCCGCCAATGATTGCGTGGAGATTCGCGTCATCTCCTCCGCTGGCCACCCTCCTACAAGTTCACCCACCCTTATTTTCGATTGACTGTCGTTATTGTAGTCAGTTGCAGTATCCTAGTCCTAAATCACTTAGCATACCTGCGTCACACTTGTTAGCAACCAACCCAGCGTCAGTCAGTGCATACGCGCATCTTGACCGCCTTCACAGCTTGTTCGCCGCCGAGTTGAGCAGCCTGGAGCAAAACCAGACCGCCGCCCACGTTCAGAGAGGTCAGTGAGGCGAGGCGGGTGAACGCCTTGATCGTCCAGGTGTATAGCGCACTATGTCTGACTGTGGTCCCTTCGATTCGGTCTGACTTTCTGTTCATTCGGTGTAGTTTGTTTCAGGAACACACCCAGCAGACTCGATTCTGTATTTTCAACAACTCATTCGGAGTACCAGAGATATCCGCTGCAATCCGGTAGTCCTCGGAGCACAGGATGTGAACCGGGGGCCGGGAGGATCGCTTGGACTTGGCGTGTGTCCTTGTGTCAACCCCTATAGGTATCGTTTACCTTTGGCGGACCGGACTTCACCGAGTGAGTTGTTGAAAATACAGAATCGAGTCTGCTGGGTGTGTTCCTGAAACAAACTACACCGAATGAACAGAAAGTCAGACCGAATCGAAGGGACCACAGTCAGATCCACAATTCAGTATAACCAACACACAGAAATACAATGCCGAGCTAAACGTCACAAAATATACAGCCACCACTTATTCTTTAAGACCCTTGGGTGGGGGGTCTATACGCCAGTCAACTTACGAGCCGTCACCCAAGGCACTGGTCAACCCTGGATGCACACTCACTTACGCGCACCACCCTCACAGAGTGAGGGAACAATACAAAATATAAGTCAATCCTATCACACAGTAGTCGATCAATTCAGTCTCGGGGGTGACTACCTCTACCGCCTAAGACACACAGGATGGAATATGAAATGGATGCCCGGATAGAGCACGCAAATCGGAAATAAAGCTCTCACAGATCACTCCAGGGCGCGACACCCCAGACCCTGCTGACTTTGCCTTGGTACCTTTGAGTCCCCACTACACCAGTGCTCGCAACACCAGTGAGGCCTTGAAACGTCCTCCGTTTTAAGATCGCACGAAGGCGGATCCCACGTATAAGCTCTTGAAGACGTCAATGTCAGGGGGAATTCCCAGCCCGAAGAAAGATGTCCGCGTGTTCTCGGCAAATTGGTTTCTGTTTGATCTTACGTTTGGCTAGCTATCTGTTTCACTTCACTGACTTCTAATAAAGGTTTCACTATACTTGACTTGTCTTGAATATGCTTCGACCTTGTGCACGGGACTTCGATCTTCTTGCACTGAGCTTGGGTATGCTTGACTTGGCTTGGTTATCGGGCAACTTGTCGACGTCAACGTTCCTTCGGCAATACTCATCATCTGGCGACAGAGGTACGTGGGTACGGCGTCTCATCAAATCCGCACTGGACCTCTGCGTCAAATCACGTGAGCCATCCTGTGTCGCTTGACGTTCTTGGTCGATCCGGTCCTGGATTGCTGCTACACACACAGCAGTACTGGACTTGTTGTTGGTGCGATCACGATCCAGTATGGGCACCAGGGGTCAGACCGAATTGATCATCCGGTCCGGCCTCATTCATACGGAACCTTGGCATCCGGTGCATCGCTACCGGGTGCACCACGATCCAGTCCGGCAAACAGTGTACTTTGTCCAGCGAGGTCTTGGGCGCATGGGAGCATGGTGAACTTGGGGGTTGGTCCGATGTCTTGACGGAGCCAATGCAGGCAGCAGCCAGCATACGTTCACTGGCTGCACTTGCGCGCCTTAGGCTTATCCTGCGGTCAGGGAAGTCGGCGGACGGACAGGATGTGTTACTCCACACCGAATATGAGCGCTCATCCGGTGGGCACATCTCCGATCCTGTGGGCCCATGCTTACTGCAAGCACCGGGTCCCGCCAAATCCACCATGCGCATCCACTATCCACATGTCACACTCCACGTCACTGGATTCCTATTCACTCCGACCAGTCACAGTCAGGCGAAGGGTCGTCCCATCCCAGCGGTCAGACATGGGTGCGGATAAAAATCCTTTCCCACATCGTGTCATTAGTGAGTCTTGCACTATCGACTGAGGTCCAAGAGCCCCGTACGCTGCTGTCCACGGCGTTGAGCTAGCCAAACGTTCTCGTCACGTCGACGAAGAACAGCGAGTTCTCGAGCGACGTCTGTGAGGCTTCGTCCTCTTCTGTGAGTTCATGACCTCCACCAACTTGCCCTTGATAGTGTTCACCACCGAGAAGAAGCTGCTGGACGACGTAACGCTCTCTTGCTCACTTGGGTCCCTAGCGTCGCACCGAGACCAGCAAATGAGCGCTGCATTTCTCCTAGCTGAAGAGGCGCGGTGCTCACGGTACTGCCGCCACTGCAAATTTCGTGCTTGCAGCTGCGTGGATGACGCCTTTCACTCAATTAGATTGCTGCTTGCAAAATAATACCCCATGTACGATTGAGCTTAAGAAATTGTCACAATTTATATTATATGAGCTGAACAGTCGTTTTCACTCGCATAATACATAAAGTAGAAGCGTACATGAGGTCCGGTTTAGTGCGTTTAACTTGGCTTCACTATAAACAGCTATTAATAGGAATGTATGGGGGAACGAAAGGGTTAATTGTGGTGTATTAGTTGCGTCTACCCTAGTTGTGGCGTTTTTTTAGTGCTTGCCGCAGTAAGCGACTATATGTACCCATCCTTACAACCTAAGTACCTAAGGTTAATTGTATTATTGTGAAACCCGCTTCATCTGCCTATTTTTCTCATAAATCGATTGATTAGCACCCTGATTTAGCTCGATCGATTTGTAAATCGATCGCGTCCTGCGATGCATATGTGAGTGGGTGTGCAGATTAGGCGATCGTTTTATGGAAGCCAAGTCGATATAGCCGCGTTTGGAGCTGAATGCCCAACTTTTAGTGGGCAATCGTGCAGCCAAGCGATGCATATGGATCACAATCGATTTAAACCCTGATTTGTACTCTGATTAATTTGGCGATTGAGATCTAATAAGGGGTTGCTAGAGTTGGGCGTTTTAGCCGGTTCATACAATAATACTTTTTCAAAGCTAAAAATTGTCGTTAGCACGCTTTCCTCACAAAGCTACGTAGAAGACTGTGAAGATGTAAGCATATTCTAAAAGCCTGTTCGAGTGAAATTCGATCAACTTGATCATCAAGACGTGAATCTAAAAATGACCCCCGTTGCAAGTTCGCCACGGATGAACTGTAAAGTTCTACTTGTTGCTAAGCACACCCAATACATATTCCATCTGGATGTTTCGTCGGACCTTCTCTTGGTAAAAATGCTAGTGATAACAATGCATGACGGAAACTTTAACTCGACCAGGTGCAGACATGTTTCCTGACCGGAAATCCACGCAGCACTTGTGCACCACTCGGTAAGTGCTTTTTGGCGCGTAGACATAAATCCGTCTTGCGTTGTTAATTTCTAGGGGAAATCCTGTTTCGGGGCCGTATTTTTGAAATAATTCTGTTTCGGGGCCGTAATGTTCAATTGAAGCGTCATTCATGAAACATACCGTGTTTTGTAAAATATACATAACGTATCCTGTAGCCAAAGTGTATCCCACTCTGTCATGCATCGTGTTTCCCAACTGTAGCCTGTAGTCTACGTGTAGTATGTATCCAAAGTGTAATCTAGTGTAATCATAACGGTATCTAGTTTCAGACAAGCTTACGATGATATAACACCACCTCGATAGCATTCTCGCAAGCTTTCTGGTGCTTCTTCAGTTGCTTTTATGGCTCTCGCACGTTTGGAAGTGGGCAATCCATTACCTTGTACATGTAGCAGGTAGCGACAGGTAAGCAACAGATCCGCTTTCTATTCAGCATTCAGTACAGAGCATGTTGATACCGTACTGCTGAAAGGGAGACGTACCCGCACGACATAGGCAACCACCGCAAATTCAAGCATCTCCTTAGCCACCGCAATTGACTTCCTGCATGGCCTCCAATATGACGACTAAAGACCACCAATCGTTGTGACATAACCAGTAAGTTACTGGTTATCACGGGCACAATCCCGTGGATCGCAAAGCAGCTCCTGACCCAACGGCCTCGGAGGTTACGGGGTTTTCCTCGGCGCTGACCTGCACGGTCGCAGCTCGCGTTGGTTTCATACTTTCCTACTCTTTGCTTTTCAAATTAGCTGCAGCTAGAGGCTTGTAGCCACTCTAAACATCAATCAGTCTTCATTTTTCCAGCTTTCTAACAAGTGCAGACTCACCCACGTCAACTTCTACCAGAGCACGTGACACTGGTAGTACCAGTAGCAGGGTATGCTAAGTACGATGGTTTACCGAGCCAAAAGAGCGACAACGCCCCTGACGGAGAGAGAGCGAGAGAGCTCCGCTGTTAGCAACCGCGACCACAACAAGCGTGTGTATGACACCGCCAGCCTCCTCCGTGAAGGGAAGGACGAAGGTGCTGATGATTTTTGTGTAGCACAACTGAGTTCTATTGTTTGGATGTCTCCAAGCGATACTAGGAACTGGGCCCGATAGGACCGTCAATGAGGCTTCCAATGTTGATATTCGTCTATTGATGGAGCGAAGCCTCAAGTAACTCAGCGCCATGTTCTCTGCGTGCTGCGAATACCCCCGTCATGGTTACACTAGACTACACTTTGGATACATACTACACGTAGACTACAGGCTACAGTTGGGAAACACGATGCATGACAGAGTGGGATACACTTTGGCTACAGGATACGTTATGTATATTTTACAAAACACGGTATGTTTCATGAATGACGCTTCAATTGAACATTACGGCCCCGAAACAGAATTATTTCAAAAATACGGCCCCGAAACAGGATTTCCCCTAACTTCTATTAGAGCTTTCGAAACCAGTCCTGATCCGAATTGTACTTAATGCTGACTTTATCGGAGTCACTGGTCGCACACTTTAGATTAGAACGTTTGTGTGAGCATGGCTTCCTCGCAGTAAGCTTGCGAGGTGACACAAGTGAACTCGACGAGCTATTCAATGCGCATTCAATTGTCGTAACCGATATGTAGTTAAATGATCATCACACCAACAACCATGTGGGGCAACAAGCTTTCTTTATTTTCCGAATGAAAAATGGGGAAATCCGGGTTGGGGTCCGTAATTTGAAGCTAATTCGGTTTGGGGTCCGTTCAAATCAGAAGGCTTAATCTTTGGCGTAAAATTGAAAACCTACCGTGTTTTGAAAATTTCCAAGGGGGTATGTGTACTTATGATTATGAAATGTACCTTATTCGTACCCTGTGGCCTTACTGTACACAGTACCTTTCCGTAACTTGTGCCCCGTATGTACCCTATGACTAAAACGTAACGTGTAAGTGTACCCTACAGAATCGGACTTAGCTGAGACGTCTAATCTCACTTGCCATATCTTGCTTTCGGCTTTTGATATTGCACTGGTGTGCCGCTAGCGGCGTGCTGCATATGCGTAGAGTGCTTGGTGAGCTGGGCGGAGACACCACGGGAGTCGCAATCTCTTCTTCGTCCAAAAAAAACCTGCGAATCTCCATCTACTCGCGCCTCCCTTGTCGGCAGGGTGAAGATTTTCATCCTTTTTTTTGACACTGCGTTTCTATTTCTATTTCTATTACTAATTTGCAGGATTGGACGGCTGAGGGTTATCTTAGTTTAGAATCTCCCCCTCGCAGAGACAACAAAAGAACTAGCCTCCGGCGCAAGTTCCTGTCCAAACAACCCTCGTCGGTGCTGTTGCCACCGACTCTTCTTTTGTAAGTACGCATCGCATTGCCCCCCTTCTTCGTTTGTCCATGTAGTTGCTCTGATGGCTGAGGTTTCAGGCGAACTGGTTCTGCAGGTTCCAAGAAGGATTGCCTGCTGTACGACAGTTGTGTGGACGGCTGTCGTACAATATAGTTCGCACATAGGGTGCATATCGGAAATAGGGTGCATTTAGGGTACACGATATAATTTTCGTGCATTAGCCGTATATGTTTTTCAAAACACGGAATGTTTTCAATTTTACGCGAAAAAATACGCCTTGTGATATGAACGGACCCCAAACCGAATTAGTTTTAAATTACGGACCCCAAACCGGATTTCCCCCAAAAAAATCACAAGCGACTTGGGCGCGCCTCACTTGCGGCGCACCAGTCGCAATAATAAAATATCTTCTCAGAGCTTACATTAACACTAGAACATAGCGAGATAGTATTGCGTTCTTTGAGTTCGGTCACGCGCTTGCACAGGATCGAGGTTCGCAGCGAGTAGATTTTCTTGCAGTCAGGCGCCTTTACGCACGTGCTGATAGACCCTTCCAGCGTGACTTTGTCTTTTGGGGCGTCCTTGAAATCGTGATACAGTGTCTTGATCTATTCCAGCAGTGAAGGCCTCGAACATGCCCTGACAAGCATAAAGATCAGACGCTATTAGTGGAGTTGTCGATACCGCAGCAATTGTGGCCGAACACATTCGTGCTGCACACGTAGTTGTGCCTTATCTGGCTACTGCCTGCATATGATTCACCCCCTAGAGCACCAGCACGTCCGACGCGCCGCATTCTATAGTACAGCCAGTGAAAAACAAAGTTAAGGCCAAGTTTGGCCATTAATCATGGGAGTACCTGAAGACTCAAGCGCAGGTTGCTGCTCCTTCTTGCCCTTATGTGAGCATCCAGTTCATGTCCGTTTTACTGTTCAGCAATTCTAAAATGGCATTAAGCGAGCCGGCCCGCTCGGATCGGGAACATCATGGCCTATACCACCATCTAAAGGCCTTCTGGCCTATACCTTTGCTTTTTGTCCCCTCATGGGAACCCCCTGAGTTATGTGTCCAACACTAGTTAATCCGCATACAAATGCTTAGATAAATCGACTCAATACAACAGTAAGTCATTCGAATGCATACAATATATATTATTTCAATACAAAAGTCAAGTTAATAATTCTGGCGATACGGTATCTGACATCAAACAGGTAGTAACGACAGTTCTTACGAACTGCGAATATCGATAAAGCCGTCTCCCTGACCAAAGCCTCGTCCGAGGGGTGGAGGATGGTAAGAAGAGCAAGAAGGACGCGAAGAAGCGCAAGAAACGCCCGATCAGCGCGCTGGTGGACCGTCAGGACAAGTTTGAGGCCGGCTCGATCAAGGACCATCGCGAGTTGGTGAAGCTGCCGCCCGAGTTCCGCGCCGTGCCGTGCAAACCGCTGCTGTTCGACGTGGCGTTCAACGAGCTCGAGTTCCCGGACCTGACGGAGCGCACCAAGACAGACGAGGAGAAGGCAGCGGAGGCTGCGGCCGCGGGTGGCAACGAGTCCGGTGGTGGCGGCTTCTTCGGCTGGTTCCGCAAGTAACCTTAGAGCTGGATGTGGAGTTCGTGCACAGCGCAACTGGAAGGAGAGGGGAGTTGAAGCGAAGCAGTAGGACAGTTGTAGAGTAGTCGTCAGGTTGGAGAGGAGGTTGGCTTGTTGCTTTTGAGGCAAATGGAGAAGTGAATTGATTCTTAGCTCGAAAACTAACAGATTGCTGGCAAGCGAGCACTACAGCGGGAAGCTACACTAGAATCTGGCCTCGCATACAGTTTTCTTCATATAACTAGCACACCAACAGCAGCAACAAGAATCTTAGAGACAGCATTGGTGCAAACAATCGCGTGCTCGTGAAGATTCCGTCTCAAAGTCGGAGGCGCCCGGCAGCTCCTGTCGGAAGAAGGTCTTTTGAGTAGAAAGTAGATTCGCCCGCAGCGGGCGAGGCAGTGTGGGTGGCGCAATCCCTGCATCCTCCCACGAAGCTTGTTGCGCTGAGCGGCGCGGAACGAGCGAAGTAGTGAAGCCCAGTGCATGACATGACGGATGTACCGCTCGCGCTCCCAAGAGTTCTCCGTCTCGTCGAGATTCTGCCATTTGACGAGAAACTCGGGCTGCCGGTTGCGGACACGGCGCTGGAGCAAGGCTTCTGGAATGTGGAGCCCTTCACCTTCGTTTCCCGGAGCAAAGTGCGTTGGCGAGACTTTTGGGAGCGGGCGATCCGCGAATCGCTCCGGTGTCGGAACGTAGTGCCGCAGCCCGTCCACATTGAAGCAGTCGTGCAGCCGGTCCATGCTTCGGGGTAATTGCAGCCGGGCGACGTTCGCGTTGATCATCTTTGTAATCCGGAAGGGACCGATAAACTTGGGCGCAAGCTTGTACTTGGCGATGTCAGTTCCAGTTGCAGCATGTGTCAGCGGGAGGTTTTTTGTAGCCAAGTACACCATGTCTCCAGCTTTAAATTCCACTGCGCTCCGCTGCCGTTCTTGAGCATCGAGCAGGTTCTATTGAGCTTGGGCAACCAGTCGCTTGCGTTCTTCAGCGAAGTTTTGTGCGTAGTCGTTGCGACTGTGGGTAGCACCAATTGGAGAACGAGCCACCCGCCCCGTGTCGATCTGAAATGGCGATAGTTTTGTAGAAGCGCTCACCAGCGTGGCGTGCGCATACTCCACCGTCCCAAGCACCTCGACCCAATTAGTTCCCTGCAAGGACACCATGCCGCGTAGGGCATCTTCGAGAACACGATTCTGCCGCTCTACTTGTCCGTCGGCTTGGGCCCTGTACGACGTGGTCATCCGCAGCTTGACGCCAAGCACCTTCATTAGCTCCATCCACATCGTACTCGTAAATTTCGGGTCTCTGTCGCTCACAATAGCCGAGGGCAGTCCATGGTTGCGGACTACGACATCAAAGAAAATTCAAGCAGTATCCGCCGCCGTTGCCGTAGTGTGCGTGGGTGCGTACTTAGCTCGTTTGTTCAGCAGGTCGACAACAACCATTATAGCGTCATAGCCCTGCGAAACCGGGAGCCCAGTGATGAAGTCCATCCCGACGCTTTCCCAGCACTCCTCTGGAATCGGAAGCGGCATCAATCGGCCGTTCTTGCGCAGGCTGCTAGACTTAAAGCGCACGCACGTTGCGCAGCTCTGCACGTAGACCTTCACGTCGTTTTCCATCCCCGGCCAAATATACCACAACGCTAGCTTCTGCTGTGTGCGCCGAATGCCTGCATGGGCCGCGGCTGGTCCATCGTGCGCTTCTGCGATGAGGTCCGTACGCAGTGGCTGGTCGTCCGGCACGCAGAGGCGATGCACGCGCGCCTCCGATTGGTGCAGAAAGAGAAGTCCATTTTCCATGCGCACTTTGCCCACTCCAGCAATGTCTCTGAATGCGGGAGCTTGACGCTTGGTCATATCGCGGTATAGTGGGTCCTGGCGATAGGCTCGGAGAGATTGTTGCTTGGTTTTCTTGTCCACTTCGATGGTTACCGTCGATAGTTGAGATGCTTTGAGCGTAGTTACGGCTTGTGGCACTCCGATAGACCGCGCAACCGCTCTCTCACCCCCGTAGACCACGAATAAGACTCAAATCGCGGAGGGAAAGTTCCTCCAGCAGCAGCACGTCCTCGACAGGTTCCAGAAGACGCCTGGCCCGACCGACGCACGACGCCACGCACGAATGCACTGCGAGGTTCGACTGGGGTGTGGCTGGAATAGAAGCGCTGCGTATAGCGGTGGCGCTCTCCACACGGGACAGCGCGTCGGCGACCACGTTGCTTGATCCCTTGACGTGGTACAGTACAAATGAAAATTGCCCGAAAAAATCCAGCCAACGAGCGAGCTTGCCTGAGACTTTAGGGTGCGAGAGGAACCATTTGCAGGCGGAATTGTCTGTGAAGACGTCAAACTTGACACCATGGAGGTAATGACGCCACTTCGACAGTGCCAGCTTGATGGCAAACAACTCCTTCTCATGAGCGGGCCAATTGATCTCGTGACGGGACAGTTTCTTGGACAGGAACGCTACGGCATATTCCACACCATCATGCTCCTGAGCGAGCACCGCACCGCAGCAAAAGCCGGACACGTCCGTGGTCACCAGGAACCGCATGGAGTAGTCGGGTAGCTTGAGCACCGGGGCCTTTTGCAGCGCAGCCTTCAGGTGTAGAAACGCCTTGTGCTGACGGTCCGTCCACGTCCATGAGGCGTCTTGCTTGATCAATTCACTGAGAGGAAGTATAATTTGCGCAAACCCACCAATAAAGCGGCGGTAATATCCACATAACCCGAGACAGCTCTGCAACGTCTTCGCAGACGTAGGAGTAGTCCACTCCTCGATGGCACGGGTCTTGCGCCGGTCCGCCTGCAGTCCTGCCGCCGTCACTGTGTGACCCAAGAAGTCCACAGACAGGCAGCCGAACCTGCACTTCGACATCCGAGCGTAGAGCTACTGAGCGCGCAGAACCTCGAATACAGCGGCCAAGTGAGCAATATGCTCCGCCTCCGTCCGCGAGTAAATGCACAAGTCGTCCAAATAAAACACCACAAAGTCAAAACTGCCAAAGAGCATCCGCATTAGGCGCGACCACACGCCAGGCATTCCGCTGAGGCCCATGGGGGGCCACGCACCACTAGTACGTCTCTGACTCCGTCCTGAACGCTGTGTACTTGCGGCTGGAGGGCTCGACGCGCATCTGGTGGTAGCCCTGCGCCAAGTCAATCGTCGTGAAGAGTCGGCAGCCTACCATTCGGTCGGACAGCTCCTCAATTCTTGGGAGAGGGATTTTAGGCACTTCCGTTTGAGAGTTCACATACCGGTAATCCATGACCCACCGCACGGGTAGCGACGCATTTCCCGTCCGAACCCATTCTGCCTTAGAAGGAGCCTCGCCCGTGACCGGATCCTTCTTTGGCACCGCGAAAATGCTCGATATCCAGGGCGAGTCAGACGTCTCGATCCATTTTTTGCGCAGCAACTCATCGACAAACAGTTTAAGGGCGTCGTGCTCGGTCTTCGACAGCCGAAATGGTGCGCGTGGACTGGGACGCGCGTCGGGCTTCATGGTCAGCCCAAATTCCACCGCACGCGATACTGGTAGCTCATTGGGCAGTTCCTTGGGGAAGCAGTCAGCGTAGTCGTGGAGCAAGCGATCAATTGCGGTCGATGTCCATTGCTCATCTAGACGCCCTTGGCTGCCATTGTCGTTGCCGAGCGGCGCAATGTCCTTGGCCTTGCCAGACACTGCGCCACCGCTGATCCAGTCATCTTCGTCGTCCTCGAGGGCATCCTTGACGCTGACCGGGTTACACGTCGTCTGGCCCGCCGCCTCGGCTTCCTCGGCCATCTGGAAGAACCGCTCCGCATCGTCAATTAGCCACCAGGGGTCCAATAGATCAAAATCGAGAATAACCTCATGCGTGCGCCAATTAATGGTCGGATTGAAGCGAGAGAACCACGGCTTACCCAAAATAACGTCGTGCGCAGCGGGGAGGTCCCACTCCGAGAATAACATATCCGGGAGACAATACCCCCCTTCAAGCATAATATCGGCTTTCACCTCGTTGACCCACTGCGCGTCGGTGACCGAACCGTCGAAAAGCTCTGCGATAGCCTTCTTGCGCTGCACCACTTGCGTAGCTAGGCCCTCGCGCATCACGTTGTGGTCGGCGCCGCTGTCCAACAGAATCTTGACAGGGGTGCCGTTCACCTTGCCCTTCTTGACTAGCAGCCGATGTGCCATCCGGTCTTCGTCCTGGCGGGCAGCGCTGCTCATCCCAGCTGCGTTGATAGTCATCGCTTCAAACAACTCTGTCTCTGCGTCGGGCTCCTCCTCCTCGTAGGCATAGACTCGGTGGCTTGGTGTAGCAGTTGTTTCGCCGTCGCCACGAGGCATGCGAGCGTCGCGCTGGCGCTGGTAGCTCTACTGCTGGTGTTGCGGCTGGCAAAGAGGTCCTCGCTGGCCACTGCGCTTCCGGCACTGAGCCATCCGGTGCCCTGGATCCTTGCAAAAGAAGCATAGATTGCGTCTCTGGCACTCATCCCTCGAGATAACTCGGTCGTACCCTATGTCCATGGGCTCAGGTTGGGGCTCTCGAGCCGGGGCGCGATTCGGGTTGCGGCCAAAGCCTCCAAATCCGCGATGGTCATTGGCTCGTTGAGAGGCAGATCGGGAAATCCCTCGAGATCCATAAAGCTGGGTAGGATGCGCACGCTCATACGTTTACGGCTTCGTGCACCGTACTGCACCGGCGATACACAACCTCGGAGCGAGTCTGTGACACAAGGCCACGCGTAAAGAGCGTAATCTTGTCGAGCTTGCCCATGTCCTTGACGCGGCTGATCAGCTGGCGATACTTAGTCACGTACTCAGTCAGGTCACGGCACTCACGCTGTTTGAGTTGGTCCAGCGAGTCGCGCAAGCGCTCCTGTAAGACGGGTGGAATAAACTCGCGCCGCAACGCCGCTGCGAGCGCCGTGATGTCGGCAATCTCATGCTGCTGCGTGATGTACCAGGTAGCAGCTTGCCCCGTTAGGTTAGAAACCATGATGGCCAGCACACGCTTGCGGTTATCTTCGTGCGTGTAGTCGATGTTCTTAGCCTCAAAGAAGAGCCTGGCTTGATCCAGGAACAGCTCCAAGCTTTCGCCGAGCGAGCCGCCATAGTGCGGCATGCTAATGCCTTCCACCCGCCGCTCCGCGGGTGGCTTTTCTCAATCTTCTCCATCAGCTCCTGCTGTTTGCGCAGGACCGTGGTCACCTCTGCCAACACCTGGGCAGCTACGTTCGCGTCCATTTTCACTTGACGCTCAGAGGGCTTCAGCACAGCTCTGTCTGCGAGCACGACGGTACAACGCTTACTTCCTTTACTGGGGCGTGCTTCTCACAGCTCTGCGGGCACGACGGCAAAGCGCAACCCCGACTTCAACTTTAACTTGGTGTGCACCACACAAAATTCGGTCCGATTGTGTCCGATGGTGTGGTCCACAATCCCTCCGGGACCGAGAGCAAGTGCTACGAAATTTGGAGTTCGTGCACAGCGCAGCTGGAAGGAGAGGGGAGTGAAGCGAAGCAGTAGGACAGTTGTAGAGTAGTCGTCGGGTTGGAGAGGAGGTTGGCTTGTTGCTTTTGAGGCAAATGGAGAAGTGAATTGATTCTTAGCTCGAAAACTAACAGATTGCTGGCAAGCGAGCACTACAGCGGGAAGCTACACTAGAATCTGGCCTCGCATACAGTTTTCTTCATATAACTAGCACACCTACAGCAGCAACAAGAATCTTAGAGACAGCATTGGCGCAAACAATCGCGTGCTCGTGAAAATTCCGTCTCAAAGTCGGAGGCGCCCAGCAGCTCCTGTCGGAAGGAGGTCTTTTGAGTAGAAAGTAGATTCGCCCGCAGCGGGCGAGGCAGTGTGGGTGGCGCAATCCCTACACTGGACCTGAGCGTGTGTGAAGCCGCTCGCTCTGTAGAGCAAGCACGTGTGAGAGCTATGAACAGCGTCGTAGGTCGACAGATGAGGTGTGAACACGCATTTTTTTTCATTGCAGTGCAGATGAAGGCTCGTATGGCAAAACTATTGAACCTCAGAATAGGCAAGATGTTCCTCTTCAAGGTGCAAACCTTGTAGACCTTTACTTGCCGTCATGGGTGATAGGTATTGCAATACATGTAGCAACAATGATAGCAACAGCAGAAAGAAATGGACTTCGTAATATGCACCGAGTGGTAACTGACGCCAAGCCTGTTCCAATGTGACTCGATCACTTGATCCCGAGCTGCGACTTGCAGTCTTGGCAGTACCATTTTCCTTGTGGCTGGTCCGTGAGTCCGACGCAGCCGAAGTGAAACCACTCGTACTTGCAGTCGTCGTTGTCGCAGCCCACCATCTGCCCGAAAGACACGCGCCGACAGCTGCAATAAATAGGTTCGTTCGGGTCGATGGGGAGGTCCTCGGAGGCCAGCAGCACCGGCCCCGCCGCAGCAACAGGCACAGCCACAGCGGCCTCAGCCACCGACCGCTTCCTGGAGGAGCTGGAGCCGCCGCCCGAGGCCTTGGAGACCGCGGGCGTCCCTGACTTGTCCTTAACGCTGCTGGACGTGCTGTTCTTGCTGCGGACGCTGGTGACATGGGGCGTCACGTGGCTCTGCTGACCTAACTGCGTCACTGAGGCCGCTGCCACCTTCTGCTTCTTGCGCTGCGGCCTGCTGTCCTCCTGGTACTCGCCGCTGTTCTTGAGCAGCGACGCGTAGTTCTCCAGGTCGCGGTCCAGGCGGCGGATGTGGTGGTCCACGATGTCGTAGCTCTGCGCGGCGATGGCCACCTTCTCGTCCAGCTTCTGCACCACCAGCGCGTGCTTCTCCTGCAGCTTGGCGATCTCGTCGTCGGCCCCGATGAGCTCGCGCAGCTCCTGCTCCGTGGGCTCACCTTTTGTCGAATCTGCGCACCTTTCGAGCACCTTTTGTCGCGCACCGGTTAAGTACGCTTTTTGGCTCTCCTTAAGTTCGTCGAGGAGCGGGTAGGACGACTGCACAGGGAGGCGGAGGGAGAACGAAGGGTTAGAACGGGTAGAACGGGAGCGAGGGATGTAGAACACACACGCACGAACCTTGTCCAGCTCCCGCATGAGGTCGAAGTTGCGCTTGAGCTCCGACGGCAGCAGGTACATGCTCTCGAGGTAGTCCTCCACGTAGGTGCCCATGGTGGCCAGGAGTGTGACTTGAGTTCAGTATGAACAGACGGCAACAAGTTGTTGGAATCGTACTTAGGAAGCATTCTCTGTGTGGTCACGTTTTGGTCCGAAAAGACTTCAACTTTAAAGTTGCCTTTTTACTTGGTCTTCTTCTTGTCAGTTTTCTTATTCTTGTCGCTTGAGGGTTTCTTCTTGTCCTTTGCGCCTGCTTTGCTCGCTCGCTTCTCGGCCGTCTTCGTGCTATCCTTCGTCTTCTTCTTGGCTGCAGCGTCCTTGGTCTTGGGTTTAGCTTTGGAGTCCGCCGTCTTGCTCTTGGTAGTCTTCTTCACTGCCTCCTTCTTCGTTGTCTTCTTCTTATCATCCTTTGGCCCAGACTTGGTCTTGCCCTTCTTTTCCTTCGCCATGTCCTTCCCTTTGGCTTTGGCTGCGGCCTTGCTGCTCTTGCCCTTGTCCTTCTTGTCCTTGGCCGTCGTGGGCTTCCTCTTAGCCGCGGTCTTCTTGCCTTTCTTGCCCTTCTTGCCGTCCTTGGCGTCGTCGTACGTCTCGCGCCAATTCGGGTCGCCCTCCTTTGCGATGGCGACGGCTGCGTTCTTCTTCTTTAGCTTGCGGCGCATGCGCTTCATGGCGTAGCGCTCCATGGCTGCGCGTTTGCGGCGCTTTCGCCACTCCATCAAGAAGCCTGCGAGCAGGACAAAACCTACACTAGAGAGACCTATGATGAGGCCCCAAGGCAGCGGGCGCTCGTAAACCCAAGTGTGCTCATTGCGACCATCCTCAAACGTCTCATCCACGTTGCCAGCAGGGTCTCGCGCTCGAACGCGCATTCGGAAGGTGCCCGAGTCCAGCCAGCTTTCGAAGTCCACCTCGCCTAAAGTGAGGGTCCAGTTGCGTACGACGAGCTGCTCTACCGTGTCGAGTAAATAGTACTCGAACACGCAGTACGGTTTGTCGCTCTCGAACTTGAACACCGTATCGGAGCTGCCACTCGAGGGCACCAACGTGAACTGAGCGCGCGGACGACGCGCATCGCGGTACCAGACGTCGTTGTCGTAGTAATCTGGAGCTGTGAGACCACCAAGGAGAAGGACACGGCGCTGGAAGATGGCGCCGGCATGGCCAGAGCGCGGCTTGGGTCTCCACTGGCAGATGCTCTCCTGGGCGTCGACGAATACGTCACGAAGGACTTGAACCTGATCGACTCCGAGGACGTCAGCCCAGCGGAGACGGCCAGTTGTTGCGTCCGTCACCTTTGAGCCAATATGAGAGCAGCCGTCCCAGTTCGTCTCATCCTCGGTTGTCGTAGTTTGAGCTGCTGCCGCCTCTGCGTCGCCGTTGGCTCCTTGAATCACCTTCACATTGGCGTATTCGGCTCCTTCGTACTCTGTTGGCTGTACAGTGCATTGCTCCACCACCAGCTCAGCCAGGGCGATGTAGTCACACACAGGCATGAGTTGTCGTAAAGCGAGTGTTTGGTCGAACGACAGGCTGGTGAGGTCCATGATCGTGTTGACCCCAGCCACTCCTAGTGCCACTGCGTCCGCGTCCACCATCGTTCGGAGATAGGACACATCGCTGGTTGGACGTACATATTCAGCGAACGCAGTGTCCGATGAATAGTCTTTGATCCAGTCGGTGTCCCCTCCCTTCCAGACCCAAACGTCCTCCAGCGTCCGCTCTGCATCCTCGCCAAACATCAAGATGAGCTGGTCGTCCGGATCGTCGCCTGAAGTTTGGTCAGGCGCACCAGGTAGAACGAGTCCCACGTGCTTCGCTCGTGGCGTCCAAGGTGCCGCCTCCGTCACTTGGGTCCACGTAGACCCCGTAGCACTCACCCACACGTCGTTCAGTAGCTCCGTCTCCGCTTCTCCAGTCCCCTCCTTGGTTTGCGAGGCACCGGTCCGTCCACCGAGGATGTAGAGCAGCGACTTGAAGACCACCAACGAGTGCTCCCCACGAGGCGAGAACTCGGCATGACGCGTGAGCATCTTCCAGTGCTGGCCGTCCGTGGACATCCAGATATCGTTCAGGTAGGATCGATAGCCGCCACCGCATGCGAATTCCTCGCCGGACGGACGCTTTCGAGCGTTTTCTTCGACACCACAGTTCCCCAACTCGACGAGCGCGTAGCCTCCGGACAGATACAAGGCGTCATCGAACACTGTCACAGCGTGGAATTCACGTGGTGACCACATATTGCAGACGCAGAATCCCGTCGCCGTAGCTTCATCCACTTGACACGATGCGTCGCCCTCGCACTGATCGTCATCTTCACACTGTAGCTCCGGGCGTGTGGCCTTGTGCACCAGAGAACGTTGAGGGTAAGCGCATCCTGGAGTCACCAGTTTCCACGAGGAACCAGAGTCACTACTGCGCCACACGTCGTTCTTCAGCACGGCGAACTCGAGCCAGCGGACATTGACTGGAGCCATGGTGCCAGGCCCCGTACCACCGCGTAGCTGTGACTGAGGGACTGGAAAATGCTCACGCGCCCGACCCCCGAATACGAACAACTCGTTCTGGAAGGCGAGTGCCACGAAGTTCCGTCGTGGAGAGAACATATTATCTGCGAGGTAAGCTCCAGGAGGTTTTGTGGGGTCGTCGCATCCCGAGGGTGGATTGACTGCCCAGGCCGCTGCAGCGCATGAAATCCACTCGGAGTAAGTGATGCCTCGCGGAGGACGCTTCCCGTTATTCGTCTGCAGCCAGGTTACATTCGCCACGATTTGGGGCAGCGGATCTCCCCACTTCGTAGTCTTGAGGATATTCGTCTGGACGTTCCAGGTCGGCCCCGTTGTACTCCACACGTCGTTGCGCATGGCACCTCCACCCGGGTATGCGCGTAGATCTTGGGAGCCCTGCACATTGGAGTCTCCTCCCAGCACGAATAGTCTCGCCTTTTGCCCTGTAGAGCGCACGTAGTCGTCACTGAAGTCCAAAGCTGCCACTGCATGGCCGTGGCGACTTGTCCAGGGGGTGATTTCTCTCACCGCGGCATTCGTGTGTTTCGCGCCGCTGACCTGGGCCCAATTCGCTGCGTGCGTACGATGGAACGAGCCTAACGAGATAATTGCGATCAGCCAGGAAGACCATCGATGCCGAGTCATATGGAGTCACAAGAGAGAATGCCGCTGTTGGCATTGAAAGCAGCAAGCACCGCACCACTATTTCAAGCGCGAGATGCATTCCATTTTCGGATGAGGGTGAGAATGAATAACCCAAGCTGAGTGAGATATTATCATGGGCATTCCTTACTTAACTTCAAACTAAAAGCGCAGTCCGTAGTAGCGGGAGAAGACGATGGAGGCGAACATGAGTGCGTCAATGCGGTCCAGTGCACCGCGAAATCAATTTGCCTGAACCCTTCACCCCCGCAGCTCGCTTCAACAAACTTAAGTAAATCTCGTAATCGACCACTGTGATGATGGTGCACGTCACTTTCGTGCCAAACGACCCCGGGAGATTCAGAATATCCGAGGCCAGCCACCGCCATAGCCACAATATTAAAGACAATCGCTCGCAGTGTGCCTTCATAATTCTTGTTCTAGTGACGAGCGAGCAGGTTGTAAAACGGGTAGTTGAAGAAAACGAGAGCCTTGCCGACTAGGTAAGTGCCCGTGTCGGATGCCCACACAATAGCTAGCAGCGCGATCAGCAGTTTCCGGTAGAGGATTTGAACATCGTCATTCACGAAGGATTCGAGAATCGAGAGACTGCCGGTGATGCACACCACCAGCCCCACCACACCCAGCATGAACGTCACAAATGCTTGAGCGTTGCTGCGTGACGACGCAAGGCGAAGCACGAGAACAACGAGAAACCCAATGAGGAAAACGTGTGACGTAGTGATGGCGACGTTGCAGCCCCTTGGTTCAAAATAAGCTTACAGCGTGTCGCTATTGAATCTCGAGCACCAGGTCACCCTTCCTTGGGGCCCTCCATCGTCTCCAGCCGCGTTAGAATCCTCAACCGGATGCGGTTGGCCAGGCAAGCGTACGCGTACGAGCAGGTGCTGGCCAAGAAGCTGCAGACTGTCGTAGTAGCGAAAGCCAATGACGACCAGAGGAACGCCGTCACGGCCGGCACCGTCCAGAGTACGCTCTACACCGCATTACTTTGAGTACAACGCAAGAACTCGGCGGAGCAACTGCAGCGGGACGATACGTATACTCAAGTTTACTTCGAGAAACAAATCTTTACGCGATTAAGTACCATGTTCATTATTTCGCTATTATATTTGTGGTCTCATAGCAAACAGTGCAATGACTCCAACATTAACTGCGGTGAGTACACTCATTAGCAGACGCAGGTAGCGAAGCAGCGGTGCGCCTTCATCCACTAGACTTGCAAACATTGGTACTTCTTGAATCCCTTCGAACGCACAGGCGATAAGGTCAGCAGTCAGGCCTGTGGCCAGTTGAACGTTTGCCGCGAGTAACTGGGTGTCTGTTGCCGAAGACATGTAGCCCAAGTCGTACCGCGGATGGGAGCGGAGGGTGTAGAGCATTGCAACAGCTAGTCCGATGGAAATGTATTTCCCATGCATGTCGGCGTAAATTTCAGCGGCATGCAACCGAAGCCTGTAGTTCTTCCAGTCGAGAAAGCGCGAGTACTCGGCTCGTGCACGAATAGCATCGCGTGCTTCCAGTCGAGAATTGACACGGTGAAGTAGACGCTTGATGATCCGCGAGTTGGCTAGTCGAGACGAGAGCGTGTAGCGGAGATAAAACATCTTCGTCACTCGGAAGAGGACATCGAAGAGCACGAGAGCCAACGAGCTGGAAATAATCGACGAACTGTTGACACCTTTTTGCATGAACACGAGTCGGATCGGAGTGTCGATGCAAATGGTGGGTACCGTCATAACAGTGTGCACCATACGCGCTGAATGGCGTTGTTGTGTGCGATTCAGTTGTAGTCTCTTCGCCGCCTCTTGTAGTGCGAGCTTAAGCGCTTGGCTGGCTCCAGCGAGAAGTATCGCCTGCCACCGTTCATGCAGCGATAAGGCCGCTACGGTGTGAAGAAATAGGAAAGCTATGTGGAATGTGGCCACCGGCAGAGCTTGAGCTCGGAGTAACTGGAACATAAGCTCGCCCAACTTCACTATTCGTCGAGGCCCCACGTTCTTAGAATGGGCGATGGAGAAATCCACGGTAGGTTTTGCCATCGCAGGTCCAATTACACTGAGCGGTGCCGGCGTTACGGACGCCCTTGGGAGGAAAACAAGTGATCGACGCACTGTCCGAATGAGTTTGAGCCGCAAATGCACCTCTGCATACATAACGTACGCGTAGCTGGTCGCACACAACACGTAGACGTCAATTCGCCCATACTTGCGGTAATCGACCCGATAAAAACGTAGTAATTCCATGAAATATGCGCCACTAGACACTGCCATAGCGAGAGGAACACTTGTCGAAATCACATTTCGCGCGAGAAGTCTCGAAAACCCAGGTGCGTTTGGATCGAGCGACCAAATTCCGGCTGAAAACGTGAAAAGTCGATTCCCCACAGTGAAGGACTTCGTGACGAGGTGAGCCAAGCATGCGATTAGAACAAAGTAGAACCCCACAACGGCGTCAAACTCGGCTGATGCCATGGAAGTTGTAAATACTGGAGCCGACCACATCGACGACGACCAAACCGGAATGAAAGGAGACCACAGAGGGCCAACCGCGTAAAAAACCACAGTAATCCAGGCACAAAATATACTCGGGATGCAATTTACCACCACAAGACGCATAACCTGCAGCGCATCAATCCACGTCTGCGCTCGGAACAGGTTCTTCTGAATGAGCTCCGCTACGTTTTGAATCTCCATGTACGCGACCGTCTGAGCGTCTCCAGTTGACCGCCGACGACGAGTATGGTGGTGGGGAGCTACAGAAGTCACGGCTGGTACTTGTGCCACACGGGGGCCGACTGTGGTCGGGTTAGCGTCGTCATCGGAACTCCCAGACGTGAAGGTCTCCGTGGGAGACGCAACTGTCGTTGGACGACCCCATGCCTCTCGGCGCAATGCTGTGACTGCACGCGGACTTCTTACCAGGGTATGAGGTTCGTCCATCGATTCATGAAGCTGAGAGCAAGCTAATACAGCAGCGAAAACAAGAAGCAACAGTTCCCATGCACTAGTTTCATGTTGAAGTATTTCAAAATAGCTGCGGTGGTGCTAGTATTGTCAATCAAAACCGGACTGATAAGAGCATGAGGCGCCTGTCGTTCTCCTTTTAGCTGGCTGCTTGACTGGCTAGTGACCGGACTTGAGTAGCTTAACAAACCTGTCCCTGTAGTTCTCTTGCCTTCGTTGCGTCGATAGTGCTCTCCACACCCACACTGTTGGGGAACTCTCCCCTTGCATGTAGAACGGCTTCGCCAGAGAATGGAGATGTCGAATGCGCGCTTATCACCGGGGTCGTGGGCAGTAGAAGCCATCGGAATGTACAACAGCCGTCGGATCAATCTCCACTCGCTTCTCAATTGGGAGTGAATCTTTGTACAGTGCTGGTGCACTGAACGGGCCTGCTTGGTTGCGTCGGGATACTCGGCTGTTCATAAAGTGGTGCCTCACTTCGCTTGGGAACACCATGGACGAACTTGTGATTTAAAAAACAGCCCCACACTCCGTATCCCGCAAGCAGGACATCGGACACTACGAAGCCAAAAACCTAGTAAACACGTCGATTAGCCTGAGAAGGCTATACCGTAATTCCAGAGTGAGCTGAGATTCTCAGCTCACTCTGGAATTACGGTATTTTTGCTTCTTGGATTTTGTTTGCGGCTTCCTCTTGCGTGGGCGCTGTTGTGGTGGTCGCAAGTTCACGGCGACAGCATGTCGTCGAATTGTCGCTACCGGTAAACCAGCGCTCTCAGACTTTGTTCCGAAGGTACATCCTGCCCATGATGCAAGTGTATTCGCTCCCGTTGGAGCATGCGTGCCGCCTCAATACGACGCCAACATGCATTAATTAATACAAGCACATACACAGACGCTGCTTGCTCAGTTGCTCGCCGCCCTGTTCACGCCAGGCCTTTCTCTCCGTCGCTGGCCATCATCCAGGATCGACAATCCAACATGCGCCGTGTGGTGCCGCGCCGCGTTAAACCAATCGGAGCGCGTGCGTGGCATCAACAACTCGCGAGTGTTAAGCCCGAGGTGAGGTGTGGGGTGTTGTTGGGTACCTAACTTCCTCATGCCACACGCCCGTTCCCACGCTTGGGAACCGACGCGCTTCAGCCTCAGGCTCACTTCAGATTCGCTTCGCCTCCCCGCAAGACCAACCAACAACTCCATCTTAACCTCAACATGCTGGGCCGCCAGCTCGTCACCGCGACCAAGACGGCGCGCAGCACCAGCGCCGCCTGGTGGAAGCGCGCCGCGTCGTCCCTGGACCCCGTGCGCCAGGACGACGTCAAGAAGCCCGAGAACTTCCAGCTCGTCATCGTGGGCACGGGCTGGGCCGGCTACCAGCTCTTCACGCAGTGCCGCAAGCACCTGGTGGACATTGAGGAGAACGTCGGCCGACCCGTGGACCTCGTGGTCGTCTCCAAGCGCAACGTACGTCTGTCTCCACTGCAATAGCCTTGATCAACTATGGCTGGCTTACCGACGGTGTGTGTATCAACTGCAGCACTTCCTGTACACGCCGCTGCTGGCCAGCACGACCGTGGGGACGCTCGAGTTCCGCTCCATCATCGAGCCGCTGCGTGACAGCATGTTCAGTCACGAGAGCGACTTCCACCTGGCCAACGTGCAGGACGTAGATCCGGAGCAAAAGGTGCTCAAGGTGGAGTCGGCCATCAGCGACGCGAGCCGCCACCGCAAGTACGACATCAAGTACGACGCGCTGGTGCTGGCGTGCGGCTCGCGCCCGCTGACCTTCGGGCTGCCGGGCGTGGAGGAGCACGCCTTCTTCCTCAAGGAGATCAGCCACGCGCAGAAGATCCGCAACCGCATCCTCGAGAACTTCGAGGCGGCCACGCAGCGCGGCGTGACGCCCGAGGAGAAGCAGCGGCTGCTGCACTTCGTGGTGGTGGGCGGAGGCCCCACGGGCATCGAGTTCTGCGCCGAGCTCTACGATCTGGTGCTGCAGGACCTCGTGCACAAGTACCCGCAGACGTCCAAGTACCTGGGCGTGACGCTCGTGGAC
The DNA here is from genome assembly GCF_000149755.1 of Phytophthora sojae. Taxonomy (NCBI): domain Eukaryota; phylum Oomycota; class Peronosporomycetes; order Peronosporales; family Peronosporaceae; genus Phytophthora; species Phytophthora sojae. The sequence goes on along the minus strand of NW_009258120.1, from coordinate 3,868,200 downwards.
TCGGGCGAGATCCTCAACGGCTTCGACAAGCACCTGCGTGCTGTGGCGCTGCGCAAGATCCAGAAGCGCAGCACGATGGAGATCGTGAAGAAGAATTGCATCGAAGTGACGGAAGAAGGCGTCACGGTCGAGGGCGGCGAGAAGATCCCTGCCGGACTCGTGGTCTGGACTGCTGGAGTGGGTCCCAATGAGCTCACCAAGTCGCTAACGGTGTTCGAGAAGAGCAAGCGCGGGAACATCCTCACTAACCAGTATTGCCAGGTGCTGGGCGCCGCTGAGGTCGAAGAGAAGGCCCCGTGGGGAATGCCGCGCCGCTCGAACGTGTTCAGTATCGGCGACTGTGCTGAGATTCTCGATTATCCGCTGCCAGCTACGGCCCAGAAGGCGCAGACGCAAGCCAACTACCTTACGTCGCTGCTTCGAGGCAAGAACCCGACGCCGGCCAAGCCGTACGCATTCCAGAGCAAGGGTATGATGGCGTACTTGGGCTCTTACGAGGGCCTTTTCGAGGCCCACCCCCGCGACGACGACAGAATCACGCTCAGCGGGTGGAAGGCCTGGTTCCTCTGGCGTAGCGCGTACTTGACCAAGCTGGGAAGCTGGCGGCTCCGGATGCAGGTGCCGCTGGACTGGCTTAAGGCGATTCTCGTAGGCCGTGACGTGTCCAAGTTTTAGACGGGCAGGCTACATTAATAAACCCCTCTCTGAACCCCTTGCGGCGGTTGCTATGTGCGATGCTACCTCTCCGTTACCGAAATGATTCGATTCCAGTGCTCAAGTGGCGAAGTGAAGCGTACAAGTCGGAATCTGCATGGCCGCGCACCTCGTTTCAGGCCAAAACTTCTGCGTGTATGACGGTGGCTCGTTGTGTTACCGACATCGACTTCTGCTCCGCAAGCTGCTGGTGAACAAAATTTGGAGCGAAGTTGCGTGCCGATTTAAGGCGTGGAAGGCGTTTTGCAGTCGGTCTCGTGTGTTTTTGCATCGGCTACTCGGAGTCGATCAAAGGCAGCGGCGCCGATGTGCGTTTTCTCGATGGAAGATAATGGTTTATTCCCAGCAGCTCAGCGAGCAAGCAGAAGCACTCGTCGTTGTCCGTCGTAGCCACCAAGCAGCGAAGGTATGGTCTCATATATACATTAGACAGTAATCGCTGCATTGTACTAACACTGTGAACGACCATTTATCCAGAAATTGGCGCGGGCTCTGACGAAACACGATAAGCTATTCGTGCTGTCTGTTTGGGTGGGATGGAGATCTTGGCATCGTAAACAGCGCTGCGCACTCTTTCAACGAGTCGCGATGTGCCAGTACAGAAGGCGATTTCGTCAGTGGTTTGAGTTTGCGAGCCAGTCGATAGCTCGTCGTCGGCAAAGAGTGCAGCAAGTTCGAGAAATGCTGAACGAAGCTGTCAACTTCTCGGTCACGTCGGCTGAGTTTGCTTGTGCTCCCAATGCTACGGATGATGACGCAAATGATAAACACAGCACAGTTGCCAAAGCTCTGACGAGGTGCTTCGACGCCGTGCACCGTCTACATCAACGACAAGAGCTCGCCGGAACATGGAGCCGCTGGTATAAGGTCGGCATGGAAGAATCGCAGTGTACTGCTTCTCCAACTCATTCAGACTCGACAGGGGAAAAACAGATAATCCATCAGGTCAGCTTCGACGCCCGCAACGAATAGCGAGGCGGTTTCGGTGCGCGTCTTCAGCACAAATCAAAGCAAGGAAGGCCCCCCGATAGGTGTGGAGGTAGTATCAAATGTTAGTACTCATATCATATGAGTCATAGTATATGACTCATATATTGTGCTTTGCATCCAGTTTGCCCTACTACAGTAATCTGCCCGAGTAAGGAACGCCTGATATATATAAAGACGCAGAATATATAAATTGATGTTAGGTTGAGTTTGCTTTTCCAATGTACTGATTTAGTTATTTCAAAATCAACTGAAGAGCAGCTTTACCTACGAGTCCGGAATGATTCCAACAGTGGAGAGGGTGTGTTGTGGTGCGTGGGAGGTGTGTGTGATGCGTTTCTGGTGGTGTGGTGTTTGGTTGTTGATTTGGAAGGTGGTGAAAAAGTGGTCGCTGCGTTCGGTTGTAAGAGCCCCTATAGCTCAGTGGTAGAGCACCCGCTTAGTAAGCGGAAGGTCGGTAGTTCAATCCTGCCTGGGGGCAAATTCCTTGCAATCGCTTCACGATGGCGCGTGCTGGTGCCGTTCGTGAGCGAGGCGTGCGTCACGCCGTCTTTGCTTCGTTTTGCTCGCCTCCACGTCTCCCTTCTCTCCGCTTATTTTGGGCCGGCACCTGGATTGCCGCAGCCACCACTGCCTCCTCATAGCACTGGCTACAGCATACCCGCCTCAGCGTCCAAATAACCGTCTGTGTGGACGACCGCGCTTCTTGCTTTGTCGCTTTGTTCTCGGTGATCCTTGAAAGCCGCTCCGTTCCGGCACCGAGCCGCTGGGTCTTCCGGGCCGTCCGATTCCCGATTGGCCCGCAGCTCACGTTCGCTTGTTTGGCTGGATGACCGAAATGCCCAGTCTCCTTGGGGTTTGCTCTGACTGTCCAAAGCTGTATGATCCGTTTGCGGTTTGGTTCGTCGGTTGCATCGCGGAGTACACGTGTGCGGTGGGCGTGTGAGGCGGTTCGTTGTGCGAAAAGACCGCTTCGTGGGCTGCGTCTGCGACCGCAGCGAGAGGGTGTCCTGAGCTGGGTCGATCAGCGAGAGGTGGTGTATCTCGGCGGTGCGTGGTCGGCGGCGACTGGTAGTGCGTGAGAGGGTGTGTTGTGGTGCGTGGGAGGTGTGTGTGATGCGTTTCTGGTGGTGTGGTGTTTGGTTGTTGATTTGGAAGGTGGTGAAAAAGTGGTCGCTGCGTTCGGTTGTAAGAGCCCCTATAGCTCAGTGGTAGAGCACCCGCTTAGTAAGCGGAAGGTCGGTAGTTCAATCCTGCCTGGGGGCAAATTCCTTGCAATCGCTTCACGATGGCGCGTGCTGGTGCCGTTCGTGAGCGAGGCGTGCGTCACGCCGTCTTTGCTTCGTTTTGCTCGCTCACGTCTCCCTTCTCTCCGCTTATCTTAGGCCGGCACCTGGATTGCCGCAGCCACCACTGCCTCCTCATAGCACTGGCTACAGCATACCCGCCTCAGCGTCCAAAAACCCGTCTGTGTGGACGACCGCGCTTCTTGCTTTGTCGCTTTGTTCTCGGTGATCCTTGAAAGCCGCTCCGTTCCGGCACCGAGCCGCTGGGTCTTCCGGGCCGTCCGATTCCCGATTGGCCCGCAGCTCACGTTCGCTTGTTTGGCTGGATGACCGAAATGCCCAGTCTCCTTGGGGTTTGCTCTGACTGTCCAAAGCTGTATGATCCGTTTGCGGTTTGGTTCGTCGGTTGCATCGCGGAGTACACGTGTGCGGTGGGCGTGTGAGGCGGTTCGTTGTGCGAAAAGACCGCTTCGTGGGCTGCGTCTGCGACCGCAGCGAGAGGGTGTCCTGAGCTGGGTCGATCAGCGAGAGGTGGTGTATCTCGGCGGTGCGTGGTCGGCGGCGACTGGTAGTGCGTGAGAGGGTGTGTTGTGGTGCGTGGGAGGTGTGTGTGATGCGTTTCTGGTGGTGTGGTGTTTGGTTGTTGATTTGGAAGGTGGTGAAAAAGTGGTCGCTGCGTTCGGTTGTAAGAGCCCCTATAGCTCAGTGGTAGAGCACCCGCTTAGTAAGCGGAAGGTCGGTAGTTCAATCCTGCCTGGGGGCAAATTCCTTGCAATCGCTTCACGATGGCGCGTGCTGGTGCCGTTCGTGAGCGAGGCGTGCGTCACGCCGTCTTTGCTTCGTTTTGCTCGCCTCCACGTCTCCCTTCTCTCCGCTTATCTTAGGCCGGCACCTGGATTGCCGCAGCCACCACTGCCTCCTCATAGCACTGGCTACAGCATACCCGCCTCAGCGTCCAAATAACCGTCTGTGTGGACGACCGCGCTTCTTGGCTTGTCGCTTTGTTCTCGGTGATCCTTGAAAGCCGCTCCGTTCCGGCACCGAGCCGCTGGGTCTTCCGGGCCGTCCGATTCCCGATTGGCCCGCAGCTCACGTTCGCTTGTTTGGCTGGATGACCGAAATGCCCAGTCTCCTTGGGGTTTGCTCTGACTGTCCAAAGCTGTATGATCCGTTTGCGGTTTGGTTCGTCGGTTGCATCGCGGAGTACACGTGTGCGGTGGGCGTGTGAGGCGGTTCGTTGTGCGAAAAGACCGCTTCGTGGGCTGCGTCTGCGACCGCAGCGAGAGGGTGTCCTGAGCTGGGTCGATCAGCGAGAGGTGGTGTATCTCGGCGGTGCGTGGTCGGCGGCGACTGGTAGTGCGTGAGAGGGTGTGTTGTGGTGCGTGGGAGGTGTGTGTGATGCGTTTCTGGTGGTGTGGTGTTTGGTTGTTGATTTGGAAGGTGGTGAAAAAGTGGTCGCTGCGTTCGGTTGTAAGAGCCCCTATAGCTCAGTGGTAGAGCACCCGCTTAGTAAGCGGAAGGTCGGTAGTTCAATCCTGCCTGGGGGCAAATTCCTTGCAATCGCTTCACGATGGCGCGTGCTGGTGCCGTTCGTGAGCGAGGCGTGCGTCACGCCGTCTTTGCTTCGTTTTGCTCGCCTCCACGTCTCCCTTCTCTCCGCTTATCTTAGGCCGGCACCTGGATTGCCGCAGCCACCACTGCCTCCTCATAGCACTGGCTACAGCATACCCGCCTCAGCGTCCAAATAACCGTCTGTGTGGACGACCGCGCTTCTTGCTTTGTCGCTTTGTTCTCGGTGATCCTTGAAAGCCGCTCCGTTCCGGCACCGAGCCGCTGGGTCTTCCGGGCCGTCCGATTCCCGATTGGCCCGCAGCTCACGTTCGCTTGTTTGGCTGGATGACCGAAATGCCCAGTCTCCTTGGGGTTTGCTGTGACTGTCCAAAGCTGTATGATCCGTTTGCGGTTTGGTTCGTCGGTTGCATCGCGGAGTACACGTGTGCGGTGGGCGTGTGAGGCGGTTCGTTGTGCGAAAAGACCGCTTCGTGGGCTGCGTCTGCGACCGCAGCGAGAGGGTGTCCTGAGCTGGGTCGATCAGCGAGAGGTGGTGTATCTCGGCGGTGCGTGGTCGGCGGCGACTGGTAGTGCGTGAGAGGGTGTGTTGTGGTGCGTGGGAGGTGTGTGTGATGCGTTTCTGGTGGTGTGGTGTTTGGTTGTTGATTTGGAAGGTGGTGAAAAAGTGGTCGCTGCGTTCGGTTGTAAGAGCCCCTATAGCTCAGTGGTAGAGCACCCGCTTAGTAAGCGGAAGGTCGGTAGTTCAATCCTGCCTGGGGGCAAATTCCTTGCAATCGCTTCACGATGGCGCGTGCTGGTGCCGTTCGTGAGCGAGGCGTGCGTCACGCCGTCTTTGCTTCGTTTTGCTCGCCTCCACGTCTCCCTTCTCTCCGCTTATCTTAGGCCGGCACCTGGATTGCCGCAGCCACCACTGCCTCCTCATAGCACTGGCTACAGCATACCCGCCTCAGCGTCCAAATAACCGTCTGTGTGGACGACCGCGCTTCTTGCTTTGTCGCTTTGTTCTCGGTGATCCTTGAAAGCCGCTCCGTTCCGGCACCGAGCCGCTGGGTCTTCCGGGTCGTCCGATTCCCGATTGGCCCGCAGCTCACGTTCGCTTGTTTGGCTGATGACCGAAATGCCCAGTCTCCTTGGGGTTTGCTGTGACTGTCCAAAGCTGTATGATCCGTTTGCGGTTTGGTTCGTCGGTTGCATCGCGGAGTACACGTGTGCGGTGGGCGTGTGAGGCGGTTCGTTGTGCGAAAAGACCGCTTCGTGGGCTGCGTCTGCGACCGCAGCGAGAGGGTGTCCTGAGCTGGGTCGATCAGCGAGAGGTGGTGTATCTCGGCGGTGCGTGGTCGGCGGCGACTGGTAGTGCGTGAGAGGGTGTGTTGTGGTGCGTGGGAGGTGTGTGTGATGCGTTTCTGGTGGTGTGGTGTTTGGTTGTTGATTTGGAAGGTGGTGAAAAAGTGGTCGCTGCGTTCGGTTGTAAGAGCCCCTATAGCTCAGTGGTAGAGCACCCGCTTAGTAAGCGGAAGGTCGGTAGTTCAATCCTGCCTGGGGGCAAATTCCTTGCAATCGCTTCACGATGGTGCGTGCTGGTGCCGTTCGTGAGCGAGGCGTGCGTCACGCCGTCTTTGCTTCGTTTTGCTCGCCTCCACGTCTCCCTTCTCTCCGCTTATCTTAGGCCGGCACCTGGATTGCCGCAGCCACCACTGCCTCCTCATAGCACTGGCTACAGCATACCCGCCTCAGCGTCCAAATAACCGTCTGTGTGGACGACCGCGCTTCTTGCTTTGTCGCTTTGTTCTCGGTGATCCTTGAAAGCCGCTCCGTTCCGGCACCGAGCCGCTGGGTCTTCCGGGTCGTCCGATTCCCGATTGGCCCGCAGCTCACGTTCGCTTGTTTGGCTGGATGACCGAAATGCCCAGTCTCCTTGGGGTTTGCTCTGACTGTCCAAAGCTGTACGATCCGTTTGCGGTTTGGTTCGTCGGTTGCATCGCGGAGTACACGTGTGCGGTGGGCGTGTGAGGCGGTTCGTTGTGCGAAAAGACCGCTTCGTGGGCTGCGTCTGCGACCGCAGCGAGAGGGTGTCCTGAGCTGGGTCGATCAGCGAGAGGTGGTGTATCTCGGCGGTGCGTGGTCGGCGGCGACTGGTAGTGCGTGAGAGGGTGTGTTGTGGTGCGTGGGAGGTGTGTGTGATGCGTTTCTGGTGGTGTGGTGTTTGGTTGTTGATTTGGAAGGTGGTGAAAAAGTGGTCGCTGCGTTCGGTTGTAAGAGCCCCTATAGCTCAGTGGTAGAGCACCCGCTTAGTAAGCGGAAGGTCGGTAGTTCAATCCTGCCTGGGGGCAAATTCCTTGCAATCGCTTCACGATGGCGCGTGCTGGTGCCGTTCGTGAGCGAGGCGTGCGTCACGCCGTCTTTGCTTCGTTTTGCTCGCCTCCACGTCTCCCTTCTCTCCGCTTATTTTGGGCCGGCACCTGGATTGCCGCAGCCACCACTGCCTCCTCATAGCACTGGCTACAGCATACCCGCCTCAGCGTCCAAATAACCGTCTGTGTGGACGACCGCGCTTCTTGCTTTGTCGCTTTGTTCTCGGTGATCCTTGAAAGCCGCTCCGTTCCGGCACCGAGCCGCTGGGTCTTCCGGGTCGTCCGATTCCCGATTGGCCCGCAGCTCACGTTCGCTTGTTTGGCTGATGACCGAAATGCCCAGTCTCCTTGGGGTTTGCTGTGACTGTCCAAAGCTGTATGATCCGTTTGCGGTTTGGTTCGTCGGTTGCATCGCGGAGTACACGTGTGCGGTGGGCGTGTGAGGCGGTTCGTTGTGCGAAAAGACCGCTTCGTGGGCTGCGTCTGCGACCGCAGCGAGAGGGTGTCCTGAGCTGGGTCGATCAGCGAGAGGTGGTGTATCTCGGCGGTGCGTGGTCGGCGGCGACTGGTAGTGCGTGAGAGGGTGTGTTGTGGTGCGTGGGAGGTGTGTGTGATGCGTTTCTGGTGGTGTGGTGTTTGGTTGTTGATTTGGAAGGTGGTGAAAAAGTGGTCGCTGCGTTCGGTTGTAAGGGCCCCTATAGCTCAGTGGTAGAGCACCCGCTTAGTAAGCGGAAGGTCGGTAGTTCAATCCTGCCTGGGGGCAAATTCCTTGCAATCGCTTCACGATGGTGCGTGCTGGTGCCGTTCGTGAGCGAGGCGTGCGTCACGCCGTCTTTGCTTCGTTTTGCTCGCCTCCACGTCTCCCTTCTCTCCGCTTATCTTAGGCCGGCACCTGGATTGCCGCAGCCACCACTGCCTCCTCATAGCACTGGCTACAGCATACCCGCCTCAGCGTCCAAATAACCGTCTGTGTGGACGACCGCGCTTCTTGCTTTGTCGCTTTGTTCTCGGTGATCCTTGAAAGCCGCTCCGTTCCGGCACCGAGCCGCTGGGTCTTCCGGGTCGTCCGATTCCCGATTGGCCCGCAGCTCACGTTCGCTTGTTTGGCTGATGACCGAAATGCCCAGTCTCCTTGGGGTTTGCTGTGACTGTCCAAAGCTGTATGATCCGTTTGCGGTTTGGTTCGTCGGTTGCATCGCGGAGTACACGTGTGCGGTGGGCGTGTGAGGCGGTTCGTTGTGCGAAAAGACCGCTTCGTGGGCTGCGTCTGCGACCGCAGCGAGAGGGTGTCCTGAGCTGGGTCGATCAGCGAGAGGTGGTGTATCTCGGCGGTGCGTGGTCGGCGGCGACTGGTAGTGCGTGAG